>NC_143577.1:148316592-148678467 GCF_048544385.1 Mastigoproctus giganteus
GGAGATCGGCATTTAATGAATTGGTAACGGATATTCAATAGTTGCAGCTGATTGAGCTGGGCAAGGTTTCTCAGTGGAATGAAATGTGCTATAAATGGCAAAACTATGGATAGGATTTCCCGTCAATGGAAGGTCATAAATATAAAAGAGGGAAAGAACTGAACCTTGGGGATACCAGCATTAGTGGAAAAGTTAGACAGCTATCACCCTCAGTGAGCTATCAGAGAGAACTGGATAACCAATTACAAAAACAGTTAAATCATAAGATGGAAGCTTGTTTAGATCTTTATGCCAAACACGATCGAAAGCTTCGAGATGTCAAGAGCAATTGCTTGTTTCACCGAACTTTAACTAAAATTTGTCATACCAATTAGTATATTGTTATGACTAATTTTACAGCTGAAAAATAAGCACCATAATATATGGAACAGCCAACACGAAAGCATTATCATTATGGTTTAAAATCAGACCAACCAGGAACTGAACTCGGTCAGCATGTACTCTTTTAATCATGATCCAACTAGATAACGCAATTACACTTATTAAACTTAAATCGAATTACAAGATATTCCAGTACTAAACCCTAGTTATAGAATGGTTCCGCCAAAATAGGTCATACGAAATTTTAAACACTAAATTACCCACGAATCTATCACCAATATGGTAGCTCACACGAATCAAATTTCCACGTGTTTAACGTGCTGCATCATGGGTACCACGACACTACAAATCAACACTTACAACTAATATCATTCACCAAATGATGACTACGATATTGAAAGCTTCTCGTCCAGCTCTTGGTTTTTAAACAAGCTAACCTTCATTTAATTTTATAAATGACAACCAGGAAAGGTGGTGCACTCCCTCTTCCTAGAGACATGTTTTAAATTAATCTATTAATATAATTAAAGTGTTGCTCTTTACTTTCCTTTATGTAAATTTAACCAATACGGATCTTCTAGAGGTGAGTACTAAGATAATAAGCCTTTGCTAAGAATCTTAATGTATCGGTATAACAAGTTGTAGATATGTAATATATTACTGACTTTCACTGAACTTTAACTTTTCTTAGTTAAACCTCAAATAAGCAAAACTTTCCCGTTTAATTCTGTGTGCCAAAACTTGAAGGCACATTTGGGAACAAGATCTACCCTTAGGTAGCCAGTTGAAGTCCGACTCCGGTAGTGATTTCATTACCGCCTCTGTCGAGCTTTGACTTGTTATAACTGCGAGAAGTGATGTCCCAATTGCGCTACCATAATTCAGTTATATTCAGCTCTTGCGTATCATTAAAGCCATTTAAGCTAAACTAATCACAACTTTTTTTTAATCTTAAATGGCGTCAAGTATGTCCTATTAGTGCACTTAGTTCAGCTACGATGTTAGTATCATCGATATGCATACTAAAACCAGTTTTACTAACTGGTGTTGTAAACTTCATTTGCATTTTAACTTTATGCTTCGTTAAGAAAACTAATACTTTCCTTAGTAGTCGACACATATCTAAATTGTTTTAACATAATTTAGAAACGTTTCCGGGTTAAATCTGATTTACAACTAGTGGTGCATTCAAACGCTTGCAATTGGACTGCTGTCTGGCGTAATTTTTTTTTCGTTCATGGCTACCCTTTTCGACACTGAACTAATGATGAATTGTTTGACTTTGGAATTTAAGGTTCCATCTAAAGACTATGGAACCTGCATAGCCTTTAAGATTCCTGAAACATTTCTTACCCTTCGAAGCAACTACAGCACGTGACTCAACCAATTTAACTACAACCTTCTGAAGTGCCGATCTACAAATTCTAGCTTTCTTTTAAGCTCTAATCTTTCCGAGAAGTATAGAGGGCTATTCTGCACTTAACTTAAAACTGTAGCGTTCTTTCGGCACTCCGAGAAAGCAGAGGTAAACTTAGTTTAGCTATATTCAAAAGGTTACTTTGATAATATTACTCCTACCAAACTTAGATCCAACTTACATTAATCAGTAAAGAACTGTCCGTGCAACTACAATTGTGCGGTTCTAGTAACTATGGATGTTTAGGAACATTGCCTATTCAAGACGAAGCAATTTCGAAGTCCTTCTCTGGTAGTTAAGAAACTGACCCGTACTTAGTGCCATGGAATTTGGATATTGGAAGTAAAAGCAATATCCAGTTCATTGCACTAACATTTCCCCATTAAAAGTACTTTCTGTTAATTTTATTGTCGAAATTACATTAATGTACAATTAATGTGTTCTTTCCCAAGAACAAGTTTCAATTTAGTAATTGGTCTTCCTCTTCAGTAATAATTGCCTTTTCTATAATTTTTGCATTAGATAACTTATCCGGCTGAAGAGGATGGAAGAATCTCGAGAAGAGCAACCGAGGCTCGAAAGAGAAACCTTAAGTGCACCCGAGAGTACATGGCGGAGCGAGCTTGCGTCAAAAATGACATTTAAGAATATCACCAGCTTAATGACGGTAACAATAATTTACCTTATGCTAATCGGAGTGACAGTGTACTATTACTCTGATAAGCAACAATTCGTTCCTGCAGTGCTCATTTTCCTGTACTCTTTGTTCTACATCGCCTGGCTATATGATAAGTTTAAACGTGACAGATCTCGCCCGAATGAAGTAGAATTACGTTCTCCAGATTCAGCTGCAGACCAAACAACTGTATCTAGACGACTATCCGCATTCGGACATCTTCCTGGAAGTCGACGTCGAGGAGTTAGATTTCCAGCAGCCACTAGTGGAGACCAGCAACTAGCGGAAACAATAGAAGATTCAACAGGCTCAGCTAACGTCGACAGAGGACCTTTTGAAGGAACTGATGATTCCTCTACCGAAGGATCTGAACAACTAGCCGGCGTAGGACAAGACTCCGAAGTGTCGATCGATGCAATTCAAGCAGCAGTTTCGAAACTTTCTCTAAGCGAAGAAGCTACAGACTCGTATGAAATGTCTGCGATTTCTAGTAAGAAGGAATCCTCCAGTACGTTACATTCCTACCATACAACTTCCTCGTTACATTCCTACCATACAGCAATTTCAGACAGTGAGTGAATCTCGAGACAGAACAGAAGCAACTGCTATCAAAAAACGAGTAAGGGGAAATCAGTGGAAAAATTTTTTTTAGTGCATTTTGGTTTTTAAATTGTATTTCAAGCCTTTTCTGAGGATTTAACTATTCTAGTTCTGTAATATTTTATCTTGTATGACTAGAATACCATTGATTTTAATTTGCTTCAAGTTTACAAGTATGTGCTCATTTTTTATAATAAAGCACGTCCTATGACATGAGATTCTTCTATTTTTAGGCCAAGCAAAAACCCTTTGCTTCTGCAAAGGCAATTAAGTACCTAGAAGAGAACTAATGGTTTTAAAAGAAACTTTAGGCGCGCTCTCCAAGGAAGTTTTCAGATAGGAGTAACTTGCATCCAGGACTGACAAAAAACGCAACGAAAATGTTAACCATAACGAAAACCTTTACCATGAGTACTTGCATTACAGGCAACTTGAACAGCCAACTATCGTACAAGGCTAAATGCTGCGGTTATTATTCGATCAACGAAATTAAGCCGAGTTTCGGTTAGCAATTGGAAGGGTGATCACTTGGGAATACACTGTGTAGTTGACTTTTCTTTTGTAAAGCTGTGAAAAATGTTATTCTTATTTTCACGTATCACTTAATTTTGTTAATTGGTAAGGTAATAAAGTGAATCTGTGCCTTACTTTTATAGCCTGTGAATAATATTGCTCGTATTTTCGCTTATTAGAATGGCTATGAATTGAATTAAAATTCAATTCGTAAACGTGATCACAATGACTGGCTCCAACTACATATCGCATAGTGAACGGTATTTTGTTATGGAGCGTCCATCGTAAAGTGATTTGATCGTACAGTGAACCAATCGTAACGCGGGGGTCCACTGTATTCGCGTTGTAAGAAGTAATGCGTCAGTGGATTGAAAAAATCGCCAAGAAAATGCGAAATGATTCCTCTATTGAGTACGAAACAAATCTAAGTAATTTCGAGAAGAAATTACAGCGTGTGATGGAGTTGAATAAAAGCTGGAGAAGGTCCATCCACATCGTCAGAGCCCTACGTCTCCCCAGAAATGTTAGAAGTGAATTTGGAAAGAGTCATGGAAATTGATACTGCATATGAAAACGATGAATGGAGAATCCGCGAAGCCCAGTCGTAAGCGAAATAGCCATGACAGACTGCCAGAAGTACTCCACCAAATCGTTTAACACGTAATGAACAGAAACAGGATTTTAAGAAACTGCGAAGCTTCCACTTACAATTCCTGAATGTTGATTTCGGCTGTTTCGTGTGTGGTCGGCTTTGGTTCAAGAACGATGTTAAGATTGTAGCAGCTCCAGATCACGCTCTTCAAACAGCATTTCCAAAGGAGGATGTAAGTCCAAATTTCGGCCTGTAACAGGTGTGCTTCTCAAAAACAGTGATCCCTGTTTTATTGAAGTTCAAGGGTTTTAAATATTATCCGATATCATAGTACTTGCCGAAACTGCGTTTGCTAAAGGAACGTCACATATTTGGGAGGCTCCTATTCATGCAGATTCGTCGCCTGCTGCATTCAGTCAGCGAGGCATCCTCAGTCAAGTGAAACCTCTTCGCCTAAAGAAGTTTCACTTAATTTGCACTATGCCTGCTCGGCGTGCACCTTTGTTTTGGTCTAGTAAACGAATAATATGTTGACTGCTTTCTCTGGATACTTCTTAAAGAAGCTTCATTTGGTCTGTATGAAGTCATTTTTTTTAAAAATGATACCGCATTTGGTTTTAATTGAAATAAATAAAATTTTTCTGTTTATTCTCTTGACCACTCGGCTACGTCAGGCCTGAGTGAACGCAACATAATAAAAGGTTTGTCTGCTCCTGTAACTTTCCCATGGCAATCTGTTAATGCACAAAACAACTGCTTCTGTGGTTCCATTATTCGCAAACCAGGAGTTAGAATGCGAATAAACGCATCTACTATAACCTGTATCTTTGTTAATTGGTGACGATGGTCCTTTGATAATCTAAATTACAGTATTTAAGTGAACTTTGCTGTGATCTTACGTTTAGAACTTGATAAGAATTTAAAGGAACTGTTTATGGACAGAAGCTTAGCTGTGTTAAAAACGCTTGCGAATCAACAATCGCAGAAAAAGTGTGGCCGAGCACGCATCAAGGAAGTTAAATGAAACTTCTTTAGGCGAACATTTATTACTTGACTGGAGATCCTGTATAAGTGCAGAAGGCCATGAAACAGCATGAATGGGCATCTCCGAAAAATGACGGAAGTTCCGTCAACAAATTTAGTTTTGGCAAGTGCTGTGGCATCCCATGGTATTTAAAACCATTTGACTTCGATAGAGCCGGAACCACTTTTTTTCTTAATAGTTACGTCAGCTGTTACAGGCCGATATTTGACTTGCATCCTCATTAAGGAAATGCTGTTTGAAAAAGAGCGGGATCTCTAATGTGCGTGGATGCTTCGGTGTTTCTTAAAATCCTGCCGCTGTGTATTTCTGGCAGTCGTTTTTGGCTTCGTTTCTATTATCAATTTATTTCTCTATTGAAGAGACACCCCTGGGACAGCGATTTGCTAGAAGGGTGAGAGTTACATTCTAAGATGTGAAGCGGACCCATGAACAAAAGGTTACAAAGTTCATGGGACTTTCACCCTGAAAGGTTATACAGAATTTTGGAATACGTGAGTAATTGATTTTATAATAGAATATTTGCATATTTGGCATCAGTTTACGACTGGACTTGGAGTCTACCAGACGAGAACCGGTGCATTCAGCCTAGCACGTTAGTTGGCTGTTCACAGCGCCTCTAATGCTTCTACTTATGGCTTAGTTTGTTCTGGCGCGGTTTTTGTGAATTCACCAACGCAATTTACTCCCATCTGAAAAGTGCCTTGAGCGTGCCTAAAGAAGTTTCACTTCAAAAGAGACAACCAGGATTTGAAATCCAGTAGAAGATTAAAGTTGTCGCGTATATATAGAATGAAAGACTGAAATAGTATGTTTTGCAGAGCTGCTTTAAGGAGAGTCAGTGTTACATTGACTCAGCATGTAAAAGTTCAGTGGGGATCCAAAATTCGGAAAATAAATTAGGGCACAGATTTCAGTTAAAAAAAAATACTGTACCAGCAATCTTATCTACAGCTAGTTTATCTGCTAAAATCAATCTTACAAGCAAAGAGGACAGTTTAAATATACTAAGAGTGCGCAAAATTATATTAATACCTGAACAGATTAATTTGCTTTCCATGCGACGCAAGAAAAATTGGCGATTCAATACGTATAAGCAAACACGAATTTAGTCCCAAGCGAGAGTGATAACGAAGACTAATGAAATTGTAATTTCCCTCATTCCAGTTCATTGGAATGACAGAGGGAAATTTTAGGATTCGCTTTGTCAACACTTAAAATAACTCAAGTTATTGAAAGACAGGTCTGAGTTGATTGTACAAAATAAGGCTTGATTTGAATTAGGCCACATAAATAAGACCGGCTGCATAAAAGGTATGGCTTAAGAATTTCACATACCGAGATCTCTGGCAGCGAATTATACGAAGAATTAAAATATTTCAGAACCCATTTTGAAAATTTTCTCCACTGAAAACCGTCTAATTTGTGACGCTGAGAATTGTTAAGTTGATAGTATAGGACAATGCTTTTCAGGGATGAATGTGTTAAAAACTTATTCCACTCCACGATAAAACAAAAAACGGTTGGATAAGTTGGCACTTTCTATCACCTGAAAATGCTGTCGCCAAGGATTTAGACCTGTATGAAATGATCCAGCGGCAGCTGTTAAAGCAAAGGAAAGTTAATATTCTAAGCTGAAGTTTTAAGAGTATGTAATTAATACTAATCGTTTATTAAATGTAATCTCTTTTATTATAAGACTAGAACAAAATTACACCGAAAATTATTTTTAAACTGACAACCTCTTTCGGTTTTACGACGGGGAAAGGAAGGCTACAATATGAGTTGGCTCGACGTATTAAATAATAATGACCCTTACAATAGAGTAGGATGTAACACTGTGCAGGTGGATTAAACAGATACATATTGTTCCCCCTTTTAGTCAACGTAGTGAGTGAAATACAATATTTTGGGACATGGAAAGCGGCGCCACAATGACAGATATTGGTGCCGGGGGGGGGGATTCGAAACCTGGGCACTGAAAGTAGTGAGAAAAATCAACCTCCCAAATCCCTATTGAAGTCTGATTTGTAAAATATTACAGACAAAGCAGGTGGGGGTCATCACGAGAAAAGTCTCTTTCTGATATGCCCATCAGGTCATAAGTGGTAGAATGAGTGTACCGCACACAGGACTTTTATCCTTTCATAGTAATATGGAAACTATTAAAAGTAGCATCTGAACAGTGAAAAAAATGTTACTTTCAGAAAACGATCTAATAATTAAATGGACTTATTTATCATAATGTAGAGAATCTCATCATCACTGAATATTTTAGCTGTACCAGTTTTCTTAGAGAAACTGAGTAATAAATAAGAAAATCATAATCTGAAATCTTCCCATGAATTTCTGAATTATACGTACCCTTTTCACTGGTGTTTTCTGATAAAGATTTTAAGGAATCTATTTTATTATGAATAAATGATGAGAACTGCACATTATTAAATAGCATATACCGTAAAATGTATGCTAAAATAACTACACAGAAAATTTACTGTGCTGCCACTTCATTAGGTACACCTATCTAGTAGCGTATTGAGTCTTCAAAACAGCCGGAATTTGTCTTCATGGATAGAAGGAGATGCGAAAAACGTTGTGCAGGAATGGAGTGCCATGAGTGTGTCGCGTAGTTCCTTGAGATTCGACGGAGGTGTAGGCCTGCATCGAACAGCCCTTTCCAGCTCATCCCAAAGATGTTCAACAGCATTGAGATCCAAGGACTGAGTGGGTTATTTCAGCAAAGAAAAGTCATTGTCATGTTCGTGGAATGATTCCATAGTGATTCGGGCTTTGCGCGCCGGCACATTATCCTGCTGGAAGTAATCATCTCACTGAGGATAAACTGTCAACATGAACAGATGCACTTGGTCAGCAACGATGTGGCATTCAGACGTGAATCTATGGCTATAAATGGACCCAAAGTGTGCCAAGAAAACATTCCCCACACCATAACACTGCCCCCAACACCTTGCAGAGTAGTCGTCAGACATGACGGGTCCATGGATTCATGTTGTTTTCGCCAAATTCTGAGCCTTCCATTGACATGGACCAGGAACATCGACTCGTAAAACCAAGCAACTGTTTTCCTTTTCCAATCCTCGATAGTCCAGTGCTGGTGTTGATGTGCCCACAGGAGGCGTGCTCTTGTTCTTCATTGATAACAAAGGTACAAATTTATAATCCCCTTATTTCATAATGTGTTATACAGTATAATGAGTGGAATTAATTCAATTGTCTCCATAATCAGTATAGTTAATTAGTGCCTTGGAAACTTGATCAAAACCTTCAGATCGTAACAGCGCGCTATTCACAGCGCCCCCTAGCAACTGTGCTGCGAACTTCATCAAGTGCAAATTAAAATTATCTCTTCAGACAGCCCAACTCCCTACCCCAACAAACTGCTGGTTTTCGTGATTGCTGCATTTCATCGCTACACTTGTGCTTTGCTTTTCATCCTGCACTCCCTCCACCTGACATGAGCGGGAGAGAAAGTTCCAGTTCTGCTAGTGAGGAGGAGCCTGAAACAGTTCCGGAGAATCTCCCTCCAAAGACCCAGCTAAAGAGTGGATATCTCTCGATGAAAAAAGAAAAGAAAAAGAAGGCCAACAAGAAAACTAAGGAGACCATGGAGACATGGAGTCCCCCAGGGTTCGGTGCTGGGCCTACTGTCGTTTTATGTTTAACCATAATATTGATGAAAGTGTATCAATTTAACTTTGACAAATGCAAAGTACTGCATATACGTAGAAGTAACCTAAGAGAAACATACCAACTGAGTTGTACTACACTTAGGGTGATAGAAAATAAAAAACACCTGGGAGTAATTGTGAAGAGAGATATGACGTTTTCTGATCAATGCAGATAGGCTGCCAGAGCAGGTCCTGGGGTATTTTCAATGATATACAGGAATTTGCTAGTAGGGAAAATGAGGTGATTATCCCTTTGTATAAGGCCACGTCTTGAGTACTGCGTACAGGTCTGGAGGCCTCATTTTAGGAAGGATGTAGAGTTGCTTGAGCGTGTACAGAGAAGAGCAACAAGATTGATGAGGAGAACGAACGGGTTCTCTTACCAAGAAAGGTTTAAGTTCTGCAAATTGCAGCGGTTGGTGACTAGGCACCTGCCAGGTGATCTGATTAAGGTGTATGAGGCCTTGAATAGGTTGAGCACGCTGAATTCTAATGAGATTCTTCCGCTTGCTCAGGTTACGAACCTGAGGGGTCATAAATTCATATTGAGGAAAGACAGTTGTAGAACAGATGTGCCAAAATTTGCCTTTAGCCAGCGGGTGGTTAATTGTTGCGACAAACTTCCATCTGTTGTTGTGGAAGTTGATAGCTAAAATAAATTCAAGGAGAACTGCTTTAAGAGGAAATGGCTGTGTAAAATGTTATTTATGTTTTATTATTTGTATTTTTGGCTGATGTTACATAAGCTCATACGCTTGCTTTCTTGCATGACGTGCCTCTATTACTACAGAGCTCACACATTTGACATTTTTTAAGCTTCGTGAACTTGTTGGTATTGCTGCGTAGGTCGCTACATTCAGCTTGGTGCCGGGTTTTGTATTCACCTGTTGTTACTCAAAATCGCGCATGCGCAAACGCGAAAATCGCTTTATACTCTCATTATTCCCTAAAATATCAGTATCATTGGAGAAAATTCGCGTTATAGCAGAACTGACTTTATACAGTAAATGAAAGAGCAACAAGACTCAGTATGTGATATGTTATTGATTAATTTTCAAAACAATGAGAAGAATTACCTCAATATATGCATGTAGGCCTTTTTTTGAATTTAAACGAATATTGAAATAACGAAATGAATTCTACCCTCGGAGGCAAACAATTAACGATCCAATGTACCTGGCAACCGTATTCCGACGAACGACAATGAGTGGGAGAAGACGTTGTGTCTATAAATTAAAAAGAAATACGGGGGGGGGGGGTTCTAAAAATTATTTACTTTCCTTAAGTGGGACAGAAATTTTCGACCATAGCGGTGATCACAAGGATAGTAAACATAAAAGGAATTGTTGAACTTAGATGTAAGTTAGTGCAAAAGCATCATTTTAACGTAGCCATCTACCAAAGCAGCTAAATTAATTAATTAAATTGGCATCGTTTTGGTTATATCTCATATTGTGAATGCCTTAACAACGAGTTTCCATGGTGTTGTACTACCTCAAATAAATAACACTTCACCAGTTGAGAAGACTACTGTTATTTATTCTCAGCGGATACTATCACCCACATGGCACCGTTTCAAAGCTTGTTGGCTTCTCTTCGGTGGGTGGGCAGGTACCCTGGTGTTGCAATAGTGACAACCCAGTTATGAAGCTTAACTTCACAATATGAGAGATGCCTGATGGTGTGCAGTGATATAGACTATAAAATATTTAAGGGCAAAGGCCTCATGAAACTCGTTGTGAAGGCATTCACAATATAAGTTATAACCAAAACGATGCCAATTTAATTAATTAATTTAACTACTTTGGTAGATGTCGACGTTAAAATGATACTTTTGCATTAACCTATATGTTAGTCATTCTACCTCGTGGCATGAGGCCTTTGCCCTTAAATATTTTGTAGTTGTTGAACTTATATATGAGAGACTATTCGCTGTCATGGAGCATGCGCGTAAAAGACCAGAAATCCGAAATAGGGCAGGGGTACCGTACATTAATTGAATTACTAGTTAATTTAATTATCAGCGTTTCAGCTATTAATAATTTTGTATAATAATTTATAATAATATTAATGTTATTAACATTAAATATCAGAACAATAGCAATATCCCAATCTACATAAATGACCACTTAACAGCCCACCTCAAGCAATTGTTTTGGGAAACAAAACAATTATTAAGAACTCACAGTTACAATTTTTTATGGCTAAAACATGGCAAAATTTATGTGAAGAAGAATGAATCTTCAAGAGCCATTAGAATTCAGAGTTCAAAGGATTTTCCGTTTATAAAATAGACTCTTCTATTGTGAATAATTGAAATTTCCAGAAATCTAGATTTAAGGTAAAATTAAGACGCAGGTATGCTTTTTGAGGAATCACAGATTTTCAATTCACCTTTACATTTTATAAATAATCAAAATATTCAAGCTCTTATAATTGATAAAAAAACAGTTCTTTATGGTAGCTCTAAATATCAGGTCACTAAGAAAAAATTGGTTTAACTTCTTGCAATATAAAAATGCAATGAAAGAATATATCTCATGTATAGTTTTAACAGAAGTTAACATAAAAAGTGATGAAATTTCCAATTATAACATACAAGATTATGATAAGGTCTATATATTGAGAGAGATGAGAAGGGGTGGAGGAATAATAATAATATACTATAGAACATGCTTTAGGGCAATACAGGTTTACCACTTAACTCAGTCTTGTGAAAACTGCTGTGTCAAATTATTAGGAGAAGACCCAGAAAACACATTCATGATTTGTGCTTTTTACAGGCCACCATCAGATTCAATAAACAGCTTCCTAATAGAATTAGAAAACATTATTTTGCAATGGGACGACATACAAACAGATAAGACCATACTAGTAGGAGATTTTAATATTAATTTACTAACCGATGGAACTGATAATGTGATACCCAGATACTCTGCAATCTTAAACAATTATGGATTTGAACATACCTTATTTGGAATAACTAGGCAACAAAGGATAGAGGGTAATAGAACAGTCAGCTCTTGTTTGGACCACCTAATTACAAATATCAAGTTGAAGTACGCTAATTCCTACATACTATTAAATCAACTTTCAGATCACAGAACATGTATACTAATAGTAGATATGTATTCAAAACAACATCCATATGAAGAAATAAAATTAACAAATGCTACGAAGAAAAATTATTTATCAACAGGTAAACTGAAACAGAACATAGAAAACATGTTAATACAAGATCAAGCATCTTACACAACAAATGTAAATGTTTTTTTCAAATAAGATAATACAAATTATAAACAATTCGAGGTTTAATACCGAGAGAAAAGTTAATCACACCGCCAACAACACAAACGCTGGGAGTAGCAGGATTAAGCTTAGGAAACCTTGGATGACTAAAGAAATAGAAGAACTAATGGTACAAAGGGATAAATATTTCAGGCAGTAAAGAAATTGTCCATCAAAGAAAGAACATTATCACAATTATAAAACACTCAGAAATAAAGTGACAGGTATGATAAAAAGGCAAAAAAACACTTATTACAATCATCTTTTCATGGATATGCAGATAACACAAAAGGATAAATGGAGCATTATAAATAACATGTTAAGTACAAGGAAGAAAAAGTCAAGGGGAAACCAAATTAAAACATTAGTAGAACAGATTTCTGGTGCAAACAAACAATATGAGGCGGCAAATAGGTTTGCCAAAGCTGTATTAGATCTCAACAGATATTTAATTCATTATTGCCAAGATTCCTTTACTCAACAAGATAGGCTTCCTCAGATAATGAACTCTTGTATAGTCTTAGCTCCACATTATACTGAGATTCTTAAAATTATAGAACAATTAAAGAACAAGAAATCTTACGGACTGGACTGTATTACAGTAACCGAGGTAAAGAGAAACAAAGAACAGTTCTCTGTTCTTTTGGTAGAGCTAATAGCACGGATGTTAGAGTCGGGAAGCTATCCTACAAATTTACTCTCATTTAAGATAATTCCTATATATATAAAGGGACCACTTGATGACTTTTGCAATTACAGACCAACAACAATACAGTCAATTTTAAATAAGATAATAGAAAATTATATATTTTCCCATATAAGCAAATATTTACATCAATATGGACTGTTAAACAACTCTCTATTCTCATATCAGAAGGGCAAGAGCACACAGACATTATTAGAGAACTTAGTAGACTCTCTAAACTTACATTTAAACAACAATAACTTCATATTGATTTTATTTATAGATTTGACCAAAGCATATGACCTAATTGATATCCCAATATTGCAACAGAAATTACTGAAATATGGTATAAGGGGAAGACTCAATCAACTCCTAGCAAATTATTTAACCAAGACAAAAATAACAGTAGAAGTAGAAAATACAAAGGGAAAATCTTATAATGTAAAGAGAGGAGTACCTCAGGGCACACATGCTGGGCCAATCATGTTCAACATCTATATAAATGACATATTCGAAGTAATTAAGAACTCCTTTATAAAAATTTATGCAGATGATATAATCTTATATACAATAGGAAAGAACCTAACAAAAATGGAGAATGATTTACAACAGGATGCAATACATTTACAAACTTGGTTGCACGATAATAAATTAGCACTCAGCTTTGAAAAAACAAAATTTTTAGTAATAAAACCTCCTCATCAAACCTTGGACATTCAACCCTCTATCAAATTGCACAAACATGATTGCCTACATGATCAGAATTTCAAGAACTGTAAATGTCTAACTGTGGAAGAAGTTTCAAATCATTGTTACCTTGGGTTATGGATTGACTACAGGCTAAGTTGGGAAATGCATATAACAAACTTGTACAAAAAAATGAGATTTTATGTGTACTTTTTCTACTACATTAAGAATAAGTTAAATCTTAGAACAAAAGTTACCTTATTTTATGCATTAGTGGACTCCCAACTCAATTATTTAGTAAATGTATGGGCACTAGCAAATATAACAGAAATAAGGGCAATAAACAACTTAATGAATAGGATTCTGAAACTTTTAATGGGGACAAACTCTTGGAATGACCTGAACAAGAGAAGGCAATTTTTGTTGAAACATAAAATACTGTATCCAGTTCAAAAACTGAAGTTAAATCTATTTTTAAAAAATCTTAACACTATTTTTGAAGAGTTGAATCTGCAAAGAAATGTCTCACAAAATTTAAGGAACCCAAAAGCAATTACTTTGCCTCACCCTAGGGTACTAAATAGATTTGGAGATAGGCACACAATGACTATAATAAACAACTTGTTGGCTAGCATTGATTTCAGGCTCAGGAGAAGTTACCCCATCTACAAATTAAAATTCCTAATAAGAAAATTCTTGATACTCAATGACACAGTAGATTAGAATTGATATGCAGATAAACTACTACCTCTGTTTACAATGTGGAATATACTATGTGTAGTGACTTCATAGTCTTTTCTGTAAGATAACAAATTTGTACAAAACTGTTGTAAAAGAAGAATTACAACTTGTTGTCAAGAAATTTACTTTTCTTAACAAGTTCATTTATTGTAAACGAATTCTCTTGGTAAATAAAATAAATAACAATTTTGTATAATATATAATATTATAATAATATTAATTTCTTAATCAAATTGAAATAATCTAGGTCTTGTTGCTGTGATGAGAAAACTAGTAATATATTGTCACCCATAATATTTCCATTACTAGTAATAAACAACAGACAAAAAAAAAATTCTGTACCAAGTACATAATGTGTCCTGTCACTAGCACGTGTTTTACATTTTAAAAGTCATTAGCAGGCGTTAAAAACATTTTAATTTTCAGGTATTAATAAAATTCATGGATAATAATATAACGATGCTTGTATTTATAATAATTACGTATCTGTTACTGAAAGTATTGGTCTGTGATGACTAAAATAGGATATATAATTTTTACATGGAAGAGATTTTAGTTCACGACTAAATGCACCATCAATTTTTAACGTCAATTTATAATTTATTTATTTTATCCAAATAATCACAGTTTTATTATGGCTTTCTGCCATTTTTAAATTTTCATATATGTAACGCGATCTCCATGTTTCAGTATAAACCCCTCAGTTGTAGTTTTAATTCTTTGTGTTCTTGATGTTTTATAATTGCAAAGGTTGTTAGTGTATTAAAACTTGAGATTAAATAAAAAAATGTATAAAGGGAGAAACCATGATCCACAAGTACCCCAAAAGAATCAAGGGATGGCTACATCAGAAATGCCACCGTCATCATGGGAACGTAGAAAACTTTACTCAAAACAACTCAGTGAGAAGATGACCCAGAATGCCCATCAAAGGAAGACTCTGACAAAGATATTACCAAAAGTGAAAAATGAATCAATTGATAATGACATTGAAGATAAAGAAAATGTACCTGCACAAGAATGTAAAACCAAAGTACCAAAGGCAGATACAACTGTTATACACAAATCAACTTTTTCTTGTAAAATTCCTTTAAATGAGCAGAAAGTATCTAGTTTTAATCAGGTTGAAAATGGAGGTAAAATATCTTCATATGGGAAGAGAAAGAGATTAGTGATACTTGTTACAGATACCCCAGTCATTAATGAAATATCAAAGGAAAGGAAGGTTGTTTCTGAAGTACCTAAAACCATTGATAAGGAAGAAAATGGATATGAAAAATCTTCACACAGGAAGAGAAAGCGATCAGTGGCAGTTATTGCAGAGACCTCAATCAGTGGTAAAATACCAAAGAAAAGGAAAGTTGTTGAAGTGCTGGAGACCAATCAGAAAACATTTGTACCAAATATAAAACCTGAAGTTAAAACTAAAGCTCACATCTATGCAGTATGCCGAAAATCTCCATCCTACTTTAATAAATTGAATACAAGAGAAAAACTTGAAGACCAGGTTGATGAAAATGAAGGAATTGCACATGTATCTCGTTTCCGTCACCTTCAACGTTTTGGGTACCATCTTTCAGAACTCATCGAAGAAAATCTAGAATACCTAGACCTAATTTTATAAAGAGCAGAAACTTTCAGAATAACAGCAATGATTATATTCCATTCAAACCAATCAGAAAAGTCTTTGAAGACTTGATAGGAACATCATCTAGTCTACTAGAGCAGCTAGACACCGAGAATAAAGTAAATAAAGAATTATTTACTACTCCACAATCAAATATATCCAAAAAGTTAAGTGTTTCAAGAAATAATAACATGCCTACATCATCTGTTGTCAAGTATTCTGTGAAACTCAGGCAAAAACCATCTTTGAATAAATATCTGAAGGCTCTTGGTGTGGAACCTGATTTTCATATGGCTGTCATTACTCCTGTAAGAAGAAGTAGCAGACTGTCTTGTTTTAAGTTCAAAAGAAATCCAGAACTGTGTGTTGATTCTATTGATGAACTTTCAGTGGATATACGAAAAACATTACTTTTCAAACCCAATATGGCATTGCCAGATATTAACTTCAGTTCCCTTTCCTAAGAATGAAACTGAACATTTTATTTGTTTATATGATTCAACGGTACATTATTATTTTAAGATTTAGTTGAACATTTGAATGGATTATATGTGTAAATATGGAGTTTTTAATGCAATTGGCATTTATTGTTAATGTATAATTTCCTAAATAAGACTAATAGCTTTAATGCGATATAAACATTTTATAATTATTTGAAGTCACAAGTTAATCATAAATTATTGTGCTAATTTTGATACAGGGCATTACAGCTAAGCAAAGTTTGTACTAAGGAAGCCAGAAATAAGATAAGATATCCCTAACACTCTTAAAGCCATTCTGTAGATATATATATAGTATACTTATTCCAGTAGTCATTGTATATAGCTTGAAAGTTTTTATAATTCTTGCCCAATCATAAAGAAAATGCTAATTTAGTATTTTCTTTATGATTCTGTCATTTTTGTTAACTTTTCATATTCTATTGGCATATAGCTTTTTCACCTAGTCTTAATAAATGAAAAAAATATATATATATCTTATGCCAACTTAAATTAAGAGAGCTGATCTGAAAAACCATTTCAATTAGTATTTAAGTTGATGATGATTAAAATGTACAATTTAATCACCATCTTAATTTTAATTCGGTAGATACTGGTGTAAAGTAAATTTTAGTTTTCTTAAGGTTATAAGTTAGCTTTAAAAATCTTTATTTTTGCATTGATTTGAGATATACAGTATGACTGATTATAAAGGCTAACAAAATGAGGGCCTACATGAGAAGATAACCCTACTTTTTTTTCTTTTTTTTTTGGAAATATGTACGTGGGAAAAATATTTTGAGGGGGAAAGATATATGAAACAGTGTTTATTTTATACATCTGTGAAGGTTGCTTATGTATATGTAGTCAAGCGCCAATCAAAACAGCTTGTATTTCAGTATGCAAAGATATTTGTATTAAACTATTATTTCATAAAAAAAAAAAAAAAACAGGGGGTGAACCTTGTGTAAATAAACTGATAGTAGATAGTAGAAAATGATTACGACGTTTGACGAAACAGGAAATTTCTGCGACAGACCACGAACTGATAGTCTTCTAGTTCGACTGCAAGTTGTCCTGTAGTTATTTATATTTAACGATGAAGAGCATGTCTCCAAGGCTCACAGTATGTTTTTGCGCGTACTGCTGTAGAAGTATTGATGTTCCTTGTACACTGTTTACAGTCACCGTTATCTCTATAAAATCGCAAGAGGTGTGAAATCTTATCCAGAGAGAAAAAGAATAAACGTGTTTCCTTTTCCAGTGCCTGCCTGAAAAGAATGGAAACAAAACTGCCCTTTTTGGCAAACGTGTTCAGGAATGACAAAGCACACTTTTTATTAAATGAGCCGGTGAATATTTATAATTTTCACGTTTGGCCCACAAATTAACCACATTTTCAAGAGGTCCAACTCCATTCTCCAAAGTTTTACCACTTCATTTATAATTGGGCCAATCGTTTCTTTTCTTTTCTTTTTTTGAACTCTGATGGAATGGAAACTGCAACTACTGCAGAAAACCCTATAAATCACTGCTAAATGAAGGGATTATATAGCGTTTACGAGGGCTCCAATAACTTCGAGGCAACCCTCATTCATGGTGGAATGCCGTCACATATGGTTCAATCAATTCTTACTCGCTGCATGAAATTTGATAAAATAATCGGTAGAATTTCCCCATCGTTTAACCTCCACATTCGGTGTACATGGTTCCTGCAGATTTTTGGCTATGGGATATTGGTAGACCTACAGAATACCTTTGATAAGATACGAGGATGATTCAATAAAGAACCGCCCTGACCTAGCTGAGAGAGGTGCTAGCCTGTTGATTCTTGGCACAGGTTTTAATCGTTTTCTACATAGCCACCGTGCAGATTTACACATTTTTTCCATCGATGGATGAGGCTACGGATACCGTTTTTGTAGAAGTGGTGAGATTTGCCTTTGAACCATGACTCTGTTGCAGAAATGAGTGTCTCGTCGTCAGGGAAGTGGCATCCCTGAAGAAATAATTGAGGGAAGGAAACAAGAAGAAGTCCGATGGTGCAAGATCGGGTCAGTAGGCTGGATGGGGCAGTATTTAATTTCCACAAGTGGCCGCTTGTGTTGTTGCAATTTCAGAAGTGTTAACTGGGGGCATTGTCTGGACGCATTCTCACACCTTTGGACAGCAAGCCACGTCTACATGTTTTGATTTTTTTCCCGTATTTTGTGAGTAAGTTGGCATACTGGGCACATGTATTTGTTCTACCTTTCGGCAGGTAATCAGCCATCATTACTCTTGTTTAATCGCAAAACACTGTCAGCAAGACCTGTCCTGCTGACGCTTGGACCATTGCCTTCTTGGGGGTGGGGAACCATGATGTCGCCATTCCATGGACTGCGTTTTACTTTCAGGACCGAAATGGTGTATCCAACTTTCATCCTGATTGATTAGACGAGAGAAAAAGTTTTCCCTCATTTTTTTGGCACAGGGCTAACTCTTGTGATTTCTGTTGTCAATCGGCTTT
The DNA here is from genome assembly GCF_048544385.1 of Mastigoproctus giganteus. Lineage (NCBI taxonomy): Eukaryota > Metazoa > Arthropoda > Arachnida > Uropygi > Thelyphonidae > Mastigoproctus > Mastigoproctus giganteus. The sequence continues at coordinate 148,335,519 of NC_143577.1, forward strand.
CTGGAAACCGGTTAATAATCGGGGAATCCATCTTGCACTCAATTTCCGTAAATGGATTTGGCCATGAAGGACTGTTTCAACAGAGCCCAAACTAATCTTCACCTTCTGGGACAATTCGCGCACAGATATTCGGCGATCTTCCATGATTAACGACTCCATTGTGCTCTCATCAATGGCTGAATGGGGACGACCTGGAATGGGCTCAGATTCTACCGATGTCCGACAACACTTAAACTGTCTATGCCAGTGCTTCACAATGCCATAGGATGAGGCTTCATCCTTATATACAGCAGTCATCTCCTCGTGGATTTCTTTTGGAGATTTCCCTTTCAAGAACAGATACCGGATTACAGCTCTGGCTTCAACTTTGTCCATGATGCTACTTCGTCACATGTTCAGCTCTGAAGAGGAAAAACAAATTAAGACAAGGCTGAAATTTTACATCTTTCGTACACAGATATGTATAAGGCTACACACAAAATATCATGACTCTGCGATATGTGGAAGTAGATGAGGGCGATTCTTTATTGAACCACCCTCATATATTGTCTAATGGCAATTTCTGCAACTGCGTTTTGAATTACGATAAAAACCTTGGCGCTCTGGCAGTAAACATTGGAACTATACTCTCTTTGCTTCTTAAGAAATAAATTATAATCATAATAGTAATTAATAAAAAAAATCTCCGTTAAATTTTCATTCCAGACTATTTTTTTCCCTATGAGGTTATACAGTTTTAATTTAAAAAAAAAAAAAAAAAATAGACCATCCCCTGGACTATAACCGTCCTGCATATATAGGCTTCCTAGCATGTGGGTAATAACTGCAGGATAAGTTCAGGGCCCGAAAACAATGAAAAAATAGTCCATCTATACACGTGCCCCATTCTAAACAGTTACGAGGCTGTTTGAATTTCTAAAAAAAAAAAAAGAAAGAAAAAAAAGCTAAATGAAGTTTTTATGATAAACAATATAAGTAAGAATAAGCAATGGTATTTCAAAAGAAATCTCGTCAGTGTTCTCAAGGAGTGCAATCTCCAGTTACTGAAACCGATCAATTGTTTCAAAATCCCAAACACAGCACATATTACTAATTTGCAGCCATCGTTATCTTTCATACAAAAAGAGCCTTTTATATTAAATTCCAATTATGAATGAGTGGGTTTCTTATGGAAAGGTTCCCGTGATTTTCAGGAATGTTTCTTCTATGCGATACACGATTTTTGGTGACACTGTATTTATTGAATTTGAAATCAGAAGATAATGTTCTTTGTGAAAGGGCTCATTAAAACGGAAATTGCAATTCAAAAATTGAATGCAAATATTATCAGAGCAGCACTGGCCTTGAATGACCACAGAGTTCCGTGTTAGTTAACTGAAACACCGTTAGATGAGATTCAGATTGGATTTCATGAACAATTTTAAATTCCCTTTCAAACCAAACCAATTGATAATAAGTATTCTGATGGTAAAATTTTTATCCCCACTTTATGCAATTGAACGTTTTTTTAATACATCAGAAATAATAAAGTGTGTATAAGGGGGAGGGAAGGACGTCAAGGTAGGGGTTATACCGCATAATGCAAATGACTTAATATGTTGATCATGTTTTATCTAAGAATAATGACAAAGTTGTACATAAATTGGAAATATTAGTAGTAATTATTCCATTACTGTGTTTTTGCAGTAATATTAAAAAGGAAGAAAAGGTGCATTTTAGTAAACTTGTGTCTACGAGATCCTGATCATTTAGTCAGAGCGCAGAATCTACCACGTGACAACCTCACATCATTGCTATAAATAATGAGAGAAAACCAAGGAGTTTGTCTGCAGTTAGTAAGCACTGTTCGTTTAATCAATCGGTGAGTGTCAATGTTTTCTTTGAATGGGGAAGAGAATTTTTAAATAATTATCTTTATCGACTATTAAGTGGAACGCCGAATCCTCGTTTAAAATCAAAAGTGTGGTATGGGTTACTTCTCTAGTACTCGATATGGTATTCTTCACGATTCGTCGTTTAATAGTCAAGCTGTATACTTCAGAAACCGGCGAATTTGTATCTGTCAATTTGCTATTGAGAAACTACAGTGAAGAAAGTTGCACTTGAAAATGCTGGTGATCTAATGGATAGATATCATCGCAACTAACCCATAATCCGCAATCGTAAACCGGGTTTATTTGTGTGCGAAATGAGTTTGTTGATTGGTACTGGTTTTGTCAAATGATCGAAGAGTTATCTCGTACTTGCCTTGGTCTGTTTACCAGTTGATGGACACTGGTATTTATAATATGCTAATTTCGCTGTGGATATCTACTTTTACCTTTCGCAAAATAGATTAAGTAAGTCTTGAACTCACGCATAGGATACTACATCCTGTAGTAACGCCGAACTTTGATATTATACCGACAACATTGACTTAAATCAAAAATAGTCTCGACTATGAGTTGTGTACGTTAAATATTCACCGAAAGGATCAATTTGGCTATTGCAATACGAATGCACAGCTACAGCAATCTTCCAATGGAAGCGCTTTTCGTTAGTATTTATTCGGAGTCCTGAACTTTGTTTCACCTCAAAGTGACACTGCATTCCGACTTTCCTCCTTCGGATGAATGAAGGAATCAAACGGATGATTTCTCGCAATAAGTTTGCCATAACTACAACCTTATATTGGCAACATTACTTCTAAGAATAATGATATATGATCGGGGAGCTATGCGAACATGGCGTTAGCATGAATCAGTGCCTCAGTTGAATTTGAGCAAAATTTCGCAGTTTGCTTTGGATCATAATTCAGTACGATTTACTACTGAATGGAGTAAATTAAACCGAATATCTACTTGAGCATGGTGCCAGGTGAGATAATATACGAGCATTGTCTGGTATTATTTATGTTTAGGATACTGGATTTCCGTATATTTGGAAGAATAAACGGGGCTTGGGAAGTGTCTTACGAAGAAGCAAACAAACCCACTAAGAAAATCAATTAATGGATTTTTTTTTTTTTGGAGAAATTCTGGTCACGCTTAATGTGACCCAAGATGCTGGATATCAGTCCCGAGTTTCCATGCACATATTCCCAAGTGACGCTTGTGGAACATTCTCCAATCTCTTGCAGTTGAATACAATTTCAATTTAGGCTGATGTAAATGTCTTCTGTTAATCTTGCCTGACTCCTGAGTATCCCTCTGTCTCATTTCCAATTGTTAGTTCTAATCATTCGTGTACTGAACTACTTCAGTCCTCAAATTTAAATTCGAGCAGTCGTTGGCTATGCTGATGCAACGTTTCTAGACTAGAGCAATTCAACCCAAGAGTGTCAATTTCTGACTTTCGGTGAAATTAAAATTTTAATTTAAAATACGCAATTTTCCCGTTTAATTGTGTGCCATAACGGTTAAGAACAAGATCTACCCTTCTTGGGTAGATGGTCGAATTCTCAATCCGGTAGCGATTTCATTACTGCCTCTGTCAAGCTTTCGCAAGTTATAATTGCGAGAAATATGTCAACTGCATTACCTTAATTTTGTTATATACAGCTCTTGCATATCATTAAAGCCACCTTAAGTTAAACAACTAGCCACTGAACTTGCATTTAACTTAAATGCACTAAAGACGGGCTTCCATTGTCTTGTTAGTGCATTTAATTCAGCTACGATGTTAGTATGATGGATCTGCATACTAAAACAGTGCAGTTTTACTAACTGGTGTTGTAAACTTTAAGATATTTCATTTTTTTAACTGTATGCATCATTAAGAAAAGTAATCTTCCCATGGTAGTCGAAACCGACATGTAAATCATAAAGTTTTAAAAACAATGATTTCCGGCTTAAATCAGATTAGCAACTAGGTATGCTTTCATACGCAAGAATTTGGACTATATTTTGCACGAATTCCGTTTTTGTTCATGGCTACTGTTTTCGGCAGTGAACTAATCAATTTTGACAAAGGAAATGTTAAGTTTCCATCGAAAGACTATGGAACCTTCAAGTCTCCTAAAACATTTTTTACCCTACGAAATAACTGCGGTACGTGAATGTTTATTCACGTACCTCAGTTACAATTTATATAACTTTCTAAAATGCCCCTCTAGAAGTGCGGAATTTTTTTTTTAAGCTCACTTCTTTCCGAGAAGTATAGCAAGCTATTCAGCACTTAAAACTGCAGTGCCGTTTTCTGCATTCCAAGAAAGCAGAGGTCAACTGAGTTTGATTATATTCACAAAGGTTACTTTGATACCATCATTCCTACGAACTATAGATTACTGGTAACTATGGATGCTTTGAAGCATTTTGCCTATTCCTCAACACTAAGTAGTTTCGGAATCTTTTACTAGTAAGCATTATTAAACTATTCATTACTTAGTACCATGGAATTTGGATATAAAAGAACTATCCAGTTTGTTACGCTAACATTTCCGAACTTAAAGTACTTAATGCTAATTTTCGAGTTTTAAGTTACACTAAATGTACAATTCGTCTTTAAACATCTCCCAAGAATAACGTTCATTTACTTAAATATTCTTCCTCTTGAGTAATAATTGCCTTTTCTATGATTTTTACAATAGCTGACTTCTTTATCCGGCTGAAGAGGATGGAAGAACTGCAAGAAGAGAGGCCCGAAAGAGAAACCCCAAGTGTTCTCCAACGTATATGGCGGAGTGAGAATTTTAAGCATGTCTGCAAATTAGTGTTGACAACTCTAATTTGTTGTTTGATAATCGCGGGGATAGCGTACTATTCCTATTATAGGGAAAACGCCGTTGCCGTAATCGTCGTTTTAATCATACTAGGCTTCATCCTCTGCCTATGTTTGTCTAGGTGCAACGAACCTCGCTCAAGTGAAGTAGAATTGCGTTCTCCAGATTCAGCTGCAGACCGGAGTTCATCTATGCAGTTTTCCTCGATCGGCAGCCTCTTTTCTGGAAGTCGACGTAGATCAGTTGGATTTCCAGCAGCCGTACACCAGCCAGTATTGGAAACAGAACAAGTCGAAGAATCATCAGGCTCAACTAACCTACAAGGACGACTTGAAGAAAGAACTGCCGATTTCTCTACGGAAGAACCTGAACAACTAGCCGGCGTAGATCAAGGCTCCGAAATTTCGATCGATGCATTCCAAGCAGCAGCCTTGGAACTTGTCGGAAGCGAAGAGTCGAAAGACGCAGACCAAATGTCTCCGATTTCTGGTAACGAGGGATACTCCTGTACATCACCTTCATTCCGTACAGCTTCGTCCAGTACATCACATTCCTATCGTACGGCTTCCTCGACAGCAATTGACAACAGTGACGCAACACCTGAAATCCCACCTTCCGAATCTCAAGACTCAACAGAGAAGCAATTGCCATCAAAAGAAAAGGAGTAGTGGGACTTAGTTGAGAAAATACGTTTCGTGTATTCGTTTATATTGATTTTAAATAGTATTAAGAAATTCTGAGTTTTTTAACCATTTTAGTTCTGTAGTATTTCTTTTAGACTGATGTGCCATTGATTTTAATCACTTAATTTGATTTAAGTTTACAACTATGTACTAGATTTGTATAATAAAACACTTCGTATGACAAGAGTTTGTTTTTTCATGGGTAGATCAAGCAGGGGGTTTCACTTCTGCAAAGGTGATCTTGCCAAAAAGAAACTAATGGCAGTTTTACATGAAAATGCATACTATTTTGAGTGGGTTCTCGTGGACAAAGGAGCTTCATTTGGTCCGTGTAAATTTAAGTATTTAAAAATAAAACTGCATTTTGCTTTCAACTTAAAATATATGTGAAACTAACCTGATGTTTGACTGCACTAATGCCTTGTCCCATCGTAATCTTTAATGCAGGACAACGGTTCCTTTATTTGCAAACAAAAGGAGCTTGCATCACAAATAATTAGAATCGTTGTTAATTGGTGACTATAGCCGTTGATGAATTAAAGTACAGTAGTCGGGTGAACTTTTTTCATTTGGAGCGTGATTGGTAAGAAGTTTTAAAGAAACTATAAAAAAAAATTGTAATTCCTAGGAATCACAAAACGAGAACCAGGTGATCATATTTTTAAAATTGATTCAATAACTCTCTTTAAGCGATTGAAAGAAGGCTGGAATAAGCATGTGGCGTTACATTCAATAGCCTGTGTTCTTAACTTGTTTCAAGCATTCATGCTTAATCTCTCCAGTCTTTTCCAAGACAAATCATTGAGCTGGTCTAGCGTCCTACTTTGAATATGCAATATTTAAAAGTAAAACTCATTTTAGCAAGTCATGGTCCGTCTGCCAATAGTCTTATTTTTCGGAAGGGATTTTGGTTGTAGGAATTGAATGGATTTAAGAGTGATGCAGTGGAAATCCAGGTTAGTTTGGATGTTAAGTATAGTATTTCGGGAAATGGAAAGCCGGATGTCTTAGAATTATAGCAATTTGGGGGGGGGGGGGAATTCCGGTTTCTGAGCATCGAATATAGTGAGAAAAATCCTGATAGAAGTTCTATCTACAAAGTATCAGACATGGCAAATGCAAGTCGCCACGAATGAGAGAAGTATTTTTCTGATATGCGCATCTGGTCCGAACATAAGTGGTAGAATGAGTATTCTTTTGACAGTGCTCCTACAAGACATTATCATTTCATAAGCCGTTTTACCTAGCTGTAAAGCTTCTAGCAACAAATCTTTTTACACCAAAGATCAAAATCCTTGCTGTAAAAGCAGGATTACAACGTAGCACAGGGAAAGCTACTGCAGTTTATCGCATAAACCCCCAACTTAATCAAATCATTTGCCATTTTCTATAAAACTTTATTTTTTCCCATTACTTTCATTCATATGTGTACTATATTACACATATAAAGGATATAATATCCTTTCCTCATCGTATATATATGTATACTACACTGACTGGTCCTTAAAATTTGCACTGATGTGCAAAGTTTAAGGATCAGTCAGGTTTTCACTTGTACCTTCTCATAGGAGGGGCCTGGATATGGGAAAAGCATGCCAAAGGAACCTCGTGAGGTACAGAAATGAAGGAAATAACACCGACAAAACAGTACAGAGGGACTTTATTCAACATGGCACTGGCTGATACAGATGCATCACTGCCGAAAGATGGGAAAAGGTGGTCCTTAGTTGGAGAGATGGCCACCCCTAGTGTCGATGCCGGCTTTGCACCGCCGGTCCATACTTAGAACAATGTTGTTGATTTTGATAAGTTCTTGCAGTAATATCGTCCATTCCTCTGTCTTGCCTTCTTCAGCTGGTGAGCATTTTCCGGTGGACGTGCCGCTAGGCCTCTCCGCAGAGAGTCCCATATCTGTTCGATGGACCGGCCAATCCATACAAACAATATCCTCACTTTCCAAAAGCATATCAATAGCTGCAGTGCGATGGGGTAGGGCGTTATCATCCATAAACACAAACTCTGGCCAAATGCGCCTCAGAACAGACGCACATGGGGAAGGTTACCTTAGTACAGTAGCGTGCACCGGTAATAGTACCGCCTTCCAGTATCTGGAGTTGTGTACGTTCATCCAGGATAACACCTACCCATGGGAGAACACCTCGACCGCCATATCGATCCCTTTCAGTGATGTTTGCGGGGTGGTACCGTGTGCCAACCTCTCGCCAGATTAGCTGACGTCCAGAATCTCTGCTGAGACTGAATCTACTATCAGTAAAGAGTACCCTAAGTAACGATTTTGTGGTTGTAACCTTTAGAACTAGTGTTGGTCCTTAAGTTTGGCACACCGTGGAATATACTGCTGTTTCTGAAAGAAATTACTCTAAATGAAAGTGTATCCGATAAAAGAAAGAGTCCGTCGCAGAAATTTTTGTGCAAGGCAGATAGTTCAAAATTAAGGGAATTCCGAAATACCAGGCAAATGCGGAATTTTCAATATAATATTTTATGTAATTCAAATAGAGTATAACAGTAAACTGAGCAGTAAATTGCTTTTGATTTCACCTTCGTGTCTTGTGTACTACAAACTTTTCCATCTTGAAAGCGAAACGCCAGATCGTGTTGAATTCTAAACTTAGATTACAAAAAAACCCGTCAAAATCTGATGCCATTCTGATAAGTGAATTAGGTATGCAGAAGGTAAAAGGGTACAACTATTTTGATTCGTCTATATTCCTTATAAATGAATAATCGTGGATTTTATTGACAATGAAATTCCAAAACTGCTAGTTTATGGAAGTAAACAACAATGAATATTTGTTTAATTTTATAATAAAAGCACTTCATCTTTTATTTAATGATATTAACCATGTTTATCCAAACGTTAACAGGACATTGAGCTGATAGTGATATCGCAATCTGTGTTGAAGAATGTAATTAAAGACGGGCGCCTCCGTAGCCAGGTGGGAAGGAGCAGCAGTGCGTAGCACACGCTTCTTGATTAGACTGGGGTTCGAGCCCGTCACCACCAAATACGGAGGATGTGGAAAGGTCAGGGAATGACCACCGCATATCCTCGGAGCAATATGGCCTTAGTTGCTAATGCTCCTTAAAACCAAAACAACAACAACAAAGTAATTAAAGACTTAGACCACTGCGAAAAGAAATCCAGGTGTATCAGTTGGATAAATGAGGGACATACAAAAGTGAGGCAAGTTTCTACAGTTCAGAGTGGTCACGGGTCTTGAGAATGGACTGATAGCATCTGCTGGAAAAAAATGATTGATTAGTAATTTATGCTGCCACGAAAATAATTCGTTATGGATTCATCTTAAATATTTCGATCAATGCACAGACGACATCACGAGGAATTGGACGATGAACACAGTTTGTTTACGAGCACCTCATGTCTGGAAAATGTTAAGTAGTATCTAAACATTAAAAAAAAAAAAGACTTTCCGAATACGATATAAGAATTAAATCGACTCATCATAATGTAGAGAAACTGATCATTACTGATTATTTTAGCAGTATCAGTTTTGCTAAAGAAACTGTGTAATAAATAAATTTGTTTCCTGTTTTTTTTTTTTTTTTCTCATATTCTCTTATTACACTGATGATACTATCAAAAATGTTTCGCATTATTTCAAAAATGATGAATACTATATAGTATTATTTCGAAAAGGTGAACAATTCTTAAGTGAATTGATTTATACAGATCTCTAATAACAACAAAAAAGACAATTGTAATTACATAATTATATATTTATTCAAATAAGAAAATGAACAAAGCTACACATGGATAAAAAGAGACATTTAAATGAAAGCATCAAACGATGATTCCAACCTTCGCATTGGTCGTTAGTTGTTTCTTCATCAGCAAGAGTAGAATCATGTACATTCCAAATCATTGGAGGAAAGAGAAGAAATTTTAAAAACTTGTGGGAAGTATTATTGCCTAATTGAAACCTTTCACAGTTTTTTTTTTTTTTTTAACGTGAAATCAAAATAATCCACGAGATCAACGGCAGCAGGCATAATTCTTTTTAAAAGAATTATGCCTGCTGCCGTTGATGAATTATGCCTATATCTTTAAAAGAATTATGGAAACAAGAGACAGAAAGGGACAAAAGAGAGCAAGACTGTCTAACATGGTAACAGGAAAATATATCCGTTTTATTAGTAATCAAACGAAAAAGGCCCGAGATTTTAACTTCAGTATTTTATAGTTAAGAAAAAAAAAATAAACATACTACTGCATGTGCAATTATTTAAATCTTTCTTTCAAATGCACTACGAAGAACAGTGGCATTTTTTCGCTTATAATTTTGAAATAAATAATCGAGCAGTTTTGTTGCGGTTTCAGTTTTGAGTTGAATTTCCTCTGAAATCAAAGATGAAACAATTTTTACTAATTTCATGTGGAGGTAAAAAAAGACAAAACCAAACAAATAACGCATTTATTTTACACTTTGGCTATCTTTATTATTTCTATACTGATTTGCCAATCATAAGATTTTCTATTTTCTCAAACCATGTTTGTCCTAGAAGAAAGTTTCAACCAATTATTCATGTTATAAGACTATACAGGGTGTCTCAAAAATATTGGTACAAACGTTTAGGGGAGGAAGGTAACATCTAAAGGAATGTGAACGCATAGGAACCCATAACCGGAAACGTCACGGGAAAGTAGTAGCAGAGGCACAAGAAGCAGAAATGACACAAGTAATTAGTGGAAAACATTTATTTGACATAATATTAACAATGGAGTACGAGATGGATGCATTTCATGATGTTACAACAGATGCTCGAAGGTTCCACCATGAGACGCGATGCATGCGTGACACCGACGCAGCATGGATTGGCGGACACGGTCGGACACACCTGGTGTTTCATTGACAGTAGCAGCAGCGCAGACGAGTCTCGCCACGAGATCCATTTCCGTCTCCACAGGCGATTCATACACGATAGATTTGAGGGCCTCCCTACAGAAAGAAATCAAGGCTCGATAAATCAGGTGAGCATGGGGCCAGTCAACGGGTCCACCACGGCTAATCCATCGACGCCCAGAACGCCTGTTCAAATGGTCACGAACACACCTTCCATAATGGGCAGGCGCCCCGTCATGTGGAAACCAAATGTTGCGTCTCACATTTCCTGGAACATCGTCAACCCTGGTAGAACTTGTTCAAGAAAGATCCGATATTTAGCGGAGTTCATGCGGGATGGTAACAGGTATGGACCGACTAAGCAGTCACCGATCATACCTACCCACACATTTATTGCGAAGCGATGTTGTGCTGCATGGGGCGCACACCGTGTGGGTTGTCGTGAGCTCACACATGAGCATTGTACTGATTCAATAAGCCTCATCCGTGAACAAAACATAGGCTGGAAAAGTCAAGTCTTGAACACTTTCTTGGAGAAACCACTGCGCAAAAACCACACGTGCAGGATGATCTTGGGGGAGCAGTAACTGAACCCTTTGGAGGTGAAAGGGGTGTAAGGAATCGTCGTCTACACACGCTGTACACTGCACAAGACACTCCTAAGGCAGAGGCAACGGCACGTGTGCTGGTAGTAGGATTATTCTGGACGGCATTCAACACACTTTTTTCCATGGCGGGAGTTCGCATTGAACGTAGTCTGCCCGCACTACTCCTGTTACCTCTAAATGACCCATAATCGCACAAATTTTGATGCACACGCACAGTCAAACGGTATTCCGGTACATGTCTGTCTGGGAAACGTTCTCCATAAATTCGTTGAGCGGCTCGTCCATTGCCCTCTCCTAATCCATACACTAGATGCATGTCTGCCAGCTCACAGTTCGTATATTGATGCATGCTCTTGGTGCGGCGACTACTGCTTGAATGAGTAAACCAGAAATTTTCCCTCTCGCGAACTGATGAACAGCGCCGTCTACCGACTTACGGTGACGTTTCCGGTTATGGGTTCCTATGCGATTCACATTCCTTTAGATGTTACCTATCTCCCCTAAACGTTTGTACCAATATTTTTGAGACACCCTGTATTTTAAAGCGATAGATGTGCCCTTTCTTCTGTTCGAAGAGTATTTGTCCCTCGTCTGTTACTTTCAGGTTCCTCACAGCTGTGCTCTGAAATACAGTTGTCAGAAAACTCTGATCGTGAGCCGTAACATTGTTGATTTTACTATTTCTTTTTTTAACGATGGGCAAGTTCTCGTAAGGAGTATTCCGTCCTGTACTGCAAGTACTAAAAGTGACGAGCCAGAAAAAATGAAACAATAATTAGTGTCCAGACAGTATACTTATAATTATTTGTCTTTTGGTTCTTTCTGGTGTGATGATAAAACATGCCCAATACCCGTGTGACTCTTAAGCGGAGAAAAACCCAGCAATGCTGCTATGGTTCTCCAACAAACTGAAAGGGCATTTCTCAACAAAACATTTTCTCTGGCAAGTCAAGATATAATTATTTTCGACTGTTGTTGCAACAAAACCAAAAACAGGCAACGTTCATGAATTCGTCTGTACGTGTTTCGGAAAAAGTACAAGAAGCTAGCTATAAAGTAGCCGAACTTATCACAAAAGACAAAAAGCCACACACACAATAGCCGAAACTTTGTAGCTTGTAAAGAGATGGTGAAAATAGTCCTTGTCCCAGAAGCTGCTAATAAAATTTCAAAAATTCCACTCTCAGCTGACAGTCAGTCGCAGAATCATTGATATATCCAGTGACATGGAAGACGTTATGAAGGAGAAAATCAGTCAGACGTTCTAACTTCTGATCGACGAATCCACAGATATTAGCAGTCACGCCCAACTTCTTGCCAATGTTCGGTTCGTCTGTGGAAATGTAATTGCAACAAATTTAATTTTTTTGTAAAGTACTACCCGGTTCTCTCACCGGGTAGTACTTTTCAAACCTACACAGTACATTTATGCACGTACTTCTGTAGAAGTATTGATGTACCTCGGAACATTGTTTACATTCACCGTTACTCTATAAAATCGCAAGAGGTGTGAAATCTTATCCAGAGAGAAAAAGAATAAAGGCGTGGCCTTTTCCAGTACCTGCCTGAATAAAATGGAAACAAAACGGCCCTTTTTTGGCAAACGTGTTCAGGAATGATAAAGCACACTTTTTATTAGAGCCGGTGAATATTTATAATTGTCACCTTTGGCCCACAAATTAACAACATTTTCAAGAGGTCCATCTTCATTCTCCAAAGTTTTACCACTTCATTTAGAATCGGGCCAATTGTTGCTTTTCTTTTATTTTTTGAACTCTGATGGAATGGAAACTGCAACTATTAGAGAAGACCCTATAAATCGCTGCTAAAAGAAGGGATTATATAGCGCTTACAAGGACTCCAATAACTTCGAGGCAACCCTCATTCATGGTGGAACATATGGTTCAATCAATTTTTACTCTGTTGCTTGAAATTTGATAAAATAATCGGTAGGAATTTCCCAATTGTTTAGCCTCCACTTTCGGTGTTCACCGGTGGATCTACAGAATACCTTTGATAAGATATATTGTCTAATGGCAATTTCTGCAACTGCGTTTTGAATTAAGATAAAACCTTGGCGCTCTGAAATGGAAAGGTTCGCGTGATTTTCAGGAACGTTTTTTCTATGCGATACAATATTCGAGATTTTGGTTGAAGCTATATTTATTGAATTTTAATTCAGAAGATAATGTTCTTTATGAAAGGGCCCATTAAAATGGAAATTGCCATTCAAAAACTGAATGCAAATATTATCAAAGCAGCACTGGACTTGTATAACCGCAGAAGTTCCGTGTTAGGTTAACTGAAACACCTTTAGATAAGATTCAGATTGGATTTCATGAACAATTTTAAATTCCCTTTCAAACCAAACTGATAATAAGTATTCTTAGGGGTGTAATTTTTATCACCCTTTATGCAATTGAACGGGGTTTTTTTTAATACATCAGAAATAATAAAGAGTGTATAAGCGGGGGAGTGAGGGAGGGAAGGAAGTCAAGGTAGCGTTTATACAGCATAATGCAAATGACTTAATACGCTAATCATGTTTTATCTAAGAATAATGACAAAGTTGTACATAAATCGGAAATGTTAGTAGCAATTATTCCATTATTGTGTATTTGAAATAATAATTAAAAGGAAGAAAAGGATCATTTTAGTAAACTTATGTTTCTACAAGATCCTGATCATTTACTCAGAGCGCAGAATCTACCACGTGACAACCTCATAGCATTGCTATAAATAATGAGAGAAAAACGAGGAGTTTGTCTGCGCTGTGTAAGGAGTGTATTCATTTGATTATCATACAATCGGTGAGTGTTGTATTTTTTGTGCTGAGTGTGAAATAGAATTGTCTTTAATTTGGGAAGAAATTTTTAAAATAATTAATTTCGTCGAAGATTAAATGGAGTGTCGAGTACTTGTTTACCATCAAAAGTATGGTATGGGATATTTCTCCAGATAGTATCCTTTACGATTCCTAGTTTAGGGGACTAGCCGTATACATACATCAGGAATCTGTGGATTTGTATCCTAGTCAATTACTATTGAGAAACTACAGCGAAGAAACTCCTACTAGAAAATACTGCTGAAATAGTGGCTAAAAATAAATTCGTCAAAGCAGTTTTTACAATGAGTTTGCGAAATGAGTTGGTTAGTACTGGTGCTGTCAAGTGATCGAAAAGTTTTGTTTCTTACTTGCTTTAGTCGATATTTGTCAGTTTCGCCGAATGTGTTTGTAACATGAAAAACTTATTGGAACAAGTTTTTGTTCCTTCGCATAATAGATCCAGTAAATCTGGAACGCAGGCATGAAGGCTACTGTATGGTCCGGTAGTAACGCCGGACTTCGATGTTACTCCGGCAGCGTTAACTTGCATCAAAAATAGTCTTGACTATGAGTTGTTTGAACTGAATATTTCCTGCAAGTTTGTTTCGCTATTTCAATACGACTTCACAGCCCCAGCAATCCTCCCTTCGCTGCCCGACTAGAAGAAAGATCTTAATATCTAGTCACTACGCATGCAGTCAATTTGCGCGAGAGGTTACTCTTCGTTAGTATTTATACTGACTCTTGAGCTTGCACCTTCGCTCAAAGTTTGTTATTTGGTTTTTAGGAGCATTAGCAACTAGGGCCATATTGCTCCGGGGTTATGCGGTGGTCATTCCCTGATCTTTCCGTATTTGGTGGGCACGGGCTCGAACCCCGGTCTAATCATTCACTCAAAGTGTAACTGCATTCTTCTTTCATCTCATTCGGATGAATGAGAAATCAATTTCTGGCAATTAAGTTTTCCGTAACTCCAAACGTCTATTGGCAACAGCACTATCAAGAAAAGTGCTACGCAGTTGATTTTGTTAAGCAAATCTCGCAGTTTGCTTTGATGAATCATACAGGATGATTCACTATTGAATGTGAATTGAAGGAATTTTAGAGATTAAAGCTCTAGTTGACTATGTCCCTAGGTGAGATAGTATAAGAGCAGTGGTAGGTATTATAATTTAAGTTTAGGTTGAATTTCCGCATATTTTTTCTAGGCATTCTGGCCATACTTAAAGTGGCCCAAAGTGCTCTATCAGTACGAAGTCTCCCTTCACTATGTACCCATAAGTGATGCTTATGGAACATTTTTTTTCCATATTGAGTGAATATTTTCACTACCCCAAAAATATTCGATTTCAAGGTTAACTTACCTGCTTTTGAGCTGCTACTAGAATACTTCATGTTTCGTGGAGAAAGATTCAACAAGGTTAACGAACGAATTGTGAAAGTCTCTTTGAAGGCTGAAATTGATTCCGTTTCCACGCAATGAACTACAGGCAGTTGATTGCGTTATGTTTGTACTGTGCACAGAGCTTGTGCTTGGTCTTTTGATTCCTCAAAAGACTTGGGAATTGTGTATAAAAAAAATTTTCTTTCTCAATTAGAAAGTAATGATAAAGCTTTCATTGCTGAGGTTTGCAAAAATTTTGAATTTGTCTTAATTATAGACAAGACTGGATCGAGTCAATTAAAGATTGGTGATAAAATATTTAACTTATGAAAATGCTAAAATGAGTACCTTGTGTGCTCAGGCAGTTGGCCATTTTGTAAATGGTTGTTCTGGGTGGCTCTGGACACAATTTACTTGAATTGACTTCCCACACGGGATGATGGCAGATCTTGGAAAGAATTTTGACTTGCTATTTTCTTGTTGTGAGATCAGGATTTCTGAATTTAAATACAAATCACTGATTGTTAGATATTGAGCTGTTTATTGAATTTAGATTGATCTATTTCAATCGAGTTGACCTGTAGTGATGGTGATAGAGAGGTTATTCGATTATCACAAAAGTGACTTCTGGTTTAA
The DNA here is from genome assembly GCF_048544385.1 of Mastigoproctus giganteus. NCBI lineage: Eukaryota > Metazoa > Arthropoda > Arachnida > Uropygi > Thelyphonidae > Mastigoproctus > Mastigoproctus giganteus. Next base: position 148,351,242 of record NC_143577.1, read on the forward strand.
CGTAGTTGTTGCTGCGTGTTCAGTATAATAATTGGATGTTTTCAGTTGTGTGAACTGCTTTCTTACTGACTGGGGAAATCCCCATTAGCTAGTACCTTAACCTCTTGTCTTTTCTTCACTACATGGTCTTGTGTTAATAATATCGAGTCTTAATGTTGACAGTTTTAACCAAGTCAATTGAAAATTGTCTTGGTATCTCATTGTTGCCGCTGTGACATGCTAATTTTCTTGGTATTGTTGCCAGGTAGACAGTTACTGTTCTAAAAGATTGATATAAAAGATAAATTTCTTAGTTTAAAAAAATTTGATTCTTTTCCACTAATAACTTTACTCTTTTCTTCATACTTTGCTTCTTTTCCGGGGATGCCTTTCTCTCGTCCCCTTGCTTTCTATCCATTTTCCATACTACTCCTATTTTCCTTTCTTTAAATACCTTCGGGCTTGCATGATAGTCACAGTAAGTCTTCAGTAAGTGGAACCTGGTGCGCCTCCACGTGTCTGAGTTCAGGAGGCAGGTGGCCCCTGGTTGCGAAGTCGCCAGGTGCCAGCATTCAACATAAGACATACACTTGCCGGCCTGGCCTTTGCCTTTTCAGATACTACAGCGGCATATAGGAGAAACCCTGAAGACCGCAGTTAAAACAAACTCCTTGACACCAACCTCAAATACAGGTTGGTTGATTGTACCGGGCTCCCTTGCCTGGTACATCTGTCTCCTGAGGAGGAGACAGTCTTGTTTTCTCTCCTCCCATGCCAACCCTTATTCTTCTCATGGTGGGGCACGGACCTGCCTCCCTGAACATCCTGGGGTCGCCTTCTCTATCGTCCCCATACTTGTCTTTTCCCCAGCCTTCATTCTTCTCCCCACTACGCTGCCTAATTCGCCAGCGTATAACCACACACAAACTGTTAAAACTTAACTTCTTCCAAACTAACCTCAATTGACTTTTCTAATTCCAGCGCTCACCCCTACCGCGGTTTTTTAGGTCCTAGTCACTGAAATCTCAGGATACTAGGTGTCAGGGCTTGCCAGAATAAAATTTCATTCTGTATACCTGGTCTACCTCCACGAGGCTAAGTGTGGGCAATGTTGTGCCTCAGTAGGGGTCCACCAGATGAACAACGATACGCTACATACAAAATCAACACTTAAATCTCTGGCTTTCCTAGTGAACTGGTACACCTACAATGAAAGCAACGCGGAGATGGGAACCCCCTGGTGCCGTTAGACATCAATACAGCCTGACTGGGACTTTACACTAACAAATATTGTAGGTACTTCTCATGCGTCTAAAGATCTAGGTACAGTTAAGGTAACTGTTTCGCTTCCTGTTGTATTTGATTCTGCAATCTCTTGCAGTAATTACAGTTTTGGCTGATGTAAATACTACTGTTAATCTTGCCGGACTAGAAAGTAGTTTTTTCAATTGTGTTAATTCTAGTCGTTCGTGCGCGCACTACTTCAGTCATCTAATTAATAAACTAGAGCAGTTTATCCCTGAAGTCTCAACCTAAGCAATACAGTTAGTGTATTGCAATAACTAGTTATAACTTACGGACTTTCGCTTGTCTTTACTTAAGACAGAGTTAAACGGTAAAATTGTTTAACTGTACAGTTAAGAACAAGATCTACCTTCTGGGGTAGACAGTTGAAGTATTAATCCGGTATTGATTTCGTTACTGCCTCAGTTAAATTGACTTTACAACTGCGAGACACTGTCCCAACTGAGCTACTTTAATTCTGTTATATCCACCTTGTTTTATAAGTCAAGCTACTGTAACCACTAATCTTGAATTAACCTGAAGATATGAGTCCCATGTCTCTTACTAGTAAATCTAGTTTCAGCTACGATACTAGTATGAAGATTCGGTATACTAAAACCAGTGTGAAGCTTTACTAACTGGTCTTGTAAGCTTAAGATATTTGCACTTTTAACTGTATGCGTCGTTAGTAAATTTTATCTTGCCGTGGTAGTCTACACCGACATGAGAATAGTTTTAGCGTGTTTTTAAATGTTCTCGAGTTAAATCAGATGAACTACTCGTGCTTTCAAACGCATGAACTTGGACTGCTGTCTTGTGCACAATTCCGTGTTTTTCATGGCCGTCCTTTTCGACACTGAATTAATAATAAATTGACTTAGGAAATATTAAGGTTGCATCGAAAGACTATGGAATCTGTAAAGCCTTCAAGCTTCCTGTTTCCTTTTTTTAATTATAAAGGAATTAAGGTACCCGAATCAACCAATTTAACTACAGCCTTCTGAAAAACCCCTCTAAATGGGGAGGGGACTTTTTTAAGCTTCATTTCTTTCCGAGAAGTGCAGCGAAGCTATTCGTCACGACTTAGAACTGCAATGCTTTTTCGGGACTCAGATAAAGCAGAAGTCAACAGACTTTGATGCCATTACTCCTACCAATGCTAGCCGGGTGGGCAAAGTACCTGCCTGGCGACCCAAAGGTCGCGGGTTCTAATCCCGCCTCGGGCTTAATCAGTAGAAAATGCCAAAACTTGGAGGTGCATTATGGCCACAGAAACCGATCAGCTAACAAAAATAAACTTACCAAATATAGATCCTAATATTAGTCAGTTAAGAAGTATGTCCATTCAACTGCAGTACTGGATGTGTAGGAGCATTGCTTATTTCTCAAGACTAGAAATTTCGAAATACTCTTTTAGTAAGTCTTAAACTATCCACTACTTAGTACCATCAAATTTGGATGTAAATGAACTATCCAGTTCATTACACTAACATTTCCCTACTTAAAGTACTTGATGCTAATTTTAATGTTACATGTACGATTATTTTGTCTTTAAACGTATTCCAAGAACAAAGTTTCATTCCCGAACTAGTGTTCCTATTCGGGACTAACTGCCTTTTTCTATAATTTTTATAGTAGCTAATTTCCTTATCCGGTTGAAGAGAATGGAAGAATCGCAAGAACAGAGGCCCGAAAGAGAACGCTCTAATATACTCGACCGTATATGGCGGAGTGAGCGTGCTAGGGATATCCGCAGGATAGTGATTGTGTTTTTAATTCTAGCTGTGCTAGTAGCAGTGGGACTCTACTTTGAAATTGTTAGTGGAAAATACACTGTCGCATCTGGCGTTTTTGCAATAGTAGCGTTAGTAGTCGTCTGCGTAGCTGCGGCTAAATGTTTCTTACTTCAAAATGGAGCAGTGCGTCCTGCAGTTGCAGCAGCAGCAGACCAATCTGCATCTATGCAGATGTCCGCATCCGAGCGCCTCTTACCTGAAAGTCGACGTAGATCAGTTGGATTTCCAGAAGCCGGACACCAGTCAGCAGTAGAAACAATAGAACAAGTCCAAGGATCATCATCAGGCTCAACTAACCTGCACAGACGACTTCTTGATGAAGGAACTTCCGATATTTCTACTGGAGAACCTGAACAACTAGCCGGCGCAGTTCAAGACTCCGAAATTTCGATCGCTGAATTTCAAGCAACAGTTTCGAAACTTACCACAAGCGAAGAATCCAAAGACTCCTACGAAATGTCGGTGATTTCTAGTAACGTAGAATCCTCCTCTACAGCTTCCTCGACAGCAATTGACAACAGTGATGCACCTGGAAGCCCACCTTCTGAATCTCAAGATGGAACAGAGAAGCAATTGCTATCAGGAAACGAGTAATGGGACTCAGTTGAAAATACGTTTAGTGTTCGTTTATATTAATTTTAAATTGTTTATTACAAAATTCTTCTGAGATTTTTTAACCATTTTAGTCCTGTAATTTTTTTTTAGTTTGTGATATAATACAATTTGAACTTAATTTGCAAGTTTTACAAGTATGTACTTCATTTTTATAATAAAAGATTTCGCATGACATGAGTTTTTTTTCATGGGTAGATCAACCAAATGGTTTCACTTTTGCAAAGGTGATCTTGCAGAAAAGACGTTTTTGCATTGTAGGGGTATTGTTTGTACTGGCTGATTAAAGCCAACTATTACTTAACAATTCACACAAGCACTGCCGTGTAATGTCTGCTGTCCTACTTTATTTTAAATCTGCTAGGCCCTCTGACTGCAGGGAGAACTCCATGTGCTTTCAGAGTAGAGTGAAGACAAGTTTACTCCCGACACATCAATATCGAAGAACAGTTTAATATACATGTAAAAATATTTAGGTCTTAATCATACATTTCACTTTCTAAGAATTTTCATCAGTTAACAGACTATTTAAAATAGTCTTCCTGACTAACATGAATATTTCAACAATTCCACTTTGCAGGAGGGGTCTTCACAGTTATTAGAATCTACTTGTACACTTCAAATACAATTCAGGCTATATTCGCCATCTCCTGGAGAAACACCGCTTTCTAAGGACTAAATATAATATTTTATCCTTAACAATAGTCTAATGAAACATTAATTCTCAGGAACATTGAATGCCTTCAGGTAGTTCCAGTCAGTATTAAATCTTAGTCCGAATAAATTTAGAGCTGGAGACAAAAGAAATTGGTAACTTACTTTCCTGAGCAACTTGCTAAATATCTGTCCTGGATAACTAGCGGCCCACCGCTCGCCTGTTATGTCATCAGATCCTATTTTCATGTTCTTTTTCCCCGAAAACCTTTTCTCCATCAAACTTCGGCTTTATTTCTCAACTAGCGGGTTTACATTCCTCACATTTTACTCCAATTATACAACCCTATACACAACTTCTCTACAGAACGAAAAGCGCAAAATACACCTCAAATTCGGGCCCTTCTCCTTATATATCTCTATACGTTTTTTTTCTAATCTTTTTCGAACAAACCTCTGGGTCAAAGTTTCTTTTCTGCGAATTTCTCTTTGCCCTTATGCACCTTCTTAAACAATTAATTTTCTATTTTATTCTAATTATTGGAGTCTTTAAAATTTCATAAGTACAAAAAAAAAATTTTCGTTACTTGTAAGCCAGAGCTTACAACATGTAACTGACTGCTGTTTTGAATGATTTCTCCCGGGCATTTTTAAGAAGCTTCAATTGGTCTGTAAGTTAAGTGTCTAAAAATGAGATTTCAATTTGAAATACAAGTGATCGCAACCTAACAGGTGTTTGGCTGCATTACAAACACATCTTGGTGACGATGGCCAATGATAGTCTAAAGTACAGCACTCCAGTGAACTTTTTTCATTTGGAGCTTGGTTTGTAAGAAGCTTCAAGTATTCTTTTCAAAAAGAATGCAACTTCTTAAGAGTACAAAGAACGAGGGGATCATATTTTTTGGAGAAAGATTCAGTAATCTTTAAGGTATTGAAATAAGGCGGGGTAAGCAATTGGTGTAGGTGGTATTACCTGCAATAGCCTGTGTTCAGGTTTTAAGCTTTCCTGCTTAATCTCTCCAGTGTTTTCCAAACCACGAAAATTAATCCTTATTGACCTGGTCTCGCGTCCTACTTTCAATATGCACTATTTAAAAGTAAAATTCATTTTAGCTGGTCGTGGCCCGTCTGACGATTGTCTTATTACTCCGACTGTTCTCGAAAGAATGCCTGTAAATTTTGGTTGTAGGATTTCCAATGGTTTCAGGACTGAAATGGATTAAGAATAATGCAGTGGGTTTTAAGTGAAGAGTTGGCTTTCTTGGGAAACTTTAGCGTGGGGTATGAATCCTTCTCAATTTGGATATTAAAAAGAAGAAAAGCTGGCGAAGACTATCGTTTTTGATAGAAACGAAGTGTTTTGAAATCCAGCAGAAAATATTTTTGTTGGCTATATATATAGAATGGAAGATTCAATAGTACGTCTTGCAGAGATGCTTTAAGAAGAATCAGTTTGGCATTGACTTAGACTAGTGGAGCTTCAAAATGAAGGGAAATAGGAACTAGTGAATAATATAGAAAACTAGGGTAAGAATTTGTTTGACTGTAGCAGCATTGTTATCTACTAAGTTTAACCTCAAGAACAGAGAACAATGTAAATATTGAAGAAATATATCTCCCTAGGTGTAAAGTTATTAATTTCTGACCAGATTAATTTAAGACTCAAAATTGGCGACTGACAACAAACACGAATTTGGCCTTCGAAAGAGAATGATAACGAAGACTGAAATTTCTCTCATTGGAATGATAATGGATATTTTAGGATTCGATTTCTCAAGTTACTGGAAGACAGGTCTGAGTTGATTGAACAGAATAAAAATTAACTGGCCACAGAAATAAGTGACAACCGGCTGCATGAAAGGTACGGTTTAGGAATTCCACATAGTGATCAGGCATTGGTTTATACGAAGAATTGAAATATTTAAGAAACCCCTTTTTGAAAACAGTTTCTACGCTTAACTGTGCGAATAATAAGTTCAAACAATTTGGCGGCGTCATTGGTGAATCTTTTTCGCGATGCTGAGTTGACAGCGTAGAACGGTTTTCAAAGATGAACCCGATCAAAAATTATTCCATGAAAATTCGGGGAACCAGTTGGCAACTGAAAATGCAATTGCCAAGGATTTAGACCTGTATGAAATGATCCAAATGAAGCTGTTAAAGAAAATTAAACTCAATATTGTAACCCTAAGTTTTAAGAGTATGTAATCAATAATACTGGTTTATTAAATTTAATATCTTTATAAGATTTCTAATGAAATAAAACAAAGTTTTATTTTAAAACTAAAACTCTTTCGGCTTATATGAACCTGTCAGGAAGGTGACAGTGCTTTGAGTTGGCTGGACGTCTTGAGTAATAACCAATCGCAATAAATCTTTATTGTGAAATTACAACACAATATCCCATCCCGACGACCAGTGCCCGCGGTTCACTTATACAGGAGCTTGACTCAGACTACAAAACCTCTAATACAGTGTAGAATGCAATATTACGGAGGTGTCTTAAGCAGCTATTTTTGGCCCCTTTTAGTAAATTACTCAGTGTAGTGAGTCCCAGTATTTATTGGGGAATGGAAAGCCAGACGGTCTTAGAGCGAAAGCTATGGTAGGGGTTCGGAAACTTGGAAAGCCTTCCAAAACCTGGTAGAATTCTTATCTACAAAGTATTAGAGACAGACCAAATTCCTTGCTGTAGACTCTACAGCAAGGAATCTGTTCTAAACCTATACAGTTTAGAGGCAGCTGCAGATAATCAGGAAAGCTCACCAATTCATCACGTCATTTACCTTTTTCTATGAAATTTTACTGTTCACGCTACTTTTCCTCGTAAATACGTTTATTATATTACACACTGGAATATGCTTCTGTTTCTGGAAGAAATTACTTGAGATGGATTTAAACATAAAAGAAACCGTTATCCGGTAAAAGAAACTCCGTCGCAAAAATCGACTTTATGCAAGATATAGTTCAGAATTCCGAAATTCGAATCAAAATGCGGAATTTTTAATATTTTTTTAAAGTAATATTTTATGTAATTCAAATATTAAAAAAATAGTATGTTGGTAAACTATGAGCAGTAAATTGTTTGATTTCACGTTAGTGTCTTTTTTGCCAGAACCTTTTTCTATTAATTAACTCTTGGAAGTTAATTAATACTTAAGTGTCCTAGATAACTTTCCGCAATTGTTATACGATACAACGTTATATCCCGAACTAGATACAGTTAGCTTAGTATATAATATTGTCAATTAATCAGTAAAATCTATTAATCTTGTTGAACTTCATTGTCAATTAAATTGTACTTTTTAACTAATTACATATAACGACTTAGATTTTACAAACGTAACATAATTAATTAATACATAACTGATACAGAAGTTATATTAAGAAACTCGAAGATAATACTTGATACTGAAAAAAATATATACAGGGTGTTTCAGTTAAACGTTTCAGGACTTCTAAGAGGGGTAGGGTACATCCTGACAACTCGAAATCATATAGCAATGTGGGGTCGGAAATGCTTTCCTGAAGCGGTGTTGTACACAGAAGCACCATAAAGAAAAGAGACCGTAAGTGAGAAATCGTTTTAATAATACATGAAAAGAAGCAAAAGGTACATGGATTAAAGTAAGGGTTCGAAGTTTCTTCCACGGGCTACAATGCACGCCTCACATCTCCGACGCATGGACATCCGAACATTCTGGAATACTCCAGGCGAATTTCGAATTTCTTCGGCAGCTACTGCGATTCTTGCAACCAGCTCCTCGGCATTGTCAACAGGGGTGTCATAAACTAGCGATTTCATATGACCCCAGAAATAAAAATCAAGACATGATAGGTCGGGTGACCGAGCAGGCCAACGCACGGGACCACCACGTCCGATCCACTGTTGACCAAATGTGACATCCAGGTAGTTACGAACATCTCCGCTATAATGGGCAGGGGCTCCATCGTGTTGGAACCACATTGTCTGTTGCGTCGATGCAGAAATCTGTTCATCTCTCAAAAGTTGTGGCAATACTTGCTGCAGAAAGATCAAGTGGATAGGTCCGGTTAGACGACACGGTAACAGGTAAGGTCCGATGAGATGATCTCCCATAATACCGGCCCATACATTGACCGAAAATCGAATCTGTGCTGCACGACGTCGTATTGCATGCGGGTTCTCGACCGCCCAGATATGGTCGTTATGCGTGTTGAAAATTCCTTCCCTTGTGAAGGATGCCTCATCGGAAAACAACACTTCAGCCGGAAAAAGGGGATTTGTAGCACATTTTCCAAGGTATCACTGTGCGAAAGCAAAACGAGGTGCATAATCCTCCGGTTGCTGTGTCTGGACACGCTGCCTGGAGTATTCCAGAATGTTCGGATGTCCATGCGTCGGAGACGTGAGGCGTGCATTGTAGCCCGTGGAAGAAACTTCGAACCCTTACTTTAATCCATGTACCTTTTGCTTCTTTTCATGTATTATTAAAACGATTTCTCACTTACGGTCTCTTTTCTTTATGGTGCTTCTGTGTACAACACCGCTTCAGGAAAGCATTTCCGACCCCACATTGCTATATGATTTCGAGTTGTCAGGATGTACCCTACCCCTCTTAGAAGTTCTGAAACGTTTAACTGAAACACCCTGTATATAGTGTTACAACTGCGTTGGGATACAAGTTTAGGGTTATAATTTTTGTACTGAAATCGAAATTTTATTGAAATTGAATCGAAATCATGACTCAGATCAGAGCAGCAAAGCAGAAGGCTCAAGCTAAATGGAGTGCTGTGGCTAAGGAGCGAACTTGGGGGGGGGGGGCAGTTTCCCTCTGAATCACAGCCTTTTAAAATGCACTGCTCGCTTCATGTTTGTGGATCAATCGGGAACAGGACATGATATTGCCAAGGTGGATGTCTTTGTGTGTGTGCGCGGGCGATGTAAGGAGTGTGAGGAAATGAGCCGACAACTCAGCGTCGTTATGGGCCTATATGAGAGCTTGAAGGACAGAGCGCATGCCCTCGAAGGATCTAAACTGAGGGGCCCATCAAGCTCTCAGCTGCCCACATCAACGCTAGAGCTTGCACTTGATCATCACGCAACACAGCGGCAAACCCCAATGCAGAATGTGCTGGTACCACAGGAACTAGTAGTTGTTAGTGACTCTATTGTCAGGGAAACGGGGAACATGCTATTTAAAAAGGATAGGTGGAACAGGACCAGGGTATGTCTGCCAGGGGCAAAGGTTGATGGCGTTGTAGAGCGGATATCATCTTTTAAGGACACAAAAGGTAATATTGTTGTACACGTTTCTACTAATGATATTAACAGTAGGAGACCGGCAGAATTAACAAGTACAGGTCACTGTTGAAAAAAAGCCGTGAATTAGAGTTGAATTTGAAAGTGTCTGCAATTCTGCCCAGACACAATAGGAGGGAGTATATGATGAGAGCCTTGTCGATCAATTCGGCCCTGGAAAGATTGCGCAACGCTCAAGGGGTAAAATGTTTTTTCAGCCTGGTCTGTACTTGTTAACAGGAGAGGCTGCTTCTACAGGGATGGGATACACTTAAATAGAAAGGGTGCAAGAATATTTGCTGATGCTATCGAGCCAGTGTCAGGTGGGTCGGAAAACTGCTAGCTTGTGGGGGGGGTACAAGGACTAATAGATTAACAGTAGCCACTGGCAGAGGTGAAAGTGATTCTTGCACTGCTTCTGTTGGAATTAGCAGCAGCTTGGAAAACAAGATGCAGAGTTATTTCACAGACTGCTGGGAGTCATTGCGGTACAAGTAAACACATGGGTTGTGTTAGGGTAGCTAAGAATAGGAACAAATGCATGTATACTTGCATGTACACCAATGCTAGGAGTTTGGTAAATAAATTTGATGAATTTGAGGTATTTCTCAAAACATCAAAGGCAGATGTTGTTGGGATATCACAGACGTGGTGTCACACAGATATAAGGAATGCAGAACTGTAATTTGGGGAGTACAATGTGTACAGACAGGATAGGAAGGGAGGAGGGGTTATGCTATTAGTTAAGAAACACATAAACTCCAAGGAAGTGAAGCCAGTCGACATCGCTGGACAGTGCAGTGTCGTGTGAGTTTGGTGTGACATAAGCATTGGGAGATCAAAATTGAGAGTAGGAGTGTGTTATAGGTCTAATGATTCTAATGAGTATAATAAGAAACTGTACAGGGAAATAGAGTGGGCCAGTAAATCAGAGAGTCTTATGGATGATTTTAATTTCCCAGATCTTGACTGGAATTTGTGGGTTGGTCACTCACACACTAGCGAGGCTTTTGTGGATTTATTGGATGATTGTTTTCTACATCAGCATATTCAGGAGGCAACAAGAGGGAGTAATACTCCTGATCTGATTATCAGTAGTGATTCTTTATGCATTAAGAATCTGCAGATAAAGGAACCACTAGATCACAGTGTGCTGAAGTGGGGCTTACTCAAAGAGGTATCCACCATCAGGAGTAAAGGGAAGGGTTTTTGCTTTCGTAAAGGTGACTACGGTGGTCTGAGACAGTATTGAAATTCTATACGGTGGGACCAACTGATGATGTTACCAACAGCAAATTCAAAATGGGAAGCATTCAAAGAACTATCTTGGAAGCTAATAGGCTTTACATACCAACTAAGAAATATTGTTCAGGATTTAGGCCTAAATGAATGTCAGATGAACTAATGAGACATATGGTAGAGAAGAAAAATGCATGGGATACATATAAATTAATGGGTGACATGGAAGCCTACGATAGATATAAGCTGGTCTGTAACCAAGTCACAAAGGAGATTAGGCAGGCAAAGGCAGATTATCAGAAATCCTTGGGAAAAAAGGTGCAAAGAAAAATAACAAAGAGTTTTTTTACCTAATGTAAACTCTAGAAGGAAAGGGATGAATCAAATTGGTCCACTGGATATTGATGGTTCAACTGTTGATGATTCTGCTCAGGTGGCTAACAAACTAAATGAGTGTTTTGCATCTACATTCACACGTGAGGAGTTATTCAAGGAGGAGAATGCCAGAGGTGAATTAAACTCTGGCAGTGACATCGCAATCTGTGGAAGAATATATTTAAGGACTGTTTTACAACTGAGAAAAGAAGGAATTCCGGTGCACAAGTTGGATAAAACCTGGACAAATGAGGGATATACAAAAATGTAGCATGATTCTACAGTTCAGAGTAGTCATGGACCTTTACATTCAGCCTGGCAACCGAATTGACATCACCTGCTGGAAACAAGATAGATTAATAAATAATTCATGTAGCAAAGAAAATATTTCGTTACGAATTTATTTTAAATATTTCACTCAATGATGACATAATGATGAACTCAGTTTGTACACGAGCTCCTCCTCTGTCTGGAAAATGTTAATAGTATCTGAACAGTGAACAAATGTGACTTTCAGAAAACGATATGAGAATTAAAGACTTATATATGATAAATGTAGAGAATCTGATCATCCTTGAATGTTTTAGCAGTACCAGTATTGCTAAAGAAACTGAGTAATATAAATGCGAAGATTATAATCCGATGAATTTCTAAATTATAAAGATTGTAGGGAATCAATTTTATTAGGAATAAATAATGAGGACTATATTTGCACATTAAAGTATGTCAAAATAACTACGAAGTACAAATAAAATTCATATATATATACCACAATAGCGTAATTTGAATCATTTATATGTTAAAGAGCACCCTGTGACAAAAGCAAACTAATTAACTTTAAATTAGAAGTTAATAAATTATTCTTCAACGTTTTTGTAAAACATGTATCATTATAATAATGGCTACTTGTTTTGCCAAGGTAGATGTAGTAATAATTTGAAGTTTATATCCCCAAACAAAAATTAGAAAGCCGGCCACTGCATAACACGAAGTTACAAAATTCTTTCCCATTGAAAAGTTCTCTTCACTTCTCCCTGCCTCTCCCTTTTCAATAAGTGCATGATAACGCGCAGTAATAGCATACTATGTTTCTGTAGTCAATTGGTCTAGTCTTCACAACTTATTCTTTACTTGTCATTGACTAATCTCTCAATTGTCAGAAAGTTAATTTGTGGTTGAAACTATAAGAAAATAAGGGATCTTCATGGATAACTGTTAAACACAGGTAGGATCATCCCCTCCCCCACTTGCTATTTATCTACATACGTGGAACATGATGTATTATGTTTGACGCAAATTGTGTCAAGTATTTGTACAGGAGTATATAAAAACATTTTGGACAGGTTAATCGTTACTGTTAGAATATGAAATGTGATATATTGAGAGTAAAGGACAAGATAATTTCGATGAGACAAACAGCGAAATAACTAAATTCTGTTTGGTAGCTACCACGTGCACATATGCTGTTTATTATTTGATTAAACCTGTTTATTTATTTAAAGATATGCTCTGGCTGGTTAACCCAAGAACGAGACCCCCCCCCCCTGACAAAGTGAGTGGTGACGAAGAAATAATTAATGCAGTTGGCTGCTTATTGTGATGTATATCTGCTGCTTCAGTTGGGTGGTATCAGTGCAGGTTATTACATTTACATAACAGCCGCGTATTACTAACTTGTTATATACACTCAATGTAACATTCTGTCCTCCTCAGCCAGATTAATTTCACTATTGTTTCGCTCATGAGAGAGAGAGAGAGGGGAATGCTTCGATGTTATTGTAGCTAACGTCAGGTTGTAACGATTCTGCCGAATCCCCAACTATTTAATTGTGAGAAATTTGATGCTTGTTATTATTCATTCACGTAATAAACAAAAAATCATGTAATTGGATGGAAATATTTCTTATATTCTATGGAATATATTGCATTTCCCTAATTTAGATGCAATATGTTCTACAAAACATACTGCAGTTTCATAATTTATTAGAACTTTCAAAACGTACTAGATGGCGCCACTTTATTAAATCCAGTTTGTTCCTTTTCGGGTTTTTCATGTACTAAAATGTAGCTTAATAGGAATGTATCTAGAAACACAATGTCTCAAGTTGTTTCTTCAAATAAAATGTACTTTCAGTTTTATTAAATAGTTGTACGTTAACAGAAACGTAAAATGAATTAACATCGCTGAATATTGTGTACAGAAGCCATGTAGCAACGACCGGGTAGCTGAACCCTGGATAAATTACTAAAATTGGTAAAAAGTTTTACGGTACGAGAAACAATAGTGCTCTTCTGCTTTCGTGTATCAGTTATATGTAAAATCGCAGTTGACTAAATTCAGTGTTTGATGTGGCGAAAAAATGGGACCAAACAAGAAGAAAATCCAGTGAAGTACAAAAGTAATAAACAGTGGTTTGGAGAATTGCTGTAATTCCAAATAGCAATAATATTATTCAAATATTATTGTTATTTGGATAATGGCGTGTTACTTCCCCCCCCCACACACACACTGCCATACACGAAGTGCCGAAAAATTGAAGTTACTTCCGATTAAGCTTTCTGTAAATTATTTTATAGTTGCCTCCAGGTTAATTCGGCAGATGCCATTTTAATTATACAGATAAACAGTTTCGAAAGAGAGATGGGATTTACTGCAACTCTACATTTAAATTCGATTGTGTATATTGAATACTGCATGTTCAGCAGTTTCATTAGTTCAATTAATTAACAAAATGTGTGTTAGTTAATGAGGAAAAGTATGGCAAAAGATATGGAGAACGCGTAGGGAAAGATAATATAAAATATCTTTGATATTATAATTTTATTTTATATTTTACGTAATATATTTATATTAATGTGTAATCTTATATCAGTGTGCGTTATCTTATATTAATCTTATATATATATATATATATATATGTCAATATATCAATATATATATTGATTCTGCGTTTATTCGTTAACTTGTATTATGTTTGTTTATTTTATAAAGGTAAAAGCGTATAATTTTCTATTACACACACAGCGTATATGGCAATTTATGTATTTAGCAAAAAAAAAAAAAAAATTAGTGTGGTTAAGAGGGGAAATGGATAACCCCTGGCTTGTAGCCGCGTTTTGTATGCAATGGAACGGGAAGAAGTTCTTCTTCTATACACCTAGGTCCCGCGCGACGCACTTTCAAAATGAGATGCGGTATGCTGCAGGTAAAGCTTGCTAGCCCCTTGTTATCGCTTAGCATAATGCGAGCGAGGAATTATACGTATTATTAGTGCTGATCCTTTACTTCCACGAAAAAAAAAAAAACAAAAAACGATTAAAACTCTACTTCCTTCTAGAAACCTTTTTATGGAAAGGATTACAAGGAATTATCAGGCAGCTTGCCTTACCTTCAGTATACGAGACGCTGGTTATCCCCCCCTTCTCCCCTGCTGCGCTTCTTTTGAGCTGAGATCTACATGTGCAACAACAATAAGCAGCGGTATTTGTAATCATTTGATTGACCTTATCAGTGACCTTCGAGAAGCTGTCATCTTTTCTATAAATAAATTAATTAGTTCACCAGTGGAGAAAGAATAAACATTTTTCAGTAGCTCCTACTTCTGTTTCGAAAGTGGTGCCCTATAAGTATTTTTTCAAATATGTTTTCTTGCACGGTTCGCTTCAAATTGAAGGTGTTAAATGATGGCAAAGAACGTGGAAATTTTCCTCCTCCTCCAACCGAGAAAATGATGTGACTGTAGGAAGAAAGAGGAGGTAATTCAAAAATTAAGATTTTACTCAAGTAAAATCTGTAAATTGTTAAACACAGCATCAATCTAGACGCCCTCTTGCAAGATGGTAACAATACAGGAATATTTTTATTGAAGATAATGTGCAAATATTGCGCTGTTGAATGCTTAGTTACTGTCCACACTTCGAAATAGATTCCCGAATTTATATATTTCCATTCGAACTATGTTAATAATCCCAGTCCCTACAACAGCAGCAGCTTTTCAAAATTAATCATTACAAAAAACTATTCGAGAACCACCGTGGGCCGTGACAGAATTTCAAATTTGGCGCTGTTGTCCATAGAACGTGCCCCGTGTGCAAATTTTCACTATAATAACTTAATTATTTTGTCGAGTTAAAAGCAACGAAAGTTGATTTTGTTTAAGAATTTTGTATTAGTTTAGTTGTATTAGTCGTAGTCCCCTTTGGAGTCAGTATATTTTTCCACCGATGCTACAATTCCAGCTAGGAAATATTTTGCACTTAGGACTCCAGAATTCCATCTACTGCAGCAATAACGTCACTGTTGGTGGGAAAATGGATGCCATACAGGTATTTTTTCAAATTAGGAAATATTTGAGTCTGATGGCGCTGATGTATTATGGGGGGGTGGTCTAAGGTTTCAATACGAACTTTAAAAAACATGCCTATTCCTAACCTATCCAGCCATGGATCTTTTTTTTTTTTTTTTTTTGCAAAACTGGACATACTAGGTATTAGTCTGAGGTCTACGTGCAAGTTCGGAGTATTGGAAGACTGGAATTCTGTTTTTTATATATGCAATCAGTACGACGACTTAGGAAAAAAGTTAATACATCAATTGTCATGTTTGCGCAGATTACAGGGTGGTGAGGAAACTCTAATAAAATCAAAGGACAGTTTACGGACATTTCAGCTATTTGCTAGACAGATCTTTCAGGAGACGAGTATTACTACAACTAGAGGTGCATCACATGCGGCTGATTGGAGTGTTTTGAATTGTTCTGTGACGAATTGTGGAAGTGTACATACAGTCCACGTCCATGGAAGGAATGTACAGCTACCATAACTTCATTGTGTTGTTATTAGGTTGCTGGAACCGCCTAGTTTAATAAATAATAATAATAAAAGCCCTTATTTTTCCGAACGGCATCGTTTAGATTTTATCTCATATTGTGGCTACCTTCTCAACGAGATACCAGGTATTGCACTACTTCAAAGAAATAACGCTTCTCTAGTAGAGGAGACTACTGTTATTTATTCTCAGTGGGCACCACCACCCAGACGCGTTTCGGAGCTTGTTTGTATGTGTGGGATAATAACTCTACTATCCACTTGTCCCTAATATCAAACTTTGAAAAGCAAAAAAGTAGAGGGAAAGTTATAGTAGGAGCGGAAGAAGAGAAACGGTGTAGAAGAATGGAAGGGACAGTAACTCCTTCAACTCACACCACTCAAATTCCTCGAATAGGCGACGCTTCTCCAGTAGGGAAGACTGTTGTTACCTATTCTCGGAAACTCCTTGAATATCAGGCTCCTCGTGGTAACCTTTCCAAGGCTTGTTGGCCTTTCATCGGAGGGTGGGCAGGTACCCTGGTAATGCAGACGGTTGCGAAGTTAATTCCACAATATGAGAGATGCCAAATGGTGTAGATAATAATAATTACCCTTAAGTTTAACTACATACGTAATGTAAACGATGCCGTTACACTACGTATGTAGTTAAACTTATGGTGTATTTACACCGATATTATATAGTTAATTTAAACCCATAACGTATTATGCCTTGAGCATTTAGTCTTCAAAAATATTATCTATAGTGAATGTACACACGATTTTACAAGTTTGCTTTCGTTTTGTAAAAATGCCGATTCGCCCCTTATTTCAAGGAATACGTTGTTTCACTCCTTTCGATGCGTTGGTCGTTTCATCCTTTATTTCCACTAATTCAGTTCGACCAACTCCTCCACAATGACTCGACAAAAGCATTCCATTTTGTAAGAAGCGGGAGTTTGTTCTGCCTCGCGAAAATAGCCTGGCTATTGCGCCAATAGAAATGCAATTATCAGTGTCGAGTATGTGCACAAAGACCTTTCAGTGCGGCGTGCTTGTCACGACAGAAGGACATTTGCGACGACAATCTGTTTCCACGTGATCTTGCTGTCGCGTTTACAAAAGTTCTTCATTACGTTGTGTGTTGACATAAGCTGCGGTTTTCACCGACGGCGCGCATCTTTGTCTTTGTTGAATGGCATTAACGCAGCCCTGTAGTCTTCGTGAATGAGCCTAGGTCACAAGCGGTCTATGGGCTGCGCAGCTGATTAGCAACCGCAGTATCTACAGTAGGAATCGACGGTAGACACGGTTTAACGTTACCACCATAAGATTTCGTAAGGTTTGTTTATTTGTACTTATGAAGAGACGGGTCGCTGTGGTGATGCTTTTCTTCACCTGACCAACCCCGGAATCAAAGTAATTACAGTCACCATTCAGCTCGGTTAACAGCTTGAGCCTGCCAGGTCTATCGATTACGCGAGAACGTCTGTCTATTTTTAATGTTTTATTTCGCGAAAACGGAGTGAAAATTGTGTGGCCACTGTAGTTTGATGATGCAGAGGTACGGTTATATTTACTGAATGTCTGCATCTGCTCAGAAAGGTTGAATTAATCACGAAGCCGGTGATAAGAATTTATACTTCAAAAGGTTCTCCTGGTGGGAAATGAAAAGTGAAATCTTACAATACTAAAGGGTCTGAGTCTATGAAATTTTAATTTAAAGGTTGCCAGCTACTCGGATGAAATCACATGACTTTTTTTTTTTTTTTTTTTAGGAGCGTTTGCATGCGCTGAGTGGCCGCTTTATTAGGCACACCCATCCTTTTCATGAAATGGAGCTTTCCTTCAGTAACATCACTTGTTCGTTCCATGAGATTTAAAGCAGGTAGGCAGATACATAAGGATGCTGCGAGTGTGCAATTCAGTGCGAGAATGGGCAACACGAACAATTTAAGTGACTTTGAACGTGGCATTGTAGTTGGAGCCAGGCTACCCATATCTCCTTTGCAGTATCTTCGAAACTGCAACTTTTCTGGGGTTCTTACGTACGTCTGTGTCTCTTGGGTGTGTCGAGATTAACACTGTAACCAAAAAGCCGAGTTAATTTCTAGCTTCGTTTGATACTTATTGTTGAAGATTGTGCCCGCGACCAGCGACTGGTCCGCCCAAAGTTAAAAGCCCACCTGTTCAGTATGGAGTAGTAGGAGATGTTGTAAAAGTAGAATGTTTAATTACATCTGTGCCTGCCAACTTTCTCCAGTACCCTGTGGGAAGCTACAATAGATATCACCTTAGCCTCAAGCTCCATTGCTCAGCACCTTGCTTCCTGGACAGTCCGTGAGGACTGGACCACCTCTGACCACAGGGTACTAACCTTCCAACTACACCGTTCACTAGTCACTCAACCAACCAACCGAACTCAACAAAGAAGATATGCCCTGAATAAGGCTGACTGGAACCTTTTTAAGGAGGAATTGACCAGTGCAGCCAGCCGCTTCAATCCTAGCGGCCTCAGCCCAGACCAGCATCAATGCGCAATTACACAGCTCGTCAGTAATGCTGCAAACAAGGCTATCAAAAAGAAGAGATTCACACCTGGTGCTGTCCCCTGGTGGTCACCTGAACTCCAGACTCTTAGACGCGAAGTCATTTACCGACGAAAACGCTATCAACGTGCAAGAAGAACATGGCCTCCAGAAGAAACAGAGGCTTTACTGCAGCAATATCGAGTGACCAGGAACCAGTATACCACAACAATAAAACAGCGCAAAAGGCGCTCATGGGAAGCCCTGGTAAGCACTGAAGGGAACGCCGATCCCTGGGGGATTGTGTACAAAGTGACCACTAACAAGCTCCCCAGAGGTGAGGTCGTATCAACCACAAAATTACCGAACGGACTGTACACCAGATACTATCAATAATATTCTAGACGCTACATTCCAGCAGCCTGCTGACCCACACACACCGGAACAGCTACAGCTCTGCACGGAAAATGAAACATATCACACAACTGCAATTGAAGAACCCTTCACGACAACCGAGCTCAACTTAGCTGCATCTGGAATCAGAAACAAGAAGGTTCCGGGCAGAGACATGCTCGATCCAGAAATCGTCCAGAAGGCCATTGAACTTATTCCCACTACAATACTCAACCTGTTAAACCACTGTCTCCACCAAGGATTCTTCCCCACACAATGGAGGACTGCAATCCTTAGACTTATATTGAAGAATGCAACCAAACCACATGATCTGCCACAATCTTACCGGCCCATTGCACTGCTGCCAGTCTTCAGCAAACTTCTCGAACGGATGATCTCCCATAGAATAGAAGCCCACTACAATGACGCTGGTCTCTCCTCACCTAAGCAGTACGGTTTCCGGAAAGGACGCTCCACGATTGATGCACTGGAAACAATCATTGAAGCTGCTACCAACTGCATCTCCAAATACTTTCTACTAATCTCCTTTGACTTTGCTGGTGCCTTCGATTCCCTCTGGTGGCCCAGCGTCCTGGGCAGGCTGCGAAGAGCGCATGTCCCAGAAAACTTATATAAATGCATCAAGACCTATCTCCAGGACCGGTGAGTTGTCGTGTCTGCTCCCCACTGCAGTGTCTCCAGACCAGTCTTCAGGGGATGCCCTCAGGGATCTGTCCTGGGGCCTCTCCTCTGGAATCTGGTGCTGGATGATTTCCTGAACACCAAACTCAACAATGTACAAACCCAGGCCTATGCAGATGACCTGGTCATGCTCTTTTCTGCCAATAACAGAACCCAACTAGAAGCAACTGCCAACCAGGCCATCTCCACCCTTCAAGCTTGGGCAGAGCATAACAACCTAAAGATCTCCCCAGAGAAAACCAATTCGATCCTACTAAAAGGCACCCTTGATTTGAGAAGACCACCCCAAATCAAGGTCAATGGTGTTACAGTAAAACTAAAAACAGAGCTTAAATATCTAGGTTTGATCTTAGACAAAAACCTTTCCTTTCACTCCTCATCTAGACCAACTCAGGATTAAGATCAGGAAGTATGCTGCCCAAGTCTCAAGAGTTGCCCGGAAGGACTGGGGCTTAAAGAAGAGAACGCTGTCACTCTTCTATAAGGCAGTTTTCATCCCGGTTATCACCTATGCTTCTGGAGTCTGGTACAAGAAGGCCAATACCGTAGTAAACAGATCGCGCCTAGGAACTATCCAGCGCTCTCTTCTCCTTCTGTCCTCGCGTGCCTGTCGCACTGTCAGCACCCATGCGCTCCAGGTCCTCACTGGATCTCTTCCACTGGACCTGGAGATTGTTCGTCATGGGTTGCTCTGCCAAATAGCCAAAGGAAGAGCAGTTACTTGTGCAGGTTTCACCACTGACCCAGCAAATAATAGAAACGCTGAAAAGAAGAGACTTAATGAACATCTAACAGACACCTGGCAAGAAAGATGGCAGGCATCAACTAAAGGCGCTGTCACCAAAAGATTCCTCCCTGATGTCAGGGCCTCCTACCCCCTCACACCTGTCTGGTTTTCACCAGGACTCTATGCTACCTACCTCCTCACTGGATATGGCTTCTTCCAGAAAAAACTACATGACTTCAGAATTTCAGACTCACCCCGCTGCCACTGTGGAGAGGATCAGACGTGGGAGCACCTTGCCCACAGCTGTGAAATCTACGAGGACTTCAGGAGGATCCTAATAACAAAACTGCGCTTCAACTACCAAAATCAAGAACACCTCACCCTACAGAATGAAGAAACTTACCGAGCTCTGACTCAATTTGCAATGGACTTATTTACCAGGCAGAAAGCGCTACCACCACCTTAGTATCCGAATCAATAGGTCATAACAACCATGACTGCCAATTGTTGCTACGCATCATTGAGCCATGGATGCTAACGCCTTGGGCCAACTTGCACAAGACTTGACCAGCAGTGCAATAAAAGACAGGGTCCGCACATACCTTGACAAATTCCTCATCATTGATTTCTGGACAAACTTCTCTCGACCAGATGTGACACATTTCATCAAGAAGAGGCCTAGCATCGATCCCTGGACTTGACCATCAATCTTTGACTCCCGGTTTTGACCACCCCCACTGTTCGTTCTGATGGACTACTGGACCAGCCTTCAGTCTGGATGCGGCACAGACTCACCAAATGGAGCCCCAATGACGGCACCTGAACTAGACCTTACTGAACATGATCCATCCACCATAGCAGCACTCACACTGCTGGATTTCCAGCAAGTTGTCGGCTCCAACTAACTGGCCGTGCTAGCTGTACCTACCCTGAACTTGCGGAGTATATCTCTCTATCATTTTTTATTTATTTATTTTTATTTATTTATTTTTTTTTTTCGGCTTCTTTCTTCTGTTTCCTGCCATCCGTTCTTTTACTCCCCCCCCTATTTTTCTCTTACAGAATGATTTTTTTTCACTCCTCTCTCTGGTGAGGCAGTGGGCATGCCACACTGTCATCAGGGGCGATCTTCCCTATTGGCCCCTTTCTTCTGTTTCCTACCCTCCAGTCTTCTGCCTTCCTCCCTTACTTTTCTCTTGCACAACGTTTTTTTTTTTTTTTTTTTTTTATTTAGTTTATATATATATATATGTGTGCGTGTGTGTGTATATACATATATTTATATATACACACACACGCATTCCCCACAGGTCTAAATCTAAAAACATCAAAATTACTGCCCGACCTATTTGGCCCTAGAACAAGTTATCAGCGAACAACCCTACGCTCTGTTAAAATTACAACTGTTGCTCAAGAAACAGCGATCATCTCATTCTCAAATCTGGTCCTAGCCACTGAAATCCCAGGAAAGTAGGTGGCAGGACCCGCCAGAGTACTCTAGCTACAGTGGTACACCCGGTCAGCCTCCCCGTGGCATGGTGTGGTAACGTCGGGTCCCACTAGGGGCTCGGCGGCTAATAGACCGGAGGAACAAAGGGCACAACACAATATACAGCACATGACCCCCACACACTTCAAATCTCTGGCCCCGATACAATGTACACCCGCGGAGATGGGAGAAATCCCAGGAGCCGTTAGACACTAACATACCTTATACCTTATACCTTATACATCTGTGCCTCCTCCGACAAGAATTTTATGGTCAAGGAATTCTCAGGAAATGATCAGCAGGAAGTCCAGAAAATGACGTTGATGGTACACAGGGTCCCCAGCCACCTCAAAAGAGGCCAGTAGAGGAGAACAATGTTAAAGAAAGTCATAAAAAGAGGGAAAAAACTCATGGTCCTGTTCAGCGTAAAAATGCTTTAATGCAGCAGCATTAAAGCATTCCTATGTGGTCGTCCCGTATAAACAGAAAACTAGTAACGATCTCATCAAGTTCGAAATCCTGGTGGAATTCTAGTCTAACCGTTTTGCTTAAACGGTTTGCAAGCTATGTACAGGAAATGGAAACTGTTAAATGAAACAGTAAACAGAATTAACTATTCAAGGGCTAGAGCAACATTTAATAGGGAAACATCTAGAGCAATCAACCGCTACACGGAAGATACACTTAAAATATCAGGGATTGACTAAGCTTGGATGGACTATATCAGTGGATTCTCCAACATACATCATGAGTCACAAATCAAGCAGTTTGAGCTGGTTCCGGTGGTTGACGATGAGTTGGAGGCTGTTGTTAACACTAAAAAATCGCTAATACATATGATTAACTCCTTCGGAGCCATTAAGACAGCTGTAGTATCTGGTCACCCACTCCAAGGAAACGTGTGTTTCAGCCCATATCTAATTGAACCACTCCATGCAATTTATAACTCCATCCTTGCTAACCGAGTTTTCTCTAAAGACTGGAATAAGTATGTTGTAATTCCGATGCGTAAAATTCCCAGCAAACACGATTGGACTCCTGAACGACTTAAACATCAACCCTGAGGCGATTTGCGTGGACACGGTCTACAGTAAAAAAAGTTTTTGCTGATACCGAAGTAGTCTTGCAATTTTAAACTTTTCATTTCACCATCGCTTTACTTGGGTTCTGTGCTACAGGATGATTTGCGCTCCTTCTCCTGTTGCGATCGACCTACAGCATCTTGCCAGCATCCCCCTACTCTTCTTGGACAGACGCTGAATATAATTAGCATTTATGTTGAACATAATCTGTCTTAGCCTTTGTAACCCTAAATATAGATATTGTATTCATATGTTATAGTTGTGTTTAGCCTCCTAGCATTTGACCTCTGTCTACGGGTGGATGTAACTTTTACTTTACCTGAATTTAATAAATAAATAAAAAGTCTAACTCTTCTGGGACTGATACTGAAATTGAGGCGGCACCCACCAGGATTAGACCGGATGCACTGCTGGAGATAATGAGGAAATAACTAAGCCGTCCGAGATGCCTCCCACAACAAACACGCCATAAAAAGAAAAATCAAAGACCACAGGAGACCAGGACGGACTTTCTTCAGAAGAGAGTCTGTCCTGGGCTCCTGCGGTCATTGTTGTTTGGACGGACTCTCTTCAGAAGAAGAGAGTTCGTCCAACCAACCGAAAGAAGTAGCTCTCGGAATCAACTCTGAAGACAGTCCATATCCAAAGTCATAAAACACAAAAAGAAGACGTACACACTGGTGGGATAAGGCCAAATCACTAACAAGAACAACGGGATGGACGAAAATAAAACAGAACGCATTCGGTCAGATAAGTCCATCACGTCAGCCAGTATGGAAATAAATAAGCAGTTAGAAAGTACTCATTAAATGAAGAACTAGAATTTCTCGAGGCTGAAGAAGAAGAAAAAAATCATTATTCAATCAGTCTGCAGCAAAAAAAAAAAATAAAACAATAAATGTTTTCTCTTTCCCGTTTTTGGGATAATCAAATACAATCGGAGAAATTCAAACAAAATAGAGAGAATACAACAACACCTATTTTACAGTCGCGTAAACTAGAACCAAAGTAAACTCCAACGGGTGCATATCCTTCTCGCATGTAACTGAGTGGCCAAGTGCAGTGTATGTACTCCTATACACAGCGCTTGACAACTCGGTTACACTTTTATTCAAGTACAAAACAAGAAATCAAGGGCTTTATCTTAAGCAAAATGGTAATTGTTTAATAAAACATTCTTATATCACATATAATTCAAAGACATATTTCAAAGACAAAGTGACAATTAATTTATGGACGTTATGAAGGCAATTCTACAAAAATAATATTAAAGAATATTTAATTAATTTTAAATACTTTGGAATCTAATAACACACACCTGCTCTTCCCTCCTGGTTGTCAAAATAACACTGCTGCATCAGGACGCAAATTACTAGTGAAATTTTTATGTTATGCCAGCATGTTCGACCAATGAGAAGAAACCACATTATGAAGCCTCAACACCATAGAATCAAATTCCATTTTAACCTTAATTTTCTTTTTAGCTAATGAAGCCTCGATACCAATTCTTCCAAATAAAATTTAATCTTAATCTTTCAAAGGATTTAGACGCAATCAGAATAATTATTCTTTCTGAGGTCTTCTTCGTCAATATATCATAGTATTGCTGAACGAACACTGTTCCTTTTTATTTTGGAATTGGATCCAAAAAGGTTGATTTAGAATGCTTCTTGAAACTTTTGTAGCGTTACTGAAATTCCATACATTCTCACAATGGAAAGCGTCTGATTTATCTGACCTTCCGTCTGCACATCTTTTTTATGCTTTTCCAATCTGGAAAAGAGGCTCCTATATGACTCAACAAATTGAGTTAAATATTTCTAAACACGGAATTTAGAATGTTCATTTGAACTTCTCGAAGTTTGTGAATGTTTCTAAAACCATTTCTGGATATAAGTATAATGCCAATCGGAAGAATTTTCAATCTTATGAAGGTTAAATGGGCAGATGAACGAAACTGGTGAAGCCGGACAAAAATTTATTAACGCAATGTGACTTGATGTCAGCGTGCAGTTTTATGAGTTCTGCTTAAAGGACCAAAATTTACTTTGCTAAGTGGGAAATCATCCAGATATAAAAATTACCTGATCTTTTAGAGAAATATCAAGTAATCATCTAATAGCTGAGTGCATAGGTGCGAGGAAGTACACGTGCTCTGAGCGAGCGTGGTTCAAGCGCTCGTGACTGCTAAATACGGGGCTCTTTCTATTATCTTGTAAACTCTTCTGATCGTGTGGGCCCCTCGGCATATGAACAGAATTATTTATTTATTTATTTTTTACTTAAATGGAATTAATTGTTACCATTTATTTTTGTAAATGGTAACAGATAGTCATTTATCTTAACTCTGAAAATTTCTAATAAATTTCCGAAGTTATCTTCCAAATAATAATAAATTTCAGAAATTAGAGGGATTTGTTAGGCCCAAATGAATTACATATGTTAATACCATTCAAATTATAATAACGGTTTACTTTTGAATAAACATTTGATTCTGTACTTACGAATAGATATATTCGATTCTACACTTATAAACAAATATGTTTGATGCAAATTATTGGTTGTGCAAATATTGTAGAAGGCAAAGGCATAAATAATTATAGACCGTAGAGGGGTCATTTACAATCGATGTACAAAGCCCAAACAATCTCAGTGAGCTTGAACGCGAACTAGTGGCCGGTTGCCACACGATAGGATTTACTGCACTCATTTAGAAGTTTTGCAATGCTTTGAGCCTTATAAAAATTTAATGAGCTTTATTTCTTTGCAAAATTACACTATTATATTTAGGTGTTTTACCCAACTTAATCAACAATTATTAGTTCAAGATAGAGAGGAAGGATTGGAGAGAAAGAAAATAGCCAAAAGAAAAAAGAAAAAAAAAAAAAAAAAGAAACTAAATTGAATGCTTTTTAATGTAAGGTCATGTTTAGGAAACAGAAATCCTGGAGTTACTTATAAACTAGGAGTTAAGGAGCTATGAGTGCTTCCAGACGAAAGAAACTTAAGCTTTGCGATTCAATCTCACATGAAATTTTCCATACACTATAAACAGGTGGCTAGAAAGGCACGTGCTATTCTCTCCATGATTTATTGCAATTTGCTAGTAGCGACGAGAACGTCATTATCCCTCTGTATAAGACGATGGTTACAGTGCATTTGGAATATTGTATTGAGGTCTGGAGACTGCACCTTAAAAGAGAGAGAACACTTCTAGAGAGCGTTCAGAGAAGGACGGCCAGATTAGTACAAATCGATGTACATAGAAGAATGGCTTATAAGGTGCTAGCTGCAAAGTTTGGCAACTGCATATCTAACTGTGGAGAAGCGCTGAAGGGGTTTAGTAAAACGAACTAGAACAGGAAAACAAGAAAAGAAGGAGAAATTTGAAGGAAATAACAGAAGATTGGATCTGATGAAGTTCACCCATAGGCAGTGTGCTGCACAGTCCTAAAATAAATTGCTTCTAACATGGCGAAGGCTGTGAGTCCGGATAAATTCAAAACCGAATTGGGTAGTTACCTTGCGAAAAATGGGAATAGAAAACGACGCTTCCTTTCATCACTTAGTGTTACTAATCTAATACTAAACTTAAGTGTTATTTGTTTAAGCTGTCATAATAGCTGAGACGAAGAGAAAGTCGGGTCCAAGGACTTTCTCTTTCATTATGGTTTAAAATGAATTTTTTTGATTTTTCTCTATCTGTGTTTTGGCTACTCGTGGAAGAAAATATTCTCCAATACCTGGAATAGTTTTGGATATTTTGCTCTCTCTCTCAACTTCCAGTGCGCTAAAAAAAAATCACGCAAGATACAGGGATCTACATGTCTGTCTATCTAGTGTCAGGTCCAGGATTCAGCCAGTTCAAGGGGACACTGATGAACAATTTTTCCAAAGCCTAGAGATCTTGGGCCCTACGCAGGAAATCGTAGTTTCAATCGATTAAGTAATTTGTATAAATAGTTTTATAGTTTCATCCGAGTCAATTCGGCAGAAGATAATTTCAGTTTTCATGACTCGTTTCCATTTAAAAATGGCTCCATTTTTAAAGATGCTACGAATATAAGCTGTTGTTGTTGTTGTTGATAAGATTTTTAAAATAAGACCTTTAATATATTTTTAATTTTGTAAATATTTCATCCGGTGGGACTATGTACTACAATGTGACCCCTTTGTACTTGTGGTAACTCGTACCTAAATATGTAAACTTGCACCTCATTATGTAGTTATTACCCGTCCTGTTATTAGTAATAATAATAACAAATTCTAGTGTATCGTATTTTGTTTAATGATATCATTAGTTCAGTTTATAAAGTTAATAAAATCTGGAAAACTTAACCATGCAGAAAAGTGTTAGCAGGCCGGCTAAAATGCTATTAAAGATAAATTTAAATATATCTTTACTGATACATTAGCTAAATAAAAAAAATATATATTAAAAAAATCGAAATGTTGAACACCTAGCCGATAAAACCGAAGGTTTTATCGGCTATGTGACATGTAGATCTATGTATCTTGCGTGACTTTTTTTTAGCCTGTATTTCAGACATTTTATCTGAAATCGATTAAAATGGTTTAAGAATAAAATTAATCAGTAGGGAAACAAAGAATTAAATATCAGTATATGTACAATTAATATGTCATTATTTTAGATTTGATTTGTTTCTACTTAAATATTATTTTATGTTTAAATGAATACTTTTGTTTTATTTGATTCTGTTGCTTTAAATACCAAATTGTTAACGCTGTGCACATATGCATTATATTTTATCAAAAGACAGTAAAAGATTATTGCTAACAGTATTTAACTATACAGTGGCACCAACTGATAATGTTACCAACAGCAAAGTCTAAGTGGGATTAGAATATTAGAATAAGATATAAGCTAGTCTGCATTCAAGGAACTAATCATGGAAGCTACTAGGCTTTTCATACCAACTATGAAATATTCTTCAAGGTTTAGGTCTAAATGGATGTCAGATGAACTAATAAGATTCGTGGCAGAGAAGAAAAATGCTTTAGATGCATATAAATTATCAGATGATGCAGAAGCCTATGGCAAATATAAGCTAGTCTGTAATCAAGTCACAAAGGAGTTTAGGCAAGCGAAGGCAGATTACTAGAAATCTTTGGCAAAGGATGCTGAGTAAAACTTTTAGGACTTCTTTACTTATATAAACTCTAGAAGGCAGGGGATCAATCAGCTTGGTCCACTTGATATCGATGGTTCGACTGTTGATGATCCTGCTCAGGTAGCTGATAAAATGAATGAATATTTGTGAATGAATGAATAAAATGAATGAATATATCTACATTCACACATGAGGAGAATGTCGGAAGTTTATCAAACTGTAACAGGTTGCTTAATGATTTTGTAATAACTGAGAACAAAGTGCAGTAGAAATTGTTTAAGTTAAACATTAGAAAGGCACCTTAGGTGGATGGGTTCTATCCAGTTATATTAAAGAAGGCGGAAAAGGAAATAAACAAACCCTTAGCCATAATTATGAGAGCATCCTTGGACTAAGGGAAAGTCCCCACGGATGGAGATGTGCAAATGTATCCCGGATTCACAAATTACAGACCAATTAGTTTAACATCTGTTCTGGGAAAAATAATGAAGTCACTAAGTAAAGATGAATTGCAAGATCATCTGAACAAGACTGCAGTAATAATTCAGACATAGCATGGGTTTGTTAGGGGAAAGTCTTGTCTGACACATTTGATTGGATACTATGATGTGATTACAAAGGAACTGGATGCAAAAAGTAATTTAGATATCATATACTTAGATTTCAGAAAACTTTTAACACTGTTGTGCATGGAAGACTACTGTACAAATTGGAGCTGTATGGTATTAAGGGTAAGTTGCTACAATGAATAAAAGGATGGTTGAGTGGGAGAAGACAGAGAGATGGAAATCAAAGGATGCTGTTCTTCATGGAGTCCTCCAGGGTTCAGTGTTTGGCCTGCTGTTGTTTTGTATATTTATCAATTATATTGATGAAGGTATATCAGGCTTAATGTCGAAGTTTGCAGATGATACAAAGATTGGCAGGGTTGTTAATCACAGTGTGCGTTTCTACAACAGGATCTAGAAAATTTGGGCAGATGGACAGAAAAGGGGCAACTGAAGTTTAACATTGACAAATGCAAAGTACTGCGTATGGGTGGAAGTAACTCCTGGGAAGTACCAACTGTGCGGTACTGCACTTAGGGTGGTAAAAAAATGAAAAAGACCTGGGAGTAATTGTACAGTGAAATATGAAGTTTTCTGAGCAATGCAGACAGGCTACCAGAGCAGATCATGGGGTATTGTCAATGATATACAGGAATTTTGCTAGAAGGGAAAAGGAGACCATTAACCACGGCAATGATTAAGCCACCCCTTGAGTATTGTTTATAGTTCTGGAGGCCTAATTTTAGGAAAGATGTAGAGTTGGTTGAGCGTGTACAGAGAAGGGCAACGAGATTGGTCAGGGGAACGAAGGGGTTCTCTTACCAAGAAAGGCTTAAGTTCTGCAAATTGCAGCGGCTGGAGACTAGGCACTTGAGCACACTGAATTCTGATGGGATTCTTCCGATTTCGAACCTGAGGGAGCATGAATTCAAATTGAGGAAGACAGTTGTGGAATAGATGCGCGGAAACTTGCCTTTAGCCAGCGGGTGGTTAATTGCTGGAATAAACTTCCATCTGTCGTTCTGGAAGTTGATAGCTTAAATAAATTCAAGGAGGAACTGGACAAACTTTTTGAGGGAATGGATGTGTGAAATTGTTTTTTTTTTTTAACTATTTATTTAATTTTTTTGGCTGATCTTAAATAAGCTCATGTGATTGTTTTTTTTTGCATCACATTCCTCCGTTACTATTGCTAATACTGTTACCAGTCTCTTATTTTTCATGTCGATTTTTCTATCTGCAGTTAACATTATATACTTAAATCGTTGATCTCCCCTACTTTCCAGATAAAAAAGGCTGAATCCGCCCGTTTTATGTTGTCAATGTCATTTGCAAACACGGTACATGTTGTAATACTCGAGAAAAAAAATAATAAAATAATAATAAATCGTGATATGCAGTAGTGAGCAATTAGAATTTAGGTAAAAAAAAAAGAATCCAAGTTAATTAATTTTTAACATGTTGTAAATTAAGTGTTTTTAATTACGTAAACATTTTTTTTTTTTTTTTTAAATCCTGAAAGAAATCTAACTGCCGATGAAGGGTAAGAAACAAAACTATTAAAATATATTGAAAAAATAAAGTTCAGTATAATGGGAACCTCATAAAGAATAGAATCCTAAATGTTATTTTTTAAATATACAAAATTTGCTAAATATTTATATTAAATAGAAACATTATAATACAGCGATGTTTATCCAGTGCGCCTATTCATAACATTAAGGTGCCACTGCTTTATCTGAGTCATTTATCAAATATTTATTGCGAACTGAAAAATGCAGTGTTTATCCCATTTAATGCAAAATACAGTACATAGCCATTCACGACTGCATTAAACCCATGGGGAATGCGTTTATTTTCCCCGTTTCCTGCTAATTAATTCCTAATTTAATCCTTGCACAATAGAATAAGTTAGTGTTTTCTGGGTTTTCCGAGAAATCTAGACACCCGTTTGCTTGGGGCTGTGTAAATTCACGGCTTATTGTCCGTTGCAATTAAGCCCCGTAGTCATTAGAAGTTTGACGTGTAAGCTGATGGATATGATTCAGGCACAAGATTAAAATTATTCTGTAAATTGCGCGGATTATGGCAATGGCAGATAAACGTGAACAAAGAACTCCAATTTTAAGAAAAACAAAATCTATTGTATTTTGCTTTATATGCACTTAATTATTTAAATTGATTTTATACAAATGCCGAATGGATTAAACATTCTATTTATGAATAAATAAAATGGCGTGACACAATTTGAACAAACTGTAGGCGACTAATTATAATATTAAATCCTTAAACTTCCAGTTTTTTTTTTTTTTTCTTACTTTTTTAAATTTGAGGAGTATCAGATTATATATATGAGGAGTATATGAATGCTCTTTATTTTTACTTATACGTAATATTAAATAATCAAAATATTCGATAAAGCTATTTTAAAGATGGTGTGAAAATAATAATTATTATTATCAGCTGCAGCTTACACTTTCCACATTCAGGAATGATCAAGTTCAAATTTCGTTTATTTTATATCTCTCCTGTGGTACCCAAAAATAAAAGTAAGAAATAAAAAAATTAAAATTAGATTGAACTAAAACTGAAGTTTCATTAATGTGGAATAAATAAAAGATAAATATATATAAAAAACAAAAATTGATGTATTAATTTGTTATATCTAACAATTAACAAGTTGCTGTATTTCTGAAAATATATAGTGTTTTAATCTTTTATATACGATACTGTATTTTTTAAATGAAATCCACTTTCAATAATAAAATCTCTATACAAATATATTTTCTTTTGTATTACGTATTTTGTTTGTATATTTATTTATTAATGATTTTAATTTTATTTATTGATAATTTTATATGTGTTAATTGCTAAAAACAACTGGGTTCGTTGTAAAAATTTTACACAGAATTTTTGTGATATCTGCTATCAAATTTCCTCGTGAATTAAGCTTAACTTTAAAATAAAACATTATCACAACACTGCACACCACCAGTAACGACAATAAGGGTGTCCGAAAAGTCGGAAACTAATAGGAAGTTCGTTAAAATTAATTTAATGGTGGCATCATCTATCCACTCCCGAGGTAAATACTTTCGTGCAGACAAAACAAAATTTAAAAAGAAATCCTCTTTAAAAGCGGTTAACCGTCTTAATAACAGATTGTGTGCGGTAATCTTCTCCAACTTGCTTTATTCTAATTTATTTCTTTCCTTTATTTCAGACTGTGTGTAGTTTGATGCTATCATTTCCCCCTGTACTTCAAAGAGCAGTAACTGCCATTCAGTATTTTTTATTTACTTCAAATTTCACACAAACTAGAATTCTATCTTTCATACTTCACATAACGTGTGTGTAGAAGATTGCCCTTCAACCCTTATATTATATCTTATTTTTGATAATCAAGTATGTGGATTTGGTGGCATTACCGATGCGCTCCTCTTCATTTTACTCATCTACTGTTCTAAGCTATTACTTTTACTATTATACCTGTAAGTTCGCAGTAACAGTTGACGAAGATCCTAATAAGTCAGAACTCCTCGCACATCGTAATCATTGGTGAGGATACGAGAAAAACTTTTCTAGAATGCGCCAATTCCCAAATTTGAAGTTGCTAATGAAATCGCAGTTTGACTAGCAACTTCGGGGATAGTGAATTTCTTTAAGTCCTGATCAGATCACGAACTATTGGAATTTGAAGTTGAAGAGCGACTAGAACGCCGATCAACTTCGGCCGATAGATAAATCCTCTTTGAACTTTGCGAACCATCGAAAAGTGTTTATATCATTCATGGTTTGTTGTAATTTTTCCTAAACTGTTTCGTTAAATAAAAAAAAATAATAAAGCAAATTCCTTACTCAATACAATCATTCATTTTATAATGCGACTAGACACAAAACACTTGTTCAACACGCGCACTAATTCAGGCTGACTGCAGAAAATTGAGTTAGTCACGTTATTGTGTCCAGATGAATACCAGACACGATTGGACAAGCTGCAAATCGCTACGAATACAATTAAGTCCACAAACTTTGAACATGATGCATTCCTCGTATACAAATAAATAAAATAT
Source organism: Mastigoproctus giganteus (assembly GCF_048544385.1). Lineage (NCBI taxonomy): Eukaryota > Metazoa > Arthropoda > Arachnida > Uropygi > Thelyphonidae > Mastigoproctus > Mastigoproctus giganteus. Next base: position 148,383,945 of record NC_143577.1, read on the forward strand.
AATGAAAATTTGGGAACACTTTCAGAATATCTATTGTTCGAAAGACATGGAGATTTATTAATGAAAAAGGCACTTACCTTTACTTTGACTTGTCGCAGACAGCTACACGGATTTTTGATAGTCCTGAAGGTGACTTCTTCAAACACAGTTGCACGAATAATCGGCAATAAATAAATACATTATACTGATCGCATCATAGGTTTTCTTATATCTTAATTCCTTGGCAAACTTCATATACTTACAAAATGAAATTAACATTAACTTAAACATCAATTACATTATATTAACAGAACTCCAAGGCAGAACCAACACATACGAAGTGATTCATCTCTACTGCAACATATCCAACTGCTGAACTCAAATGAATCGTTTGTAATGGTCAGTTTTATGTAGTCATATTTTAAGTGGTGTGTTCAAGGTATTACACCTGGTGGCCTGCTGCGATACGGACACCTGGTGGCCTGCTTCGAATTGGCCAGTATGCCTTGGTGGGCAACTCGTATCGTAAAAATGCAACTCCATTGGGTGAGTAACACTGGTGTACTGCCAATTTGCTCGAAAGAAGGAAGGAAGCTCGCACGGAAAGATTTCAGATGAGCAACACGCCAGGTTAAAATTGTGGGGGTGGGGTTTTAATGATGAAACAATCTATCTCTATTTATCCCTGGCTGGGTCGCCAATTGTGGGGGTGGGGTTTCTTCTTATATATATTTATATTACTTTTTATTTTGTTATTATTTGTTATTTATATTCCCCACTTTGCATCTGACTTGTTATCTCACAGAAGAATTCCGGTTCTGCGGGAGTTCCTATATTAGATCACTCCTCCTTTGGGCTTTGCTGTGTGTTCAGAAATGACCAAACACTATTTGCATTAAGTAAAACACAATCAGTTTATTATACATACTTAAAAATAAAAGATAAGACAAATCATTACACATTATTCACTTCATATATAGGTACAGGGCATGGATCACGTTCCTGGTCATTAGGCTCTCCCATCCATCATCTTCTTCTTACTATAGGCCCACTAACATCTCGTACAATCAGTTTAATTTAACTCTTTCTTAATTACAATTGACATTTATTATTTATTTATTTATATCTTCCTTTTTCGTACCTATCTAGCACAATCCTACATTCTTCTTCATGGTTGAAACAATTCTTCTTCTGGAATTAAGTCCACTCTACAAACTATTCTATTCTATTCTATTCTCTCCCCAGCACTTTAAGTTTACATGTAAATGAAATATACATGGGATTATTTATTTCTTCATTCCCTCAAGTAAACTCCAGCATTTAGCGACTAATTTCTCTACATCAGTGACATTATATAAGTAACATACAACTGTACCTGCTCTATAGGCTAACCCGTCCAAAATTATTACTTTTACTCCATTGATTATTCAGTAAATAAATCATAACCGTAAACCATCCTTCATTAACTATTTCTATGATATTTCCTTACCTATCTATACCTTAACTTAACTCTTAACTGTATGCTTCCCTAAATCTCACTTAATATTTATCTATCTTCCCTGCAGTCCTTTGCAATTACATAGAGGTAAATTCGTTGTTTAACCACTTACTTCTGGGGCTTTGGATCTTACCGCTAATACAACGTGTGGCCTGTGACTTTCTGCTCTGCATCGGGTCCTCCATTGGTTTGGGAACGTTCATCTGGAATGCTAAACTCTGCCAGGGACACTTTTCGCTTTGCCGATCATCCTGGACTCGTATCCTTCTTTGCTGTGCCAGATCATTCAGTAGGAGCCGCTTCTCATCACTATTTCTACAGGACGGTACGGTGTTTTTCTCGCTGTCCTCCTTTCAAATATATCTCTCGGTGGACGCTTTCGGACTTCTGTGATTCGTCTCGAGAAAGTTCCCCTTTCTGTAACTCGTCTATACTTCATTAAAACTATCAGAATTTAGTGAACTCACCATAACTGGTTCTACTGGTGGGTCGCTTCCAGGGACTGTTTCCTGGGCCTATCTTTCAAAAAAATCACTCTCGAAGAAAACTTTATCATCTTCTGAAAAACTTTATTATCTCCAAAAAAACTTTATCACATCTCGAAAAATCATCTCCGAAAAACTTCATCACATATCTAAAACATCTTATCACATTTTCACCCCCGTTTTGCACGCGCTCTTCCCCTTTTATTTCCCAAAATTTAGTAACGTCCCTCCTTTCCTCGACCAATGACTTTATCTGACCATCATCGTCCCCTTCCGGTGTAGAGAGAACTTCCGTTTCTATAGAATTCTCGAATATTCTGGAAAAGACCAGAATTTCGGAGCTCAGACTCCATCCGGAAAACACCTGCGTCCATTTTCTTGATTCGTCTCGCATTATTATAAAATGACCACACCTGCTCTGTTTGTAGTAAACAAGAGCGCCCCCGCTGGTACCCCTATTGTCATCTCTGGACCAAACCGTCCCTTGCCATACTATCAGTTGACCCCCCCACTGTTCTGTCTTGCTATCTTCGCTTGCTGTTTCCGGTGTGGGCACTGATCGTATATCTGTTTCTAATGTTTTTCTTCAAGGTATATTTGCTTGTACATTAAATTTAACCTTCTCTTAAATTAATTCCATTAGCGCGAGACCCATTATCTTAAACAATATTAGTGACTTTAAGTGTTTTCTTTTGTGGTTTACAATATCACTATCTAGCGTTCTTTCTTAAATTATATTTAAATTTAACTTGTAAGACTTTGTGTCTTACAGTGTGTTAAATTTTAAGAAATGAATTTCCTTTACACCGAGATGATTTCTTTAGAAGAATCTATATGCAGTAACAAATCCAGTTAGTGTGTTTTACAGAAGCTTCAAACGCATTTTTTTATTCTGTTTATTTTATTTTATTTTTTTTTTTTTGAGTGATTCTGTGGAAGTCTAATCTTAATCTAGCCGAACTCCTGAAACCTCTCAGAATTTATGAACAGGCCAAAAATATCGCGAGGTTTTGCAATTTTGCAATTTATCTTGTGTAGCCTATATGACGTTAGTTTTTTGTGTAGCTCGAGATTTATTTTACTGATCCTTTTTTAATATGAAATTATTTAAGTATAATAATTTCAAAAAGTACACAGAATAATTATGCGTTTTGAACAAAATCCGCATTCGTTGGCGTCGGAAAATATTATCCAACGAATAATATTTTCATTTATTTCTATTTAAACAGATATATAAGTATCAGCCATTTTCATAAAATAAGTATATTCATCGATTTACCTAATTTGCATTATTTAGAATACTGTCGTGTTACTTGCATGTCAAACGTCTGGTGGTTTGTCTCATGTTTTATTCTTTCCTTTATTATTCTTTTTTGGATTTACGCGTAAATAATACTTACACCTTTATATTTATTATAATATGCATATATATGTATATATATATATATATATATATATATATATATATATATATATATATATATATATATATATATATATAGTTGTTTTTTTTTTTGTTTTTTTTCAAAATGCTCCCGATTCATTATCGAGTATTTTTGTTGTTTTTAGTTCGAGTTTTTATTGGAAAATAAAGAAAAAGATGACATTTCCTTCTAGAATATCAAAGTTGTTTTTCTGCCTTTTATGAAAATAATAAATATACTGTAGTATAAAAGTTGCCATGGCAGTCAGTTCAACGAGAAAATATAATTACTGAAATATAAATATAATTTAGATTGTTACCCAACAAACTCAAGGACAGCGAATACATTCCCCAGGGTCGTTCCGGGATATGGGGACCCGGGTGCCAATTTAAAATTAAATTTTCCACAAAATTTTAAATATCCCGCGGCGCCCTGGGCCGTCGCGGAGCACAGTTTGGGTACCCGTGACTTATGGGAAGTTATAAAATCTGCTGGTCTTTCAACTGGACGTGAACTACAAAGGAACATAATTCACATTTAACCTGGGCCGACTTCTTATGCAAGACGAAATGTGCGTGTGTGGATTCTGTAATTAGTATGTTTTGTTTATTAGTAGACACTTCAAAGGTAAAACTCATACAGAACTTCACTAAAATTGAAGCGCGAAGACAAATGAAGGATCGTCTACATCCATTCAAGAACTTGATGATTTTATCGATGTACCTCCAGCTCGCAGAGCATATAGTGCTAAAAATTAGAACTGGACAGCTTGTGGTCAACTGCATAGGAGTCTCTGCTGTTCATGATACAATATCACGAGGCACCTTTCGTGAAATTAAGCGGTTCATAAGATTCGACATACGTTCGGCAAATAGGGGAGTTTAGGAATTGATAAATTTACCTTACTAAGCTTCAGACCGACCTGGCTAGCCGAGTGGGTAAAGTGCCTGCCTGGCAACCCGAAGGTCGCGGGTGCGAACCCCACCTCGGGCTTGGATCACAGTAGAAAATGCAAAAAAACTTAGGAGGTGCAATATGGCCACAGAAGCCGATGAGCCAACAACTAACAAAAAAACTAACCTTCAGAAATATAGTGCTGATTTATTTCCAATTGAAAAGCTTACCTGGAGCAAGCATTAAAATAGATGAGAGGCTATTTCCAACTAAAGCTAGATGCCAATTCACCCAACATATGACCAAAAAAGACAAATTTGGTATAAAGTTTTGGTTGGCAGCTAACACTACTTCAAGATGGCTTTCCTTATTGGGGAAAGACAATATGAGCACAGCTAGTCAATCACTTCTGAATATGTCGTCCTAAACTTAATGGGACCATTTTTGAATGGAGTTAGAAATGTAACCACTGATAACTTCTTTACCATCTTTGAATTGGCAAAGAAATTAGTCCAAAAATAATATAGAGGGAACTGTGAATCGTGCTCGCAAAGAATTTCCAACGTCCATAAAAAAGAATGCAGAATTACTTTCCACTTCAGTGTTCAAAATTGACGATTGCATTCTGATGAAATTTCTGGCCAAACCAAATAAAAATGTCATAAGTGTTGAAAAAAATAATGGTGCAAAGAAGAAGCCTGGCAGAGGATTATTTTACAACGAAACAAAGTACGGGTTTGATGTTTTAGACCAAATGGCTAAAAAATATTCGACAAAAGCATCAACGCTTGGATTATTTATGAAGAAGTGAAAGGGAAAGTTATGAAAAGAAGAGATTTGTGCTAATTAATTTTTAAGCAACAAATTATTTCCTAGAGAAAAAAGTTGTGTTCAAATTTTAATATTACTTTTATTTGTATTACAGTACTATAAGCACAATACTATGTACTGTCGCCAGTTACTTTATATCAATGCTTATCATAAAAGATTGAAAACACAACTTAAAAGTCTATTTTATGCACAGCGGTTGAAAATGATCGCCAAAGGTGGTTTCAGGTAATTTTGCTAGCTGGCGGTTCTAGTGTTAACAACTTAGTGTGCTGTTTGGAATGTTGTAGATAAAATTAATGGGTATATGGCATTACAGAGAGATAGCCACAATAGTTTAAAAAATTTAGAACAATTAGTAGTTGTATATGCATTCGCCAGAGGCACTGCAATAGCATCAACAAAATGGCACATTTCACCTGTATCGAAAAAGCATAGGGTGCCTTTTAGGGAAGCGTAGAGTGTCTTTTGGGGAAACGTTGCTTATTCGAGGTAGTGCAATAACAGGCAACTCGTTGCGAAGACATTCACAATATGAGGTATAACATAAACGATGCCATTTCACCTACTTCGTTGATTAACTACGCACTAAAATGATGCTAATACACTGGCTTGTTCCTATAGTAAATTTCCCGCAGTCTGAGGCTTTCTGCCTTAAACCTTGTTAGTACTAAGCAAAACAAGGTCATCTTTAAATTTTTAAATGACGTAGAGCAGAGTATAAATTTACATCTTTAGGAATTATACATTTATTAAGAGCTCATCAATATGGGAGCTGTGTAAGAGGTAATAGAGAATCAGACCCGTTTAACGTTGTGTAGTTTTCTGTAGACATTAAACTAAATTCCATGCAATTTGGCACTCGGTTAAAGCAAGAGAGATAGAGAGAGCCCCTTTTATCCATCACATTTCTTATGGAGGTATGGCGTGTCCAGATAACTCTGTAAAATTCAGCATATTTTACAATAAAAAAAAAAAAAAACATTTCTACAACCCGGAAATTAAGAATACATGCAAAAAAAATAGATATTTGTCAAAATAAGATGCTTGCATGACTATTTTTTTAAGACAATGCAATGGTCTTAAACGCATAACAAACAAACTTGCCTTACTATTGCACTAATTTCAAACAGACCTTTCGAAAAGGTTAATTGGCCATTTGTTTGAATTATGGGACTCTTATATGATAACTCATATAAGATTAACTGTCCTTAATCAGATAGCAGATGGTCTCCAGTGACTGCACTCAGACAAAACAGTTGTTAAGACGTTATTCGATGTTAGTTGTCATGCAGTATACAAAATCAAAGTTTTCAAAGTGAAATATACATGAGCCAAAACATTATGACCAGCGAGTCGGTATGCAAACTGAAGCAACTGCAGGTGAACTACGGCGCGGGTCGGGACACGGTATAAAAAACACCTAATACTGAGCTCCGTTAATTAGTGTTACTCTTGTTCTTCAGATGGGAAAGGCAGCGGACGTAAGCGAGTTTGACAAAGGTCAAATTGTAATGGCCAGACGACTAGGTCAGAGCATTGGGTATGTTGAGGGTCTAACGGCTCCTAGGATTTCTCCCATCTCCACGTACGTTCTCTGTATCGAGTGACAGTGCCCTGTCAATGCCAGAGGTTTGACAGTGTGTGGGTCATGTAGAATGTAATATGTTTGGTTTTTTTTTTTTTTTTTTTTTTTTTAGGAGCATTAGCAACTAAGGCCATATTGCTCCGGGATATGCGGTGGTCATTCCCTGACCTTTCCGCATCCTTCATATTTGGTGGCGACGGGCTCGAACCCCGGTCTAATCAAGAAGCGTGTGCTATGCACTGCTGCTCCTTCCCACCTGGCTACGGAGGCGCCTAGAATGTAATATGTTGTGCCCATTGTTCATCCGGCCTGTCAGCCGCCGGGCCCCTAGTGGGGTCCGACGTTACCATACCTAGCGACGGAGACGCCGGCTGGGTGTACCAATAAGACTAATTGTACTCTGGCAGGTCCTGCCACCTACTTTCCTGAGATTTCAGTGGCTAGGACCTTAAAAAAGAAAAAAAAAAAAAAATTATTCGCGGTTTTCTTAATAATACGGTTTGTTTAAACATTGAGTGGGGTTTTCGATGAATGAGTTTCTCTAGAAGTCTAATAGTTCGGGCAGTAATTTTGGTGTATTAGATTTGGACCTGTGGGGTAATACGCTGTGTAGGAAAAGTTTTGGGAGGGGAGGCAGAAGACTGGGGGGTAAAGGTAGAAGAAAGGGATTGATGGGGAAGGTAGTCCGTCGTTTTTCAGTGAGCATGCCCATGCCACACCAGAAGGAAAAGTGGGGTGACAGGAAGAGAAGGAGACAGCGAAAGCGTCGCACCCCCTTGCCTGGGAAAGGGGGTAAAGCAGGCTGGAACAGATGTCCAGACCCATCTGCCAGATGGCCTTCCTCAGCTTTCAATGGAACCGTCCAAGGTTCAGAGTATGTACGTTCCGGTCCTTGTATCTAGGTAATCCTTTCAGGAGTCACTACACACGGAGCACTCAGTGGTGCGTGGGAAAAGAGACCGTTTGTCGTTTCCATTTAGTCAATGCGGTTTTCTCGTTTTGTCTAGTCCGGTTTTCTGGTTGTTGTCTAGTCCGGTTTTCTGGTTGTTGTCCTGTCTGGTTTCACTTTGGGAGGGTTGGTAAGAACTTAGGCATTTTGTTGCGTTGTTCTGTATCACCATTTTTATGTCACTCTGTGTAAGGCGTTGAGTGTTCTTCGCCTGGTTAAGAGCTGCTGAGCATAAGTATTGCTTTTTACTGTCAATCATCACTCCAAGGTATTTAAGTGTAGGGACCATTTTTAGGGTTTGGCTTCCAATCTTAATGTTTGGTGGTCGTTTTATATCCAGTTTTCCTTTCAACAGGATCTGTTTGGTTTTGTCTGAGGAGATTTCTAGTTTATGTGTGGTAGTCCAGGCAGTCAGGTCTTCGAGGATTTCTTGAGCGGCGCTTTCCAAGGATAACCTTGAATTCCCTTGTAGTAGAATAATGAGGTCATCTGCAAATGCAATCTTTGCTGCCGTGTTGTGTTGGCGCGTAAGCCACCCATCAAGGACCACGTTCCAGCAGAGTGGGCCAAGAACAGATCCCTGTGGGCAGCCCCGCGTAACTGGCCTGGTGACATGGCATTCTCCAGAGAAGACCACTAGGCTGCGATCATTGAAATAGTCCGCTAGGAGTCGATAGATGGGGATTGACACTTCGGCCTCTCGGAACCTCTCAAGGACACTCTGCCACCAGATGGTGTCAAAGGCCCCTTTGAAGTCAACCGAGAGACCAAGGACATACTTTGATTCTGTGTTTGCAATGGCGTTTTGCAGTGCTACAATGGCATCCACGGCTGATCTGCCCTGGGTAAACCCAAATTGGGATTCAGAAGAAAGATGTTTCCTGTTGTAACAGGCTCTCAGTCTCTGGGCCAGGAGTTTTTCCAGGGTTTTCCCCAGCACTGGGAGAAGAGCTATTGGCCGGTAGGAGGTGGGTAGGTTTGATGATTTCTCCGGGTTTTTAACTAGAAGTTTTAAGTTGGCCTTCTTCCAGGGTTTCGGAAAGATGCCGTGGGTCAGGCAGGAGTTAAAGAGATTTATGAGTAAAGTTGGACACTGTGACCAAATTCTCTTGACTGTGGCCACTTCCATGAGATCCAAGCCTGGGCATTTGCCATTTTTCATTGTTGAAATTGCGTTTTCAATTTCATCCGCAGTGAAGATCTCCTCCTCTGAGGGCGCAAGATATGTTAGGTGAGCCATGCGCATTTTAGTTTGTGTTGAACTTTCGGGCCACATTATGTCTTGGCGGATCAGTTCATCCAAGATGGTATCTATGGATTCATTCCAGGTAAGGCTCTCAGTCTCGCCTGTGGTCATGATGGACTGAAACACCTCCCCAGGATGGACCTTCTCCGTAATCAGCTTATAGACTAGTCCCCACGGATCATTGGTAGTTGATTTTTTGACCAAACGGCCCCACGCGTTTTGTTTCTCATGATAAATGGTGTTGAAATACTGTCGACGAAGTTGTTTATATTCTTCATAGAGTGCATGGATGGCATCCGGGGGTCTACCCTGTCTTTTGGCTTTTTGGAGGACTTTCCTGGCTTTTTTCAGTGTTGCCCTCTGTTTAGTCAGGGTTGTTGTCCACCAGGGGACGTAGTTTGGTTTCCTTATGCATTTTTTTAAGCTACCGTCACTGATTTCCGTTATTTTTTCCGTGATGATTTGGAGGAGTTGGTCAGTGGGAAGGTTGGAAATGGATGTTAGATATTCTGGGGAGAATGTTTCCTTCAGAAGTCTGTCAAATCTGTCCCAGTGTCCCTTCTTCGTTTGATATCTTGCGAAATTATACATTTTCCGTCCTGGGTGATTGTTTGGTTCAGAAGTCAGGTGGAATGTTATGACCATATGGTCACTAGCTGACCAAGATGGACGCACCTTCCACTCTCTGACTTTATGTCTTAGTGGGGGGCCCACTATTGTTACATCAATGTAGGATTCCCCTGTGGCAGATGAGTAAGTCGGTGGGTGGCCCTGGGTGTTTTTAATAATTAGGTTTTTGGAAGTTATCAGTTCTTCAAGCATTTCACCCCTGTCATCAGTTTGTGGGCTGTTCCAAGAGGTCGACTTTGCATTTGTGTCTGCCATAATGATCACATTTCTGTCAGGCAGCCTATCCAGTGCGTGGTCTAGGTAATTCACAAAGGGCTCAATGTCCTGGCCTCGTCGTGCGTTTCTCATGTATATGGAGAAAACATATAATCTGGCTATGGGACCTTCTATACAAGCTGCAGCAGCATATTCAGTACACAGGTTATTTATCCTCGTGACTGTGAGGGTTGGGTTTGTGATAACAATCGCGGCCCAAACCCTTGATGTAGCATTTCCTCCTGTGCCGTCCACCGAGGGGTTCGATTGTATTACCCGCGCAGAGAAGGGGAGGCCCTTTACTTTTCCTTTATATGAATACAGCTCCTGCAGCCCAAGTATATCTATTTTGTTTTCTTGGATTGTTTTGGACAGATCTGACATGACCGATGCGCATCTTTGGCAGTTTAGTTGAAGTAGGTTGAAATTCTTAACAGCTAATGTGTTATGGTTGTTAGTCATAGTTGGTTCGTTGCTTAGTTACTTCTTGTGCCCTCAGGTATTCTGGGCACAGTGGGTCACGATACGAGTGTTGCGAATCCTTATTTCGCGCCTTACAGTTTGGGCAGCATACAGGACCCTCAGAGGTCGGACAGGAGCCGGCTTGATGGCCCGAAAGGCCGCAGTGCCCACATTTTTGCTCTTTTTGTCTACAAGTGGTGGTTGCATGGCCATATGAGAGGCACTTGAAGCAACGTGAGGCCACAATGAAATCTTTAATTGTGTGGGCAGTCCACCCAGCATACACTCGCCCTCCTGTTTTTAGAAATTGCTTCCTCAGTCTGGGGGACATTTCCAGGACCCAGTGTTTGTTTTCATTACTTTTTGCGTTCATCTTGAACCTAATTTTAATTTCTTTTTTGTATGCATCCGGTGTGATATCTTTGTCGCTAATATTTTTGTTGTACAGATCTTCCAGGAAGTCAACCTCCTCAAAGTCCTTTGACACATTATAGACCGCCATTGTGGGGTTTAGTTTTTTTGGTGTGTCTGCAGTTAAGTTTAATTCGGTTAGTTTGGAACATTGTTTGATTTTGTCTAAGTCATGTATTGTGGCTGTTTCAATGGCCACTCCGTTTTCTCTTAGGTTCCTGATAGCTTTTATCTTTATGGTCTTGAGGTCTGCTCTTAATTGTGTTGTAACTGCCTTATTTACCTCCTCGCTTGATTTTATTGTTGATTCCTTGGAGGGCTTGATAATGATGACATGTTTGTCCTGATTTCCCTGTGGAACTTGATCTGGGACACTCTTCTTGCCAATTCCTTCCCCTACAGCCCTGGCATAGGTCGGTCCTGGGTTTGGACTAGGTAGGTTTTGTGCATTTCCTTTTGTTTTCAGAATTTCATTTGCAATTGTTGTGTCGATTATTATCTTTTCCATTTTCCCCCAGATTTTGCAGAGCTCAGTTACCATAAAGGGGGTAATCTCATGGCCTGCGTGAAGAACTTCCAGAAATCTGTTTTTCAGGGCTGACATTTTTTCTATGTTTTCTACTGTTCCTTCTGTTTTTTGGTGTTTTGGTAGGTTTTGGACCTGTAATGCCAAATCCTCCGTTGTCTGTGTATCAACTTCCTTTCCCCTAATGTTTGTCCCTTCTTCATCTGTTTCATTGACTATCGTGATGTCTGGGTTTGGATTTTCCCTCAAAGTGGTTTTTCCCTGACATTTTTTGTGTCTTGTTCCCTTTCCTTTCATGGGAGTTGCCTTTTTTGTAGCAATTTTACCCTTAAGATTTTTTGGTTTGCTAGTAGGCTTTGGATCCATTTGTTGGTTTTTTAGGAACATGCCGGGAGTAATTGGACGCCCTATTTTCATCCTCTGCTTTTCATTTCCATTTGTTGAGGAGTCACTGCTAGAGTCAGTGCTCTCCGTCATGTTGGCTTGGTTTGGATCTGCCAAGCTTATCAGTTTGCAAGTTCGGCCCAAAGTTTTCTCCGCTAGGGGCGCCGCAGTGCCAGTTTATTTGGAACCACAATTGGGTGACAGGTTTTGAGTTTGAGCCGTCTCCGACAATTAGGGACGAAGTTATGCCACTTCAAAGATCCCGGGATGAAAGTCTGGTTGCTTTTTATCCCGCCATTTGCGGCGTTTTAGTGATATATGGTTGAAACTTGGCCAGTAGGTAGGGGATAGGACAAGGAGTCCGTGCTGTAATTTTCGTGGGGGTCAGGCCTTCCGTTCCCCAGTTATTCGCAATCTCCTGATTGAGCCACCAGGGGGCGCTGAATTTTGTAGGGGGATGAAGTAATTGTTTTAGTTATGCATATTTTAATTTTCATAACTCTAGGTGCAATGGGGGCAGAGCTATGGGTATTCAAATTACTTGATGTTGTGTTCCTAATATTTTGTGTGGCACTATACAACTTCTAAGTTACCTTCTTACCTGGTGGTTGCTATGGCAACGCAAGGATCTCCTGCATTCACTAACGTGGCCCCAATGCCCGGATGTTGGCGGTCAAGCTGGGTTCCCGCCAATTCCTTTGTCTCCCAGTGGTAAAGAAGGCAATATGTCAGCCGTTGTTTGTCCACTATTTTGTCGTTGGCATGGTGGCCGAGAGATTACCGCAGAAGCTGCTGAGCATATCTGAAACGGCACGGCTAAGGGACACTTATGGTCAGCGTTGTTAGCAACTACCGAAAGTGGTCCGAGCAGGGGACCCCAGGAACCGCCAGCGAGGTGTTGGACGACCACGGCTCATCGATGCTCGAGGTGGGCGAAGGCTCTCCCAGATAATACGTGGCAACAGAAGGGCGACTGTGGCGCAACTAGTCGGTAATTGGAGCCTGGTGACGGGAGTAATGAGCACAACACACAGTACATCGAACCCTGCTGAAAATGGGGCTGCGTAGCCGCAGGCCGCTCCGAGTGCCCATACCAACCACGGTTCACTGGCAACAGCGCCTACAATGGACACGCGAGCATCGAAACTGGACCTTGAGCGATTGGGAGAAGGTCATTTGGTCCGATGAATCACGTTTCCTGTTGCATGTGGACGGCCGGGTACCTGTGCATCGTTTACCTGGGGAAGTGATGGTGCCTGGATGCACCATGGGATGAAAACAAGCCGGTGGCTGCGGTGTCATGCTTTGGGCGATGTTCTGCTGGCATATCCTGGGTCCAGTCATCCATGTGCCGGGCACTCTGATGTCTACCACCTACCTAAACGTCATCTTTAGGTAGGTGGTTAATAGGCCGCCGTAGCCTAGTGGTCAGGCGCGCGGGTGCATAAGTACACGTGAATTGAGTGACCAGGGTTCAAGCCCGTGAGTGCTGAATACGGTGCTATTTCTTGTATTATGTCTATCTTTTGAACTCCTCTGACCGTTTGGTCGTCCCGGAGTATAAACAGAAAAATTTATTTATTTATTTATCTTGAAAATATGCACCAAATTCAGATTCGAGCAGACAATGCCACTTACGAAGGTACCCTGGACATTGATCTTTTCACTGCTGTTGAACTTAGTGCTGCAGTGGCCAAGTTGAATCCTAAAAGTGTCTAGGCCTTTACCTGGTAGAAAATGCAGTCATCATCATATTTCATGAGCTTTACCCTAATATTTTGTTAAATCTTTACGACAAGTGCTTCTTGGAAGGCATATTCCCCAATTTCTGGAAGCAGGCACTGCTTAAAATTATTAAAAAACTGGCAAACCCTAATACCAACCCAAGAGCATGCCGCCCAATCTCTCTGTTAGCCAACCTGGGAAAGCTGTTTGAAAGAATGATAGGTTCCAGAATCCAAACTAACCTAAACTCACAAAACCTTTCATCCAACTCGCAGTATGGCTCCAAGAAAGGATCCTCCGTGGAAGATGTAAAACGCAGCCTTTGTAAAACACTGTACATATTCCACAGCAGTCTATGAGATGGCCATCTTTGTGGATTTTTAGGGTTTCCTTTGATACTCTTTGGTGGGTAAGTTCCCTCAGACCTCTTAGACTGGCAAACTGCAATTAGTATCTTTACAAAGTCATAAGATCCTACTTCAGTAACAGATCAATTCAGGATACTGCCCAACACCTGTCATATTCAAAATTTATAAACAGAGGTTGCCCACAGGGATCCGTGCTAGGACCACTAATTTGGAACTCAGTACTTGGTCAGTTGCTCAATAGAAGTTTTGACAACTGCGTAAATTTCGCCTATGTAGACGACTTCGCTATTTGCATTGCAGGAAGATCGAGGGGAACCCTTGAGAATCGAGCAAAGATTGTCCTGTATGACTTGGTAAGCTGGACTCTCACAAATAAATTAAAAATATCAAACACAAAAACAAAGCTAATGATCTTCGAAACGGGAAGTAAATTCCATATGTGGCACAAACTAAACACCTTGGGATCATATTGGACGACAGGCTCAGTTTCCAACCACACGTGAACAGTTTGGCAAACAAAATCAAAGCCTTCACTGCAGCCGTCCTTAGGATCTCCCGTTTGGACTGGGGACTCACCAAAAGAACCCTATCTCTCTACTATAAAGCTGTGTTCTTGCCAATTGCCTCCTATGCTACTGGGGTCTGGTTCCATAGGGTTACTAACAGTAAAATCCGGGCCAAACTCCTTTCCATGCAAATAGCCATGCTACTTGAGACACAGCGAGTACAAAGAACAACCACAACTAACGCACTGCAGGTTCTATCAAGGACCCTTCCCCTGGACCTATATATAGCTTATAGAGGCTGCATCTACAAGCACAAAAAAGGCCTACCTCACTCCTTGGAATAGAATGCAATACTATTACAAATATCAAACAGGAAAAAATAAACCTATGGAATAAACTCCCCTCCCTTTGGCAGGTTAGATGGGATGAAAGTCCCACTGGAGAGGTCACCATACGCGGATGTCATCTTTGCCATGGATAAGCCGCATTGTAATTGGTTCTACCCATCCATGAGCACGTCCTACATCCTAAGAGGACATGGCGCTCATAAAGCGAAACTGTTCCAATTCCGACTGGCGACAAATCCACATTGCTCCTGTGGGGAAGAGGAATCCTGGAACCACATCCTATTGTCCTGCTCCAACTAAGGACAACGAACAATACTTAAAAATCGGATTCAGAACATCTTAGAAGTCGATCTTAATGCCTTAATTGAAAATGAGGCTAACTTTCAAGCCCTTCAAATCTTCACCAACGATGTCTTCAGCAGAAGAATGCAGATGCTTCACCATACTGGATAATTCAACCAGCTCTTGCTGAGCTGTTTCCTGTGTCACCAACCAGTTATCCTGAACTTGAATTCTTTTAATCTCTGAGGTTGTTCATAGATGTTAACCGGCGCTTCCGTAGCCAGGTGGGCAGGAGCAACAATGCATAGCACACCCTTCTTGATTAGACTGGGGTTCGAGCCCGTGACTACCAAGTATGGAGGATACGGAAAGGTCAGGGAATGACCACCGAAATTCCCCGAGTAATATGGCCTCAGTTGCTAATGCTCCTAAAGACCAAACAACAGATGTCAACCACTGGTGTTATTATTTTATTTATTTTATTTTATTATTATTTATTATTATTTATTTATTTATTTTATTTTATTATTAATTTTTATTATTTATTTTTATTATTTATTTATTTTATTTTATTATTAATTTTTATTATTTATTTATTTTATTTTATTATTAAATTTTATTATTTATTTATTTTATTTTATTATTAATTTTTATTATTTATTTATTTTATTTTATTATTTAATTTTATTATTAATTTTTATTATTTAATTATTTAATTTTAGTATTACTTTTTAAAATCTATTTATTTATTTTATTTTATTATTTAATTATATAATTTTAGTATTAGTTTTTAAAATCTATTTATTTATTTAATTTTATTATTTCTTTTTAAAATTTATTTATTATTATTTTTTATTTCTGCTGGTACTCAGGACTGGGCGTCCTAAGTACGGGATTGCTGGCATCCACTGATATTGCACTACATCCTGGAGAAGAGGATAGCGTGCGGCCAGCGATTCTCGTCGGCCAATCACAACTGGTCAGCAGAATCGTTAGACCTGGCCAAATGGTGCAATCATGAAAGCCGGTTCGTTAAAACAGACAGTGCAGCTACGGACTTCTCCTGGAACAGTGCCCACTACGACATAACTAATCTCACTAACGTGACGATTAGCGAAGAGGAGCTAATCAAGGCCATCAACACCTTGTCCTATAAGAAATCAATGGGAAGTGACTCTATTCCCACCTTTTGCCTAAAAGTTGCCTCCTACTCCATCAGCAATGAACTGACGAATTTGTTTAACAGAATTTTACAACATGGAGTCGTTCCAAACACTTGGCTAAATTATAGTCATCACAGTTCCAAAGGTGCAGAATCCGACCTCAACTGCTAACTATAGGCCTATTTCAATATCTCCTCTCCCCTTTGCCAAAATTCCTGGAGAAGTGCATGTTTAAAGTGGTTGCCAATCAGATCCTTTCCCAGAGACCTCTGCATACACATTACACACTCTCATAAATATCACCGATAATATGCATATAGGCTCTGAATGTGAAAACCATTCAAGCCTGGGAGCAAGACTATGTTTTATTCATGCTGTTCTTCTGAATCTGAAAGCGACATTTTACTCAGTGCAAGTTAAGCCACTTATGTGGCTCTTGGAGAACTACTACGGTTTCACGGGTAATGTCTCGAAGCTCCTCAGGAATCTACTGACCAAGAGGTGCCTTACCTTCCAGCAAGGGAATAACTGCATCACAAAACAGGTGAAAGTCGGTATACCCCAAGGTGGATCGTTGTCAACACTGCTTTTTTCAGTGATATTTATTCCGCTAAAGAATGAGATACCTGCGTTTATGGCCTACGCCGACGATATTGTATGTTACCCCTCAAGCCCGGCTAACAGCTCACCAGACGAAGCAGAGGAATTATCGAAGTCTGTCATCCTGAACAAATATCTGTCTTCTTTCTGTGAATAAGCTACCTATTTTGGGCTTCAAATAAACCCTGAAAAATCCAAATATATCATCTTCTCACCTAGAGCACAAGCAGATCTTAATCCAGCAGCCTCTCTGCAGCCCTTCATTGCGGAATATGTTCTCATCGCCACTCATTCCGTAAAATTCCTAGGAGTGGTAATAGACGAAAACCTAACGTATAAGGAACAAATTCAGCAACTGCGTTCAAGACCTTTACTGGCTTTCTGGGGTATGAAACTTGATCTCTGTAGAGCCCACTACAAGGAAACAGTCAGAAAATATCTCCTCTACTATTTTAATTCTGTCATCAGTTGTGGTATTGAAGTTTGGTCGGCTGCTCCTATGTCCAGTCTGAAGACGCTCTGGGGTCTGGAATTCTGGGTCCTAAAGTAGGCCAACAATTGGGCTCATCTACCCTATACAACATCAAAATCACAGCTCTGCATAAATCCTAAAGATATACACTCCAGCCCAGCACCTGGAATATGCGAGAAAGCTCACAATGGCGCTTAATTTGTGCTCCGCTGCTCTCGACTTCGTTAATATCTGGGAAATCGTAGGCTGGAAAATCCCTGGTAGCGCCCTCAGAAACCGTCCAGTGCTCTATTCTGACCTGCAGAAGCTCTCGACCTTTAAGCGACACTTTCCGAACAGCATCATCGGCGCGCTGAACTCCACAAACATCGATTTGGATGTGTGGTCCAGAGATTCTGCCTACAGAGAAGAAAAGCGCAAATCCATAGTGAAGTGCAGTCAGCATTCCTGCAATTGTCAGCGGAACTAGTGAACTCCCAGTGAAAGTTTCCAGACTATCTCAATGTGTTGCAGCTGGTATATAATAACTATAAAAGCTATATGATGCAAAATAAGCTCTGTGTAATCCATTAGCACTTTCTATGGATTTTATGTACAGTGTACCCACGTAGTTTTGTATGTACTGAATGTAATGTGTCCAGTAAATTGTTAGATTTGTCTGGTTGCCTGTAGCGGGAATCGTGTCCTACATTTCTGTGAATAAAGAATTTTATTATATTAGATATTTTAGCGCACTGCTGAGGCGCAGATAGTAGATTATACCCAGCTCCACATGCGTTGGGATGGACATCAGGAAGCAGTTGCTCAGGTGTTGGCTGCTCACATTTCAGGCCCTGTTTACACAGATTCTGTAATCAAGACAGACAATTTGCAGAGATAGACCCAGGGCCTGGGCCACTACAAACAGGCCACATACAAACACACACATAAATAAATGTCATTAAGTTTGAATACATGCATTTACTTTACTTTTGAGTCTTTGAGAGTTTTGTTGCGTTTTACAATTTTGTAAGAGAAGCTCCATTTTTCTGCTGGAGTTTCTTACAGAGGTTCGAATGATTGTAAGTAGAGAGTGTTTCTGTTTATGTATTTTTGTATTTATGTAAATAAATAAATAAAAAAAAATAACCAAGCATCATTGCTGACCAGGTATTCCGTTTCAGGGAAACGGTCTTCCCCTCTGGCGGTGCCGTCTTTCAGCTGGATAATGCGCCATTCCACACCGCCTAAATTGCTCGAGACTAGTTCACGGAACATGAGGATGACTTCCAGGTATTGCCCTGGCTTCCAAATTCCCCAGACATCAATCCCATCCAGCATCTGTGGTTTGTGTTGGAACAGCAACTCCGATCTGCCGCGTCTCAACCACGGACCTTATAGGAGTTAAAGACTCTGCTGGTTACGTGTTGATACCAGATACCACAAGACACATTTAGAAATCTTGTAGCGTCCATGCCTCGCCGGGTACGAGCTGTTTTGGCTGCACGTGGAGGACCAACATCATATTAGGTAGGTGGTCATAATGTTTTGGCTCATCGGTGTAACTAAAGCTATCTGTTAAAAGTAGTGCAGCACAAAAGGCAAGTTAGTTCTGCTGTGAGAAGACCCATTGCATTATCCACGCAATTTAAATCTTTCTGGAAAAAAATAGATGAAAGGACAGATAGCCATTAATAGATGTTACTGACATAAATAAGATCAGTTGTTTACGCTTAATATTTGTTGAAATATGCTACTCAATAAGGCCTCAGTTGCCAATGCGCCATTAAACACTAAACCAAACACACGCTACTCAACCGACAGGTATATCTTTGTAAAGTCCAGAAAATTTTAAAATTGCCACCTCTCCATCGACGAGGGGGTTGAATTTTAAAGAGTTTACTGTGAACTGTTTCTAATGGCGGTCCCATATAGGAGACTCACTGGAAACAGTTTTCCCAGTACTCATAGGTTGGGATCGAATATTACATCTAAGTCTGACTGGGCTGTAACGTGTGAGAAATCTGGGTGTTGGTAAGAGCTCGCAGAATAACAGATGGGATAGGTTCAAATGAGAAAATCATCAAGCTGGATTTGGATGGATTCATTTTTAACTAGAAAATCAACTGACTCAGTGGTCTCGATAAGTCTCGCATTCTGAGTGATTTAAGTTATGAGTCCACCTTGTGGGGGACCTATAGCCACTTCTCGCTCCATTGAATCACGGATTTTGAGTCTGATTATTCCCTTCTGAAGGGAAGATGTCATAAAACTGAGCGTTTTCCTGCTGATGATTCCAGAAAAGGTAGAGGAACTTTCACCTGAATTGGCCCAAAGGTATCGTCTGTATCCAGATACGGTATCGTTAGCTAAATCTTTTCTTTTAGAAAGTTGATTGACAATACATTTTCAATGGTAATGAACCGATTTGTAGTGATCCAAGGTTGGGGTTAGTGTGGCGGATTTTGGTAGGCTCTAGTTTCCAATTAGTTAATGATTGTGGACAGACAGCAATGATTTTTCTATTACCTGTCAAAACTTATCCTTAATATGATTTTTAAGGACACAATTTCTATAAAGTGATGGAAGTAAACAAAGTGGTGGATGAAGTATTCTGTCTTTAATATAGGGATGATGCCCAACCTATACTAAAGATAGAATATGTAGTTGCAAAGTGAACGCACTTTGCAACTACACATTCCTATGGTTCGTGATGTCGCTCCTCTGCTGGGTGAAGAAGTGACTCATTTTGCTGAGCTTTTGCGCTTAATTCATGGTGCCAGTTCATCTCGGATAGTTCTTCTAGCTTGGCTCATAGTGCTCAGTCAACTTCACTGCTTCAGCTGCATATTTCTACGTTATATTGCCAAGAATATCCAAGAATTCTGAGACGGTGGTTTGTGGTTTTCACCCTCACTGTTAACCTCCTACATATTAACTGGGCATGGTTCGCTTAACGCAAAACTCTACCAATTCAGACTTTCTAATATTGTTTCCTGTCGATGTGGACTATCGGAAGACTCTTCTCACGTCCTTTTGAGAAGCTCACCTTACGAGGACCTCAGATTGGCTCTTAAGGATGTACAAAATTTTGCTGGTTTTCAAGAACATGCGAAGGTTTTAACTGATGCTGCATTTTTCTGGTCCATCCTTTATCAAGACCCTCAGAACTAAATTCTTCCTCTGCACAGTTATACCGTCATCAACCAGACCACTGATACCATTCCAGATTAAAAGAATTATATCTATAACTTGTTCCTGCCTTGCTGCTCTTGTTTTTGAATGATATTACTACTGCTGTTTGACTGTATACCTTTTCTCTTTGTGGACTACTGTGGATAAAAAAGACGTGGGCAAAAACGACATGGATATTGACTTTTTATTTACTTTACGCTATTTTATTCTTTATTTCTTCGTCTTCTGCTGTGCTGTCTCCTAGGAATGACTGTGTGTGTGAGCGTGCACGCGCTGTTCGTGGCTTGCTGGCACGCAGTTCTTCTGAATGGCACCAAACTCGCTTTGGACATTCAGTGCGTGACCGTTGAGGTTGGCCATGTTTCATGCGTAGTTGTTGCCTACCTCCCCGTGTTGTAGACGGACACTGGGCAAGCTTTCCAGGTGATAGCTTGGCTGGTGACAAAATTCCAGAAACAACTAAACAACACGCACACTGCACAAACAATATTACACAAATTTCTGGCCTTTTGCATAGCTCTGTAACCATATATGCAGGGTGCCTCAAAAATACACGGCATAACTTCAGGAATGAGTTCCTCATATGTAGACAATAAAAATATTTTATATCAACATAGTTCCGGAAATGCTTGGTTTCCTAGTTTTGAAGGTCTGTCTATGACACTTTAACTGTTCACATCACCTTATAGTAATTGTTCAAAATGTCCACCTTCTGCCTGAATACAGGACTCACATTGACGTCTCATGGACTCGCGAAGACGATGCCAAATTCCTGGCATGTTTCGTATTGTCTCACAACCTGCCACAATTCAACTGCGGAGAGTTTCCACATCAGCTACCGGAGTCGAATACACCAATGACTTTAAATGGCCCCACAAGAAGAAATCTAGTGGGTTTAAATCGGTGAGCGTGGAGGCCAGACAGTTGGTCCACCTCTACCTATCTACCGATCAGGAAACCTTCGATTCAGGTAATTGCGGGCTAGGTGGCTGAAACGTACGGGAGCGCCACCGTGCATGAAGTGGGCTTGTTGACGAATGATCAGTGGCGTGTCGTCCAAGAAATCAGGCACGTTGTTTTCCAGAAAGTTTCTGTACGCCTGCCCTGTGATTTTTGTTTTGAAGTACATGGGACCCAAATAACTTATCACCAAAAACACGCGCCCAGATGTTGAGACTGAATCGCTGTTGGTGATGTGATGGAAGAATTGCATGTAGGTTTTCCTCAGCCCATACGTGCTGATTGTGAAAGTTTTGGATTCTGTCTCGTGTGAACTGTGCTTCAACTGTGAATATTACTAAGGCAGAAAAGTGAGGAGTTGTACCACACTGCTGCAAGAACCACTGGCAGAACATTACTCGCGCAGGGTAATCTGCTAGTGACAAGGCCTGTACCCGTTGCAGATGGTATGGATACAGTTGGTTTTCTCGCAACACTCTCCAAATAGTCGAACGTTGAACAGCCAGTTGCATTGTTATTCCGCGTGTGCTGAAAAATCTCCTCCTCTACTTCAGGAGTCGTAGATCTTGGTCGTCCTCTGTCGGCAGCACGAGGTGTAAAGGTCTCATGTTCACAAAGCCGGCGATAGATACCTTCAAACGTTTTCCTGTTTGGACATCTTCGTTCTGGGAACCTTTCGTGGTACAAACGACGAACCTCCAGAGCATTCACGTCCGCCAAACCGTACATAAAGTGCATATCCGCTTGCTCATGATTTGAGTACATGGTACTAATGGAAAACCACCAGATTCTGTCAGTACCTTGTGATGAAGGAAATCACCTGCGGGAGATAAGACATTCCGTTTAATAACTCGGGAACCAAGCATTTCCGGAACTATGTTGATATAAAATATTTTTATTGTCTACATATGAGGAACTTATTCCTGAAGTTATGCCGTGTATTTTTGAGACACCCTGTATATATATATATATATATATTTTTTTTTTTTTTTTTTTACCTGTATAAAATGGGTTACATTTGTCACACTTGCTCAAGCTTGAGCAAGTGTAACAAATTTGACCGAGTATGTTTGACCTTCAGTAAGTTTTTCATATTTACTTCAGCATTTATGGCTCACATGGCACATTTGCGGAAAAGAATGAGCAGATAGTTCATCTCCTCGGGTGACCCTTGGGCTTCGCATGAATATGGTTAAAACAGACTGAATCCGTGGGCAGTTCTATCAGATGTCAGCAGTTCCCCTCCTCCGGTAGTTGTGTAATGGTATGGAGAGTGTTTTCGTGGTGGACATTGGGCCCGTTGGTGCCAGAGCAACTTTCGATTACCACAGGTTATTTTCAAATTGTTTCCAACTAGGCGCATTCGTTCATGGCTGCAGTGGCTGTTTTCAACAGGAAACCATTCGCATTAAGGCGCCATTTCATATGACCATAATTGTACAGAAACTGATTCCAGAAATATGAGAATAAATTCAGCTTACTGCAATGGATTTCCTGTCACCAGGTTTCAATTCAATTGAGCACCTGTGGGGTGAGGTGGAATGAACTGTTCTGAGTAGCAATTCACAACCATCCAATTTGCAACATGCATGGGAAGTAGTTCAATAACTAGCATCCTTGTGGCATGCTTTCGACACTTAGTTGAGTCTCTACCACGACGAATTTAGGCCGTTTTGTGGATTAAAGGACGACCTACTCGCTATTAGGTTGGGTACCTAATCAAGTGGTTATTCAGTGTGTGTGTGTGTGTGTGTGTAGGTTTCTAATAAGATGAATCCTTTAATTTTGGTCGTCTTATATAGTAATTATTGTTATAATTGTATACTACTCCACTAATAGCTTGCATAAATATGTTTAATATTACATCAAAGGCTCTGCAGTTTGCATTTTAGCTTGCTTTTCACTTTGACAACAGCTTATAAAAACAGTAATAATAATAATAATAATAATTATTATTATTATTATTACCGTTCCACAGTTATTGCAGATTGGATGGTGGGGATTTCTACTCTGAAAAGTTCAATTCCCCATCATCCAATCTGCAATAACTGTGGAACGGTAATAATAATAATAATTATTATTATTATTAGAAGTCCTTGAACTAAAACTCGTTACATTAATAAAATAAGTACTAATATTTTTCATTTTAACATGCAAATTAACCTGCCGTTAGATGGCATAACAGAATTCGACAGGATAAAAGAATCTAAAAGATTCTTCACTTTTCAGTCTTGTGTTAAAATGGCAACTTATGGCAATAACGAAGTCTGTGAGGAGGAATTCAGAGACATAATGGAGGATGAACTTAAAAGGTAATTAGTTATTAAACATATCACGTAAAATTCAGATATTGAAGACTAATTATGTAATTCATTTTATCTGAAATTGCTGCTAATTTGAAGCAGTATTTTTTAAATTTATTTTAAACATTATGCTAAAATCAATTTTTGCAAGTTGAATATGGTCTCTATTTGTAATTAATACTTACAATTAAATTTTAAGTATTACCAGGGTATTATTAATGTATTGTTTTTCATCTGAATCTAATGTTGTTTAAGCGAAGGAATGGTGTTCCTGTTGTTTAAGAGAACTGAATTTTCTGTCATTTAACGGAAATGAAATAACCAATGGTCATGTGGAAATTATGTGGAGCCTACAGTGCCATGCAAGTTTTCAAGGGGAGACCAGCAGGGGCTTATAGTGGAAGTGGTGTAACCGTCCAAAAGTGGTATAACTCAAGAGCAACATTCGATTACCACATTTTATTAGCATCTGTTAGTGGCTGTTTTCAACAGGAAGCCACATTACGGCTGCATTTCGTAAGGCCATAATTGTACAGAAACTGATTCCAGGAACATTTTTGTTGAATAGATAAATCTAGACATGACCACAGATTATTTGATAATTTCAAATGAAAGAACATAACTATGATTCGCATATTTGTGTAACCAATGAATGCATTGTTCTACCTTCATGGTGAATAATAATTAACTAATAATGAATGCTGAGCAATTACATTGAGTTTGACTCGTGTGAATGTTTCTTAAGACATGTTTGGTCTTAATGTCGTTAAATGTTTTCTCCTCCCCTCTTGAAGTAGAAGAATTATAAGTACGCTTCCCATCCTTAAAATATACTCTACCCTCATCCTGTGATAGTATAATGGTTTCGCCACTTTTTACTAGTTTGGAAAGTATGGGTGATTGATGAAGCTAAAACTTTAAGTCGAGGCTATAGTACCTTGATCTCGGTGCAGGAAACCTCGTTCAGTTCCCAGCAGACAAATCTACCCCTTGATATAGTTACAGATGTAATGCACAATGATTACATTAAATCCCATATGACTAGGCGAATTATAAGCAAAGTATGCTCCAGAAACTGGCCTCTCCCCAAACAACGAATAAATTCAGACGTTTGAGCAAGTTCTACAAATAAGATTTCACGAATAACGTTTCGTTTATGGCAAATATTAAGTTCATAGAAAACACTTATTGAATTTACTTTCATTTAGATATACGTTGATGTATTTTCATTATTCGTAATTTCGGACGGAGCCTTAAATAAGCCGATTTTTATTTATTAGTGGTTTCTCCGTTATGGCGTTGCAATCTTTTGTCGATTATGTATTGTTGGCCCAATGATACCATTAATTTCAGTGCGACGAAGCTAAACGATAGAAGAATTAAGATTTCAAATACATTAGGCTGTGGAAAGACAAAACTGCTTCGTTTAACCACCGAAGTATTGCATACGAGACGAAGTCAAATTCGTCTCATTTAGGGAGTTCGAGGATAAGATTTTCTTTGTCCCTAGCGAGAATTGCTACACTAGTTAGAAGAATGTTCGTAAGAACATTGTTCAAGTAATTAAAATTAGCCAGGAATGCTATAATGTTAATTTACAGCAAGGTCGAACGTTGGTTAGATTGTACTATTTTAAATTCGAATGGATGCGTAAGCTCAATGCTTCTCAATGGTTACTTCATGCTCAGCCTACGTATCATGAGGGGGTATAAATTTAAATTGAGGAATGATGGTGCAGGTCGGATGTACGGGAATTGGTCTTAAGTGAACGGGTTGGATTGTTGGAATGTACTGCCGTCTGGTGTTGTAGAGGTGAGTAGTTTGAATAAATTCGAGTAAAAATAAGATTAACTGTTGGGGGCGGGGGGGCAGGTGAAATGGAAAGTTAAGTGTTTTTTTTTGTTGAGCCTCTATAAGCGTGCGTTTTCGTATCATTGCTATTACTAATAATAAAATACAATGGTCTGTCCAAAGGACTTGTCCAATTTCCAACACTTTATAGAAGCGAAGCTTTGAAAGGAAGTCTCAAGTTAAGAATAAAAAGATGACGTCTTCGTCACTGGAAGTATGCTCTTAGTTTGTTTGAAAATTAAAATATCAGTAATAAATTAAATCCTCTAGTGGTCAACGGGAATCAAACCCAGCTCTCTCCAAACGAGAGCAAACTGCAGTTTATTGCTGATTAGGCTTCCACTGAAGGAAGAAGAAACTTAAAACAGTTCCGTAATTATCGAAAACAAGAATTCGTGTGCGTGTTATCGTTTGTCACCTGTCTTGAGCATAAAGTACGCTTTAGACAAGTAGATCAACTTTACTTGAAACAGCATTATAAAGATTTTAAATTTCTTCATATTAAGTGAATACACTTAGGGTAGAAAAATTTACGTTCAGGAAATTAAGCCCCGTGGATATTTTTGCTTAGAATAACTAAATTATACATTTAAATATTTTCAGTAAATGCGTTTTTCTCTTTAGAATATTCAGTGTGGTGAGATTGGTTACTTCGAAATATAAGCTTCAGATATAAATATGGTTAACGTATTTATTCAAATGCTATTTTCTAAAAATATAGGCCTGAGAAAGTTTCTATTCTAATAAAAATAATAGAAATTCTACGTAGTACGTTCTGTTGGGGGCTGTAATTAGAACGTTCATTATACCTTAATATATATATTTTTATTTGATTCTATTACTCTCCTTTGTTTTACTGTCTCTTTTAGCTGTAGCTTTCTGAAGGCACTAAGCCTACAATCAACCTGAATGCTATGCTGTAATTTTCAAATGATCCAAGAGCTGGGCTAATTTTTCTTGCAACCGCGTATGAGGCAGAATTGTGCATATGAGTAATTCAAGCGTACAAAGAAAATATTTATACAACGTTATTGGCGCATACTGGGGAATCGACTTATACAAATAAATGATCAATTTCCTCCATGTATATTTCAGATCTTATTTTTGCTTTCTCTCATTCATTTAAAACTCCTAACTAACACAATAGAACGAATTAATTACGTGTAATATAATTTTCAAAACTAGTCTTCAACACTAGTTCAATATACAAATTTCCTCATGATCAATGACGAATTCAAACAAATCTAAAAGCAGTGCCTGACCAAGGTATTTTCGCAACCCGGGGAGAAAAATTGGCGCCCCCTTTACTAAGGCTATATGTTTTGTGATTTGTAAAATTTGGCGGCCCGGGTAAGCCCGTGCCTTAATCCATCGCTGTTTAAAAGTCATAAGCTTTTGTGGACTTCCATGACACACCTAACTCTTAAGGAACGCAATTTTCATTACATTTGTACAATCAGCAATTCCAATTAAACTCGGTCCAGGAAACTGCAATGTTTCTGACTATGACCGATAGAATGCCTTTCAAGTAAATGATTGAATTCATTTTTTTTTAATGTGAACCCGAAACACGAGAGGTATTAGAACCTATAGTACTTAGTACCGTGCTTGGGTTGGAGGTTGAGAAGACGAAAGAAGATGATATTTATTGACATTACACTTGAATTTCTGTAGATTGTAATTTTCAGGAATTACGTATGAAGGAAGATTGTTCCAGAAAACGGAAGTCGAATGAATAAATAAGGAAGAAGAAAGTTGGTCTGCGAGTTTGAAGTTGAGAGTAAATGGATGTTGGCTGGTGGCGGCACGTGTTCGGACTCTTTTGAAAGAGAGCGGGAATTATAGAAGCCAATTCAGAAGAACAGTGCCCATGGAAGTATCTGTAGAAGAGGCATGCAGCAGAAACTGCGTCTATGAGAAAGCGAGTGGAGAGACTGTTAGAGATGAATCATTAATTAACCTAACTGCCCTCTTCTGAATGGAATCAAGAAGCCTGAGAGAGGTTTTGGGGGCACCACCCCAGATGTGGGAACAATATTCCATGGCAGGGCGGATTTGCGATTTATACAGAGTGAGCAGCTATTTGGAAGAAAAGTAACGCCGATAGCGAAAGAGAAAACCAAGTTTTTTTAGATGCAGAGGAAGCAATATTTGTAATGTGCTTGTGCCAAGAGAGATTAGAAGTCAGGGTAATCCCCAAAAGAGATATATCATTTTGCCTAGAAATCGGAGTGTCACTAAGCATAGGAGCAGAAGAATCCTTTTTGCGAGATAAGACAAGACTGAGTTTTAGAAGGGTTGAAATCAACTAAGTTGTCTTTGCCCCACTGGAGAATTACCTGAAGATCGGCATTTTAGGAATTGGTAGATTTTCGAGAAGTTAAAGCTGATTGAGCAGGACAAGGTTTCTCAAAATGGAAAGTTGAATGCAATGTGCTATCATCGGCAAAACTATGGATAGGATTTCCAGTCAATGGAAGGTCCTTAATATACAAGAGGAAAAGAGTGGGAGACAGAACTGAACCTTGAGGGACACCGGCATTAGTGGAGAAGTTAGACAGAGCCATCACCCTCAGTGAGCGATCAGTGAGAAAACTGGATAACCAATCTCTCTCTCATAGAATTCATACTAGACTTGCGCAATTACTTCCATGTTATTGCACTGCATGACATGCCTGTTATTCAAACTTGCAATTCAGGATACCTGTATTATATAATACCTATAATTCATGACATTTCGTTCAGTCTGTCTTCGATAATTCTATCCGTTTAGATCCAGGTCTGGCTTCAATTTTTTTTAAGTGAAACTTTAGACGCGTTCCAGGCAATTTTTTTTATCATTATTATCCGTTTATTTCCATAAGGAAACCACCCCGGGACGGCAAAGTGCCAGGAGGGTGCTAAGTACATATCAGGGTACGAGATACTACGTGCAGTGGGTTACATGTACTGAACACGTAGTCTCGTCCCGAAATATTATATACACATTTTATGTTTAATAGATATAGTATTTACACATTGATGATTCTGTACATACATTATACAACTGATATATTTACAATTCACTAATAATTCCATCTATAAATTACATATTAACATAACTGTTACAGAAGGTATATTTTTAGTCAACAAATTATTATTCTTAAAGCAGAAAGTTTCTCTTTTACTCTAAATTCTTTGGTACTTTGCAGCCGATTCATATTTTGGTAAGTCTATACGAATCCTGGAAGATCTCTTTCCGGTATGTTGCATCCTCACACAGTTTTTCGGCATCTGTGTAGTGAGTTAAATATTTTCGCTGCATTTGATGGTAAGAATCTTTGCAGGCTACTAAGATTGTTCAGGACTGAACGCAGTGGATTATTTACTTCTCTGCAACGTCTAGCAGTGGCACGCGGTTTGACTAGAATATTATCCAGGACTGGAGCATCCACTCTGCCTGTGAGCATTTGTGCGAGAGTATGTTCCTGTTAATTGTCCGCTGCATCCAGGGTGTGATGTTAAGGTTTGAGTAGAGAATGGCCCTTGAGATAGTAAAAGGGTGGCCAGCAATTCTGTTAAGCCATCGCAAGAACCAGTACTCGATCCCAAGGACGGACTTATAATGTGAATCTGGAGCGCAATTGGCAGGACACACATTAAAATGTACTTGGTCGCTAGCTGAGGATCCCTAATTCCTACCAGTTCCTGTCTGGTAGCCCATAAAGCGGCGAATATTTGTCTTCATATGGGCGAAGTGTTGAGCAAAGGTGAGTCTGTCATCCCACTTAAGACCCAGGTCCAGGTGAGAGTGCACTTTTACCACATTAGACCCGTTCACAGAGATCGAGATGTCATTTTTATTCTGCTTGCAAGTTATGGTCATTTGGGCAGACTTCTGCGCATTAATACGGAGCCCGATGCAATCCAGGTAGCTCTCAAATTCTCTGATTGTGCTATTTGCCATCTGACAAATACCTTCTTCTGCTGATTCATGGTCTTTGGAAGTGATGAAGAATTTTACATCGTCAGCATATGTTATAAAATTGTAGTACCGTGCAAGAAACGGCTCCAGGGCGGCCGCGAAGAGAGTAGCCGAAAGAACTCCCCCTTGTGGCACTCCTCGCGAGATGGTAAAGCAAGATTGTAGCTTCTGGTGCTTAACAATAAGTTTTCTATGCTCTAGCAGGCTGGTTATTATAGTTAACAAATTTCCTCTTACATTAAAATAATTCTTTAAAATCGCAATGAGCGCTGGAATTGAGACGTTGTCGTAGGCTGCGGAGATATCCAAAAAAATAATATCAATTTGCTTTTTCTCATTTAGTGCTTTCTGCACGCGAAAAAGGGTTTCCAGTAAGTTTGTTATTGTTGATCTACCCGAAATAACTGAGTGCAAATGTGGTGGTCTATGGCTGAAGCAGTGTTGATTGATGGTGGGAAGCAGTGCTTTTTCGAATACCTTCTGTAGGGTGCAACTGACAGAAATTGGTCTGTAATCCTTAGCCAATTTTGGGTGTTTAATCTTTGGTATTGGGGTTACAATGTAATTCTTCCAGGCTTGCGGGAAAGCTCCTGACCTAATGATTTCCTGATAGATGTGCAGTAATAGATCTATTATAAATGGGCTCCTTATCTTAAGGACGAACATTGGAAATTTGTCTGGTCCAACAGTGGCCTTATTGGGCAGATCGTTGATTGCTTTCATTACGCTCTCTTTGGTGATTTGTATTTCACTCAAAGGAGGTCTTGTTGGTTCCTCTATTGCCGAATGGTTTCGCTTGTTTAAATCTTTCAGGAATTCAAAAATTGTTACCATTATCAGTGTTCTCAATTTGATTCAGTCCATGCAGGTTACTAAAAGTGTTATTAGCCCATTCCTTGAAAATGCATTCGGTCATATTCTCTGTGCTATTTCTATTGCTAGTAATTCTTTTTGCTCTTTTTAGTTTATTATGGACAACACTGCAGTGTGCCTGTCGTTTTGCTTTGATGAAATGTGCTCTTTCTTTCTTATAACGAATGTGATCGGCAGGATGACCCGTTCTTTGCCATTTTCTATACAGTTTTTGCTTCCTGAGGAAACTTGCTTTCAGTTGTGGGTTAAACCATTCTTTTGTTCTCTCAGATATTTTGATTTCTTTTGCTGCTCCTTCCAATGCTGTTTGGTATAGCTTTTTAGTGATCATTTCTAAAGCTTCGTCTACTGGCTTTTCTTGCAGGTCATTCCAGTTGTAACTAGTCAGGTGACTGAGAATGACCTCTGCATTAATATACTTCACGGAGAAAAGATACTTTGCTTTTCCCAGTTCGTGTGGTTACCCTGCATGTATTTGTGTATCTTCAGTGCTGCTTCTATTTCAATGGGATTGTGGTCCGACTTAAATTTTATGCAGTTTTGCGCTAGCCTTATGTCTAAGGAACTATAATACAACAGGTCAAGTTGCTGCATTCCCCTTGTCACTGGTGTCGGAAGCTGCGTTAAGTGCAATGCACCCAATGTCGCATCCAGCTCTTTCTTGGCCTCCCTGTGTTTCGGAAAAGGCAAATTAAAATCTCCCGCTATTATTGTGTCGACTGATGGCTTTAGGTTTGCAGCAAGCCAAGCATAGAGTTCGTTTCTTGTCTCCTTTGTGTGCTCAGGTGGGAGGTATATGATGCATAACTGTATTTTCACGTGCTCTTTTGAAAAGGTAACGCAAATCCCTTCAAAATTGATAAAACGCAACGACTGTTGCCACAAGTAAACGTATCACAGGCACTCTGAACAGCCAGCTATCGTACTGGGTTAAATGCCCGGCTCTCGTGCGATCAGCGAAGTTAAGCGGCGTTAGGCTGGATTAGTAATTGAGGGTGATTTCCATAACCTTTTTCGTTAACGGTAAAATATTCTTCCGGTTTTCGGGTATCATTTAATTTTGTTAATTAGTAAGGTAATAAGTGTAAACCTGTGCTTTATATCTTTATTGTTGTAGCCTGTGGATTTTCACTTATTAGAATCACCATTAATTAAAATTCATTCGTAAACGTGATCATAATGACCAGCGCTTACTACATATCGTACAATGAACGGTATTTTCTTATGGTGTCTATATGAAGTGATTTGATTGTATAGAGAAACAATCGTAAAGCGTGGTTCACTGTATACAGCGTTATAAGGCGTATAGCGCACGTATTATGCGTCTGTGGAATGACAAATCGTCAAGAAAATGCGACACGAAATGATTCATCCCCCATCATTGTACTAGGCACGTCCGACCCATGACCCAATGGGTACCCCTACTAATTGCATCGCGCTATTTCTTTTCATTCTCCACCGTATTTAATAAAATCGATGGGAACAAATTTATTATTCAACATATCGAAGACTAATAGTGAGCGTTGTAAGATGTACAGAGCACGTGCAATGCGACCACCGAAACCACCTCCACTGATCGCTCCGAAGGAGAAATCTAAGCTATTTCGACAGCGGAAGAAATTACAGCGTCCGATGGAGTTAAAGAAGCTGGAGAAGGTCCATCCAAATCTTCAGAGCACTACATCTCCCCAGAAATTCTAATAGATTTGGAAGGAGTCATCGAATATTTTACTGCAAATGAAAACGATGAGCAGTCGTAAACGAAAGCGAAGGACAAAACCGACTTTCAGACGTACTCCAAATCGCTCAACACGTAATACACAGCTGAAGCAGCAACAAGATTTTAAGAAACACCAAAGCATTCACGCACAGTTTAAACATACGTTCCTGGATAGTGGTTTGGGTTATGTGTTTGCTTTAAGAACAAAGTGAAGATTGTAGCAGCTCGCGATCACGCTCTTCAAACGGCATTTCTAAATGAGGATGTCAGTCCAATGTTGGCCTGTTTCGGGCTCAAGAAACGGTGATTCTGGCTCTATCGTACTCAAATGGTTTTAAATATCATCAGATGTCACAGCACTTCCGAAACCATATTTGGTAATGGGACGTCTCACATCTCCGATGCTCCCATTCACGTAGATTCGTAGCAGGCGGCATTCATGCTGTCAGTACCGGATCCTTTGGCAAGTGATATGTTCGCCTAAATGAAACTTCACTTTCGATATGTTCTCGAAAATTTATTTTATTTCTTATATATAGGCATTACGCCACACTCCCTTTGCACAACCAGCAGTAATTTGCCCATGTTTGTTCTGCTTTCTCCGTTTTTTTGCAAACGGATGAAAGTAAAACTGACAACGGCTTTTCAGTAGATCTTGTGATCTATTTTTGAAACTGAGCATTTTTTTTTTTTTCAAAGATGCTTCCATAATTGTCATCTTCCTTGTTTCCTAAATGTAGACATTAAAACCAACACACGCCTTTCAAAGCGTTTATCGTTCTGAAGGACGTTCAAGCGGGGCTGCAAGTGGTGTGCAGCCCCCGGGCTGCAGAAAGAATGAATGAAATACATTTAGTGATATGTTGGCGCGTTTTGGAAGTTTCATAAAGATTCAGTTTGTAAGTATGTGGCAGTAGAAGGGAACAATGTCTGTAGTTCCCTAATTTAGTTGATTTAAGTACTTGGAACACTAATTTCCATTAATTGTACCTAGTATTTGTCCGCACATAGCAGCAATAAAAAAATTAAATTTGACAACCAATAGGTAATCAGAATTTCAGCCAATCACATAACTAATCTCTTCATAGTTTACCATTTCATTTATTTTAATTAATAGAAACAATTACTCGAATCGATAATATCAAGGCTGAACATCTAAACCGTATTCAGACTAATGATAATGTCACATTTAGGCGATAAATTTTGTCCGTTAACGAAATTATTTCGTTAATTGGCAAAAAATAATACAATTATGATTATTAAAATCAAGCCAATAATACTCCAGTATTTTATTAAATATTGTACTCCCGAAGCCACTAAGAATAATTGTACTGTTATTTACATTTAAATAAAAAGAAATTTAACTTTTTTATGGTTTTATTTCAGATACAACCGTGAGAATAATTAGCAATTTCATTATTAATGAAAATATTAGTATTCATGAGATGCGTGATAAGGGTTACGATAACGGTCCATCATGAAGGGAAAGAACGGCCTTCCAGCCCTTAACCTTGAACCCTAGTTCATTTTATGTACACTGTGCTGCTCATAGCTTAAGTTTGGTCGTGAATGATGCCTCAAGTCTCTAGAAATTGCCAAAATTTTCAGCTTTCTTTAAAAAATTTCTTTTTCGACATCAACATACCTTTTGGCAAATTTTGAAAGAAGAGTTCGCAACATTGACAGTAAATTGCTCTCTGATATGAGGTGGAAAAGTAGGATCGATGCTAGTAATGACATTTTGGATGTACAATGTATTGTGGTATTTAATATATATATTACTAGTTAATGGTGATACAAGTTAGTTTTTATTACTAAAAATAAAATCGTAAAGTTTGTTCCGTAATAATTTGGTATAATCTTTTAATAAAAATGAATGATAATTAAATTAACGAAAAAATCTAGTCATACCGACAATAATAGAAATGTTAAAGAATTAAGGACAGATGAAAAATTTAATGGCATGTTAGATGAAGCTGAAAAAATAAATCGAAATATTTCCAGCTGTTGATGTAATTAGACCACGTAAGAAGAAATGAATATTTATGTATAAAAATTCGGACGATTTGCCGGAAAGGCATTATGAAATAAGTTTTTGTTGATACCAGCGATATCCAAAATAGAAAACCGGTTTGAGCTTCTTAACATGCATAATAAAATTTTTGAAATTAAGTACTGTTATTCATTGACAATAAGCAGAGAAGCAAAAATTAAATACTGTACTGTATGTAATTTACATTTTCGGAGATTACATGCAAGAATCTGATAAATGCTTTTGACTTTTATCAACCCTAATATAAGTTACCTAACAGTAACTTTTATTAGGGTTTTATATTGTAACCTTTTATATTAGGAATACCTAACTGTTTCAGTCGATATTTTTCAAATAATTTTAAACAAACTTTCAATAGTTGAGTAATTTTGACAATGCCCGTAACCGTTGCATCCTGGAAAATTTTATCTTTTTTCCAAACTTAAGGTCATAAATTATTTACGATCAAATATGAAACAAATGCAACACTTCAGATGTAAACGAGTGTGCAATAAAAAAAAGCTAGGAAAGTTAATTTTACCCGGAACTACAATTATTAAGGAATTGTCTTCATTTGCAGTTAATAGAAATAGTTTTAAATATAAGACATTCAGTTATTTCAGAATGTTGATTTTTTATAAAATTATATTATAGCGTTATCTTGTATAAAAATTGCTAATTTGATAGTAATGATTTAAACGATGGTAATGAAAAAAACGAGTTTATTTCTGATATTTCCTTCTATGAAATACGTATACTGAGGGCGGAAACTACGAGCTTTAGCTCACCTATGATCGTTCCTTCACGTGTGCAGTTAACTTGCATTCCTCAATTAAACTGCCGGTTAAACTCCAATATATGAGGCTGCTTGCTCTCCTTGTCGATTTCAAAGGGGCTTAGCCACCTTATGGTGGCTGAGTGTCCTGGAGAGACTCAGGGAGGCTGAAGTCTTTAAACAGCTGTATCTGCTGTTGACGAATACTTCTCGTCAGATCTAACCAACTGGAAGTTCATGGTCCTGTTACCAGAGGCTGCTCCCTGGGGTCTTGGTTGGACAATGGTATTTGTGATACCTGGCTAAGAAAAGAATACACAAATACCACCTTCCTGACGTGCGCAGCATGACCTTGCTATGTTGGTAGAAGGAAAATCTAGAGCCCAAATAGAGCAAGACACACAAGACAGTACAGATGCTCACCAAGGGGAATTTGGACCCGGCAAGGCTACGCACTATTAGGTGCGATGGCCAATCTGTAGGGCGTCGCGGTGTCATCTTGTGGATGGCCCTCTTCTTTGGTTACGTGACACTTATTTGGGCTTGCTCGCTTCAAGACGCTATCCTGTTTCCTCTCGTTTGTGGGACGACGCCCTTATTCCGTCTAGTCGCTCTAACTCAATCTTAGGACAAAATCCCCGCCCTCTGTCTCCAGAAGTTATATAACCCCTGTGACTGCAGCAAAGGATTAGCGTTGTGTTAAAGGATCGGGCAATCGCAGTGCGTCAACCCGATCCCCCACATAACTTATCTTAGTTGGTTCTTAGCTGTGCTGGTGTGATTGGATATAGGCAGAGAGGATGAGACTTAGTGAAACACAACTATTTATTAACACAAAACAAACAATATACAACACTTGCACTCTACTTAGGTGATCAGTTTAAATTGTGGTATTCATGATTACATTTCATAATGTCAAATATGTGGATCAGGTAGTAAACTAGTACATTCTGCTCTTCATGGAAATCCTGTATTTAACTTGCAACATTGATCCTTCACAATTCTTGCCTTTTTGTAGTGTTCTAGATCGTCCTAGATTAAACGTCCAGAATGCTCATAGACATTTTTGATACTAATGTTCTGAGACTAAACGTGGGAGGATGTGGCTTCGTTTCATGGCTGGTTATATCTCGGTGTATCCTTCATCATTCTCTGGGACTCGGCGCTTGATCATTCCCGATTGCACTGCACTTTTCTCATGGACATCAGGATGGGAATTTTCTGATGTCGGCGGGAGCATTATAGTCGTTTAACCTACATTGTGTTAACATGTAATTCATTTGTGGTTAGGAAAGAAGCATTGAAAAGGTTATCAGTTTAGTTTCGGTTTTTGATTGCTACATTCGCACGAATAATAATGGCTTACCGGTTAATTCGCTCGCTCCTGGAATTCAGTTATACGGCTCCTCTCCAGCGTAATCTAGGTGGGGTCCTCTACTGGTTTTTGGGAGATTTGTGCCTGGTGGCCGCTCTGCTTCTCTGCCTTTGTCCCTCTATGCTCTCGGATCTATTTTCTGTGATCTCATTACTGTTAATTCTGAATCCGTAATATGACCTAGCATAGCTCTGAGGCCTTATAGAATTTTATTTTCCTCAAATCTAAATTCTTTTTCTAAAATTGTCACGGAATTCATTATCTTCATCTGATAAGAGGTATATTGACAACAAAAAAGCAAACTTATTTAACCAATTATAACTCCACATATCCAGTTATGAAATCATCTTTACTCTAGATCAGGGGTGGCCAACTCAATTTGTTATGCGAACGACATTCTTCTGAATGTGCTGCGATCTATCTCAAGAAGCTCATTGCACAAGGTTAATCAACACATTGAAAAATATTTATAAATTAAATACAATTCAGAATTCTTGTTTTAAATTCATACGCTTCTTAATTTATGCGAAGTTTGTCTTAATGTCATCTGCCAAGCTTTCAAAATCGGGGATCTTTATACAAGTCCCTAAGAGTAGAGCGATTCTTTGTTTCAAACACGAAAAGGCCGATTCACATACGTGGAACCAAAACAGTGAATTTAAAAAATTCACTGAATTTTTTTTAAAGTACTTTTCTCGGCAAACATTTCCAAGTCTTTCTGATGACCTGACTTTTAGGAAGATATCGTTTCGCAATGTAATAATAATTTCATTTTAAAGTAATATTTTCTCCGTGTGAAAAATCTCAGCGACTTTTTCTGCAATTTGTTTCGTATCTTAGTCGACCTTAAATGGAGAAGAAATATTGAACAATGTCAATTGTTTTAAAATCGCTGAATTTGGTTTCAAAATCATCCACGACTTTCAATTTCAAAAACAATTCTCACTAATAAATTCAAAAACAGTAATTTTGCAAATCATCTTGCATATTTGCAAAATTGTTTTCTTTGATAGTCTTAGCTATTAAAAATTAGCTATATTTTTATATAAAAATTAGCATAAAAATTTATATGCAGAAATACCACTGATCATGTCACCCATATTTTTTCCTTGTAATTCCAAATTCAGTCACTTAATTTTACTGGTAAAATCTGCGAAAAAAGCCAGATCACAACCATGCCATATCTTGCAGCTGCTGATAATTATCTCCACTTTGATCGACAAATTAATTTCGTTCAGGAAATTTTTAGATCTGTAGAAAATTATTCCGATTCGGACATCTGTGTATTATCAGATCTGGTTCATTTTCATACTGAATTTTGAACAGTCCTTTGAAGAAATTGTCCTCTGGAATTCACGATTTTGAAAACTGTCCATAATACTTCTAGTATTTAATCTTTTGCTGGCTAACACTTGTTGGTGGATGGTAGTGGTAACTGGAAACATCTGGGAATTCATCATCCTTTTCGCACAATACGATGAATCCGTTAAGATGCCCCGTCATTGCTTTAGCTCCATCTGTTATTGATACGAGCTTAAATAGTGGTAATTAAAATTTTTGAATGCGTTAAATATATGAAGACTTGGGTTTTCTTTTAACGAAACCATACCCAGCAGATTCTTCTAGTGGCAGAATCATCGAAAACCATAAGAATAATGAGCAATTGAGATATATCACTGACGTGTTGGACACAATTAGAAATGAACTCAATTGTTCGCTCACATTTTTACTCATTTTTTCGATGAGTCGCATCACAGTATTTCAAGATAATTGCAGATCTTGAAGGGCACTTTTAATTCCATTTGTTTTTAATTT
The DNA here is from genome assembly GCF_048544385.1 of Mastigoproctus giganteus. Taxonomy (NCBI): domain Eukaryota; kingdom Metazoa; phylum Arthropoda; class Arachnida; order Uropygi; family Thelyphonidae; genus Mastigoproctus; species Mastigoproctus giganteus. Next base: position 148,421,809 of record NC_143577.1, read on the forward strand.
TCAAAAGGAGAATCTTCTAAAAATGCGTCTTTGATTTGACCATCAGAAAATGGTTTGTACATGTTTTGGAAGAAATGACTCGCTTTAAATGATGCTACAGTTACTGCTTTAGATTGTAAATTAGGTGTCATGAATTTTTTTGCGCTAATCTGGATTTAAGTTCTTTCAATTTTTTCTAAGGTCCCTGTTAGGGAAAAATCAAATTGGTATTTACCATGGAGCACTTTGAAGTGCCTTTCTAAATTGGCTTTTTTGGGTATAGCCACGGAAGCATTGCAAATGAAACAGGTTTTTCTATTATCATTAGAAAAATATTTAGTTCGCACTCTTGATGAAAATGATACGTTTACTCTTTTTCGTAGTATTCATTTTAAATCAAAGGGTATTAAATTAACAGTAAGTACTGTCCAGTTAATATTTTTTAAGCCAAATAAGAATTCGACACATAAGCTATGCTCTAAACGTAACTGCGTGAATTTTCACTAGACAAGCCTAGCGGCTGCGCGGCGACAATAGTCACGTGGTTCAACAGATTAATCAAAATCTAAATGTTATTATGCGCCCTACTGCATACGCTTATTACTAATCTATTTTTTATATATTTGAAATTCGTCGTGATCACCGAAATTAAAGCCCATATCGACTTGTTGGCCACCCCTGCTCTAGATGAAGGAATACTTTTGCCGGCCAATGTCTAACGTTTAGGGCTGCAGGGGTATTATTCCAAGGCACGAGGAAAATTGATTCAAATTTTAAAATCTGCTGTTATTGGTATTTAACAAGTTTTTGATAGTTAACATGTCATAGAACAACAGAATAAACTTTTGTTTATTAAAATGCAGCGTAAAGTGGCAAAAGTTTTTAAGTAAAAACAAACATTAAAAGAAAGTTAACGACTGACCAGTCTTAAACTTAGGGTTGTCCGCTGACAAATCAATTAGCTTATGCTCTAATTTAGAATTGAATTCTGCCAGAGTAAGGCTGTCGTTGTTTAGTTAATACCATTAACAGTTACTGACCAACTGTATTGTTTAGGAACTTTAATTTATGCCAGGATTGAAGCTGGCGAACAGGGTATAGTTGGTTTAAGGTAACTTGTCCATCTCAGTTAAATAATTCTCTTTACAAAACCCATGGTATGTTCTTTAAGAAAAAACATTACTTTCGCATTGCACTCTTAATCCCCATGAGTTTTCCATGCCACAAATCAGGCTGATTAGTCTATACCTACCTACGTCTTAATCTTTATGGATTAGCGAAGCAGTGGCGATTCTTCAGTTCTGAGGAATTGCTGAATCTAATGAAGTCCTCGTGATTAAAAAAACATGGTTTGACGCACTCCCTGAGTTTGCTGGTTCCCCGAAAAAAAATCGATACTTTCCACTTAGTTATAAGTTAAATCTCTGAAATTACGGAGTTCAGAACAATTGCTTATGCAGTAATGTGTTTGCTGTTTCCAGAGTTAGACCCAAATAGTTTGCTACCGTCGAAACTTCCTAACAAAGTAATGGTTGTCTAGTTTGACTAATAAGCGATCAAACCAGACTTAACACAATTGGGAAGTTTGTTCGCTGGGGGAAACATTCTTACAAGCATGAAAACGGCTTACAAGCGAAAATGGAAAGACAAATTGGATATCGTTACTATCACTCAGGCGCTACACGCAAAAATAGACTACACGTGCAATTTGTAGTTATCTTGAACTGAATAATTGGCGACTTCAATGAAGTTAAGGCACAACAGATTTGTCATTTCTCAGTTATAAATGAAGCACACGGTAAAATAGCTAGGTATTCCTGTTAATACATTTCGGTTATCTGTGATAGTCCTTTCATTTATAAATGAAATGACCGTTAAGTTAATACAAACAGAATACAGAGACGTGTTTTTTTTTTTGTTTTAATCGTATTTAAAAGCACGCAACGAAACTACACAACTGGCATTAAATAATTTTTGGATATAACTTTTTTTAATTTTAGTTCATCCAAATAAGGCAATATCTCAATTTTTGTTTCGCGAAAAGAAACAAGCATTCTTATTTCTGAGAAATAGTAGCTCTTTTTCTCTGCACAGAAAACTACATTTACTTGAATATTCACCACGGATTGTTCTCATGTAAGAAGCAACAGTTGTAAGAGCAATGTACTAACTTTCTTATCTGTTATCAGAGACTAGTTCATACTGATGGCTTTGTTTCAAACCGATTTTGAATGAGAATTGGCAGGGCATAGTGAAAGAGGATGCTATAGTTAAAATTATTTTAGTCCAAGAAGACTTTGGGATCTGTCTTGTGCACGTTTAATGTCGCTTTAAATGACATTAACTTCGGTTTTTATTACAGTGCTGGAAATTAATATTTCCAGCACTGTAAATGGAGCGAACAGTAACCTTTGTTTAATGGTGATTAGTTTGGTTTATGCACTGTTCAAAATCTTATGAGACCTGTTTTAAAGACTGGAGAACTTGCTTGATATGATTTGGATATTCCAATTCATAATGGTTGTATATAATTAGGAGCGCAGGCTCGATATGAGCAATTATTTTTTAGAACCTAAATGGTAAAAAAAAGTAAAGTGCAGCCATTATCAACCCACTGCAGGGTGGAAGCCTCCTCAACAATTCATGCTGAGGGAAATGGACCATAATCTGCCACGCTGGTCCAGTGCGGGTTGGCAGATCGACCGTATTCAGCAGTCCGGGGCTTGAACCCCGGTCTACTCAAAGAGCGTGTACTACTGCACTCCCGCTCCTGCCCACTCGGCTACGGAATGATTGACTTACTGTTTTGAGTGTCATCAGTATCTTTGGTACTCGGGTTTATTTATCAAGAAGTAGAAAAGAAATCTACCATGCTTGGTTCGTGTTTCCCATTATAAGAATGCCTAAATTAGTCAAAGAGCAAATTTGAATCTATTGGGCATTTCAAGTTCCTGAAGAATATTCTGAATTCGATTTGGCTGTTTTGCATTGATCTTGTCTTCCTACGGGGCTGCTCTAACCCTTTCCTTTATCTTTTCCGGATAAACGAGTTTAATCTGGAACTCCAGTGGCTTTTCGAAAATCTGCATAAATTCTATTATCGTTATTTCTGCAATAAATTCCTAGTGTTTATTTCAAGTTGAATATCACTTACGTGCAACTTGAATCTTCGAGATTATGTAGATCATAGTTACGTCAAGTTAAAGTATGTAGTAAATGTTGCACGAGTATATTCATATTGCCGATTTTGAGAGTAGTAAATAGACATTAAATTTGTTGGTCGCCAGTATGTATATTACTAAAAGCTGTATTAGGGCCACCCATGAGCTATGATAACTGCTCATGTCTATAAATTGCACTTATTCTCTGCTCGATTTGCCTGTTTTTCTGGACGAAAAATCCATGTTTATTGCAGGGAAACCCTTTTATCTACGCTTTAGATAGCAGAACGGAGTGAAAGTTCATAAATTCATGGACGGGATTCTAACCCGGGCTTTTTGCATCTGGTGTGGGAGATTATAGCTACTGTGCATACGGCGAAGCAGTATGCATATAGGCAAATTTGAAACTAGAATAATAACAATACTACATGGAAACTAAAATCTTAATGTGGACAAATTTGAGGTGCCTACCTTGGAATTAGAATGCCGTTGAAGTCAAATCTCAGTAAGAACACAAATGGCAGTCTTTGATATCAAGGGATGAATTTTTGGTAAGTTTTTTTTCATGCCAGCGAATTCCAGTTTTGGTTGGCAGTTTTTCGGTATTGTTTAAAGTGAGTTATTTTATACGTTTTCCTAATTGTAATTGATTTCCCTCTGTAATAAACTGAGTGTTAAAATTTAACGTTTTTCATTTTAGGACTGTATTGAGAAGGAACCCCAATCGGGCACTGCCAATGCCGACTGAAGAGAACAAGCCATTAACAGTGACTGAAAAGGTGACTCAAGAGGAAACAAACGAGGACTGGAAAAGATTTTCTCAATTTTGTGAACGGAAAGGAATAAAAATTGCTCATGGGGTCGTCTTATGTGCATTCGTTACCTTTTCTCTTTTATCTATTCTTAGCGGAAATATTGTTTTTATTGCGAGTGCAAGTTCCATATTCATTTTATTTGCCTTATTGCATGCTTACTTCATATATGTATTCTATTTCCGCTCTACAGATCAAAATGTTCATCCTTTTGTCCAGAGACTGATCAATTTTCTCAATTATTTCAATGGCCGAAGTGAGGAAAATGCTAGTGATCATAAAGTCCTAGAACTTGAAAGTAGAGTAGACGATGACGAAAATGACTCGAAAAATGGTGGTAATAAATACCCACTTGGTCCGGACCCTCAGTTAAAGAAAATAACTGAATTACCTAAGCGTAAATCTCATATAGAATTTCCATACGATCTTGGCAGTCAAACAACGCACGAAGCATGCAAGGAAGCGGATGCAAAATACAAAGCTAAGTTTCCAATTCAGCGATCGTCAAAGAACGAAGCAGTTTCAAAAGAAGCAAAGGAAACTCCAACAGGTCCCCTTTCTGTGTTAGTTAAACGAGAAATGCCTCAAAAATGCGAAGCAGTACCTCTTCTGCATCATGAAGAAGGAATAGAATTACTGGATCAACCCAGTTGTTCTGGTTTCTCGCCCCAAAACACATCACCAAAGAAAGCTGGAACTGGAGACCAAAATTCTGCTCCCGCGGAACTGCTAGAAACAGACTTTTGAAAACTACAATAAATGAATGTATTTTGAATTCTCGTTCGATTATGTAATTTAATTTTATTGACAATTATTTTTAATGTTTCGATCCCGAAACGAATTAAAGATTTTCTTATGTGCCTATTTCACTAGTATCAGCAAGTCGATTGTGTGGTTTGTAGGAAGGAATAGTTCAGTTAAGATATCCATCGTGGTATGTGAAGCATGTGTTGTTATAACACATGCACTCCATAATCGGCTACTATTTTCATGGACAAGGACTTCTGGTATAATTTCCGTTAGGGACATGCTGAAGAGAGCTCATGCGCACACTTGTTATGAATTTTTTTTTTTGCTCTGCTACTGACAAGATTGGTTGAATTCTATGCAAGAACTTCGAACGTTGGTTTTTATATTAATCACTTATCAGACAAATTTATTTATATATTTCAAAATTAAGACTTCATTTTAAAAGTAACTGTACGCGCTCGTTTATTTAACTTGTTTTCTTTAGATTGTTTGACTTCCACCCTACTGAAATCACACGCGCACAAATCGCAAAGCTGACTGCAGTTTTCAGAACGCAAATTCTAGTGTAAAGCGATGGGTTAGGAACAAGAAAACTACGCAATTTATATAAATAACTAACTTTTTTTTTATAAGCACTAGGGGCTGCTCGCTTTGCTCTTCAGTCCCCGGGTACGCTTTCTACGTAATATGTAGTTATGAGGGAGTAAGTTTATTTTCTATACGTAAAAGACGCCTGTAGAAACGCACTAATCGATATCCAATATATTAAAGTAAGAAACTAGAGTAAAATTGTGAATGAATTAATAATTGCCGGAAACTGGCCATTTCTGTAACTCCCAACCAGTGTGGGACAGTTGCAAAAAGCATGCTCAGCCATAGGATCTTTCCCTATGTTCTTTCATTCCTACCACCTGGGGGTGGTTGAGTCGCCTTTCGCCTGGTGGCTCATCCACCACCTGCTTTCAACTCCCACCCTTTCAAATCAAGCCGGTGCCTCAACTACTGTCCCCCCTCAGTTCTCTACCACCTCTCCCTATTTCCTTTCCAATTTGTTTTGAGCATATACTTGGATGCCTAGGCCAGGGTGCGCGAACTCTGGGGCGAGACCCCCAGAGGGGTCGCGGGATACATTATAGCTAAAATCCTGTTAGTACAATTTTTCAATACTGTAGGTGTTGAGAGAGCCCTTGTTACTGGAATTAATTAATAATTAAGTCTGAGATATGAATCAACCATACTGCCTAACGCCTCTGGGATACGTCTTAATTTGTTTGGCTATGGGCAGAAAGAAAACAGCTGACAGTGCGACTTCTCAGTGCTACTCAAACGATGAGTAGTACTGATAAATACTATTCAATTAATCTCTTTACGGTAATCCTTTAGCCCTTATTTCGTGGTTCCTGCAGCAGCACATTCTTCAATTACCTGTACTGTATTGCCTCAAGGCTAGGGGTGCGAATGTGCGGTAGCAGTAAATGTATTTAGCAAGTTTTGTACTCGAGCTTTATTCTGCTTCGCAATTCGCATTCTCTCTGCTGCAATAAATTCATTTATGCATGGAGAAGTACAGCAAAGATTTAAATACCATTCCTCTATCCAGAGAGAGTCGAGGCGTATTACAGTTATTAAATCGATTGAGAGGAAAGTCCAGTTATGCAATACAGTTAGATGAATCCACAGATATCTCAAACCTTGCTGAACTTATTGTGTATGTCGGATACTGCTACAAGGGGATATTTTGGAAGATTTTCTATTTTGCAAAGCTTTAGAAAGAACGACCGGCCAGAAGATTTTTGATGTATATATTTTTTCATATAAATCTAACGTGGAACAACTGTTGCGATTTATACGGATGGCTGCATTAACAGGAGAAAAAGGCTTAAAAGGAAAAGTAAAGGAAATTGTTCCTATAGTTCTTAATCATTGCATTATACCTAGGGAAGCATGAGTAAGGAAGGAAATTAATTTGCACGAAGTTTTCAAAGATGGAATAAGTGTTTGACTTTATTAAAAACAGCTTAAATAGCAGACTTTTCGCTACACTTTTTAATGAAATGGGCTCCTTCATGGCCTCAGTCTTTATTGTTTTTATCAGACACAGATCAAATTGTTTATACAGCTATTGTTTACAAATCAAATGGCTTGGAAAACTTAGCTACTTTGATTTAAATTTAAGCCTTCTAGGATAGGGAACAAATATATTAATACTCGGTGATAAAATAATCTTTTGGAAAACTGAATTTGAGCGTTTCCATCGTTTCCTGATTTTCAAAATATTGACATTTGACAATTTATGGATACCATCGCCACCCACCTAACAACGCGAATTAAGAATTTTTCTAAACGATTTAATGTAAGTATCTCCAGAAAAGTTGGATTGCTTTTGAATGATCCCATTTGCTTCTGTAATTTCGTGTCCCAAAATTACTATTGAGCAAAAGTCGACCTGTCGTCTAATAAAGCATTAAATGCTCCAACTTGTGAAAAATTGGCTTTGTCTTCGAGACGAATATCCAGAATTATCAAAAATACCGATACAACTAATGCTACCTTTCGGGTCTATATTTATGTGTGGTTTGTTTCTCAAAATTAACAGCTATAAAAACAAAAGCGTTCCAGACTGGATCCAGAAGATGACACGAGATCAGCAATGTCAAATATTGCGTCTAAATATTATCGGTTATCCAGGCTCATCCTTTTCATTGTTTTGTCTTGTAATTGTTCATTTTTAATTGTTTTGTAATCTTAATTGAAGAATACGGATTTGATCTGTTTTGTATTCAATTACAATATTAAACAACTTAATGTGCAAATTAAAAAAACTTTTATTTCTTTCTCAGTACTCAAATAATCTACTAAATTAATGCCTTTTTTCTTCTCGAAATCTGGTCATCCTCCCTCCGATTACGTTGAGGGGTCACGTCAGTTTATTTAATAAAGGGGGTCGCGAGCGAAACAACTTTGAGCACCACTGGCCTAGGCTACCCCAGGGTTTGCCCCGCCAGAGCTTTTCTTTTCTAATGTGTTATGGGCCACCTCCCTGGGGCAGTGACGGTAAATGGGTGTTAGTGGCTCTCCACAGGCCACCAGACTAAGTGGCCAGAAGAACAACCACACTAATACTTCACAAAACACACACCCTGGCCTTGCGCAGAGTATTGTATTCGACACAGTAAACACACCGAGTTGGGAAGACCCCCGGTGCCGCCAGGCAAAAATCATGTCACTATGATGGATATCTAATCATGAAGTGGCCTATGTAATTATTTACCTGTGCAATTGTAGTGTGAAGCATTGTCAAGGTCGAATAATTATCGCTATGTAATTACCCGAGTTACATGTAGCCCAGTTGTCAGGACCGAGAGTGCAGAGCACGCGTTCCTTGAGTGGACCGGGGTTCAAGCCCGTGATTACTAAATACGATAAATATTTGTATTGACGATTTATTGTAAACTCTACTGACTTAGTTGTCGTGCCGGAGTATAAACAGAATTTATTTATAAATCACTTAGGAAAGTTTTTGATTTGGGTTCCATAATTCATGAGGAATGTTGTTGCATCCGACTATTACTTACTATAAATGTTTGTCAAATCATTCGCCTTATATCAGCAGTACTCACTACAAATTTCCTATCTGTTCAACACAAATCAATTACTGTTTTAATCACCTTACATGGGTAATACTTACTGCGAATCACTCGTGTCTATCTTAATTCCTCTGTTAGCATCGTAATTGCTCCCCTTTCTAATACAGGGCAGGGTTCCCTTTCTCTCAAAAAAGTTTTTTACTTCCCTTTACACATTAACACTTTACCTAGAATCTTATCTGTTAAGTCTAGAATAATGATAGTTTACCACATTCTCATCCCACTACACCCATGATTTATTCTATTAATTCCTACATGTTTTGATTTTTCTTCTTTACCCCTTACACTTAAATTTCATGGTCATTAATTTCTATCTATAATCTGACACAAGTTATTGTACATTTAAAAATAATTTCCTTTCGAAGGACACTGTCAAGCACTTTCTCAGTTTCTGGCGTCTGTGTTCGGGGCTCAATGAAACCTGAAACACCCATTTCGTTCCGGAATGGGTCGCTACTTTCAATTCATTCGCACTCTTGTTTCCTTCGTGGCAGACAGGCTTCTCACATTTCAAATATTTCTGGCGGTCGATCTCTTCAGTTGCTCGTGGACTGGACACTCCTCACGCCGATTTCTCGGCTCACATATGCATGTCTGCCTCACTTTCTGTTCCTCCAGTCCAAAATTGAATGACCCTACAGTGTTAATTTATGACATTCCGAGAGTTAACAAGGAGGACATGGTAGATCTCTGCTTTAAAAATTTAAAGCAGCATGGTTTTGAAAGAGATTAAGTGTTACAGGGGGTAATTTTCTGATTTCAATCAGGAGTTAAACCAAAAACTACAAATTGGATAATTGGTTTTTCTCAGTTTATTAAGGTGTCTCTTATATAAAGATAGGATATTTTTGGACTTCTCCTCGTATAATTTCGAAGGTTTACTATTGTATCAATGCTTTAAATGTCTAGGTTATGGGCACACTGCACAGTACTGTCAACATAAGACTGTCGTGTGGCCATTGTTCAGAAAATGGGCATCTTTATGCTAATTAAGAGGTCAACCGGCCAAATGTCTTAACTGCAAGAGAAGAAAAAGATTAATCATTCGGTACGGGACAAATTGTCCTGAGTACCAGAGGGCTGTTGCAATATCTGATTTGAATATTAACAATGAGTAATTTAAATACTAGGGAAGATAGTGTGGGGATTTCTGAGCACATGGGAACATTGAAAATTATGCAGATAAACTGTCAACATTCTCAAATAGTAATGGATGAAGTTAGTGGTTATGAATGAGTCAGTATGACATATGTATGCAAGAACCATTATGTCCAAGTTTGTCAAGGAGGGTGTAAAGTAGCAGGGATTCCACATTCTTCCCGAATTGTACAGTCCAGTAGTGATAGACCTAAGTCAGTTATTATAAATAATAACACTGATATAACTGTTACTAAAATGACAACTTTCTGCACTCGAAACAATACGTGTGTTCAGATTGCTTTTTGTGGTTTCTTGTTCTATTTAATGTCCTTATACTGCCCCCATTCGCAAGACATTTTAGAAACAGTCCATTATATAGGTTTTCTGAGTGTTACTGCAAATTCTAACCTAATGATTGCTATGGATGCAAAGTTTTTGCTTTGGCACAGTGGTTTTACCGACAACAGAGGTAGATTATTGGAAGAAATTATATTTACAATATTAATGTTCAGGGCATGCCATATACCTTTTCAACTGTGAACGGACAATCAAACACAGATTACGTTATCTACAATTACTATTTGTAATAAAGTCATTGGTTGGAAAATTCTTACTGAGGCGACGCAGAGCGACCACAGAGCAATACATTTTTATTATCAAGTTTGACAGGTCATTTGTTAATTCTCTCAGTTTGCAAAATATAAACACTTTCAATTAAAACAATGAATTGGGAAAATTTAGGCAAGCCTTACGTGTAGAATTGGAAGGAGACACTGGAACACAATTGAAGGTTTTAAATGCTTTGGAATACTCCTCATATCCTTCACAGGAGCAATGTCTTTTACTTAGAATTGTGTGCAATACTGAGGCAAATCTTGATGTTTTGGTTTGCTTTTAGGAGCAAGAGCAACTAAGGCCACATTGTTATTTACTTTTTGTAAATTGCGCATTTCTGTTTGCTATACGAAAAATCAGTTTAAAGGAGGAAATAACATGCTACCCTCCCCCGAGATAAACTAATTCATACACGTTGCGAAAAAGCTCCATAAATTCCATGGATTAAACTCGCGTCTCTTCCACCCAGTGGGGAGGTCCGCGATTCTACCAACTGTGCTACCCACGAAGGCTGACGAAAATGTCTTTGCAATATGAGATTAGTGTCATCAGCCATTTTCAGTCCACTGCAGGATGAAGGCCTCTCCAGCAACTTTTCAGTTCCTTCTGTTTGGAGCACTGGTCATCCACATACTACCCCGAAACTCGTGAATTTCATCTATTCATCTCCGCCTTTGTCTTCCAGGTTTTCTTCTAGCTCCTCTTGGGTACCATTCTGTTATTTTAGTCCATCTGTCATGTCTTCGAGCTATGTGTCCTGCCCAAGACCATTTTAGTTTAGTTTTGATAAGAATGTCCTTTATTTGAGTTTGCTGCCTAATCGATGTGTTTCTCTTATGTAACAGTCTGATTCCCAATGTAATTCGTTCCATTCTTCGCTGTGTAGTTCTCAGCTTCTCTTCCATTCTTTTGGTGAGTGCCCAAGTTTGACTTCCATAAGTCATGGTGAGGAGTATGCATTGGTTCAATATTTTACGTTTCAGACAAACTGGGATATTTCTCTTCAGTATGTGACTATTTCCTGAATGCTACCATCCAAAATTTATTCTTCTCTTGACTTTCAGCCATTTATCATTATTACAGCTAATAACTTGTCCCAGATAAGTATGACTCCAACATTTCAATTACTGCTCCTTCAATCGTTATGTCCCTTTCTGTGGCATACATGTTCATCATTACTTTTGTTTTAGCCATATTCATCTTTAGTCCAAAATCCTTACTAATTCTGCATAACTGATTAAGATTTTCCTCTAATTCTTTGGGATCGTGGCTTATGACCACACTGTCATCTGCAAATCAAATGGTTTAGGTACTCCTCGTTCACGTTGACTCCTTTCTGCGACCAGTCTAATCTTCTGAAAGCTTCCTCAAGGGCAGCAGTAAACAGCATCGGAGATATTGTCTCCTTGTCGAACTCCTTTCTCGATTTTAAAATTCCTACTGTCTTTGTCTAGTCTAATAAAGGAGGTAGCACTCATTTTCTTCAAAATCATAATATGTGTGGTATCTATGCCTTGTCTTTTCAGTGCCCGAAACATTGCCTTATGCTGTATGGAGTCAAATGCCTTTTCATAATCCACAAATGCCAGGCATAACGGTGTTTTATATTCATTTGCTTTCTCCATTAGCTGTGATATTACGTGAAGGTGATCCATAGTTGAGAATCCTGTCCTAAAGCCAGCTTGCTCTTTCGGTTGATTCTCAAAGTATTCTTTCTAATCTGTTAGTAATGACCCTTGTGAACTTGTAGATGTGGGATAACAAGCTAATTGGTCTATAATTTCCAATTTCTGATTTGTCCTTTCTTAGTCAGCAAAACTATGACTGCATCATTCCACTGCTTAGGCGTCGCACCTTTTTTTTTAACGCACTTTGTGAAGAGCCTTGCCAGTTTTTGTTATCTCTTTATCCCAATTTTAACAACTCTACAGTAACTTCATCTTCCCCCAGGGCTTTTTGATTCTTCATTTTCTTCAATGCATGTTCTACCTCATCAGGAAGAATATCGGGTATGTCGTATGTGTTGCTACTTTGCAATCCATCTTCCCCACTGCTGGCATCATTCCCTCGCTCCTTGTATTATTATCTATAGTAGTCTTCTGCTATTTGAATTATGCCTTCTTTGCTATTTATAAGTACACCATCGCTATTCAGTTTCACTATCATTTGTCTTTCTGTATTACTGCTCATGGCTGCTGATATAAATCCTTTGTTCTTCCTTAATGCTTGTTCTACTTTTCTTGTGTTAAATCTTATGTCCTCTGAGTCTTTCTAATGGCTTTGCATAATTCGGTATACTCAGTTTTCTCCCTTTCAGTTTTTTTATGAAAACCCCAAACACGAAAGGCATCAAAACCTATAGCACTTAGTACCATGGATGGGTTGAAGAAGTATGGGAGGAGGAGAATGCCGGAAACTTTGCTCTAGAGACTAAACATGGGTTTCACCACTTCAAGCCTCCAATAAGCAAAGTGGTGGTATTTCACCAGTTGATATAAGTCATCTACCATGGGTTAAAAATATAATTGGAAAAGAAACTGGATATTAATAAAAGTTTTTAAACCAACGAGTGAATGTCTTTAGCGTGAACACGCACTTGTATTGACGTTGTCGATGGCTTGAACTGTTTTACCCATCAACAGCGATAGCTTACATTGAGCTATTTTCTTTTGGGGATGGGACTACGGATCAGAGTGGCTGCTTAGATCTAGAAAATACTTTTTTTTTTTTTTGAGCCTGAGTTATCACAAGCTTTGGCCCTTGAGGGTTAATAAAGAAGCTTCAGTAAAAGGTGATGATCCATCGCAGATGGAATCACTTCTGAGGTGGCTATAGCCCGCTAAGGCTAAAGCCCAGCCCATGGTTTTTGATACGTGTATTTATTTTAAACGTGCATTTTCAGTGCGATTTTTCGGCGTGATTATGGATAGTATTTATGAAACAATCTCTTCCCTTGTGTATGGAAGAGAAAGTAGTGGAGTAATGGTGGAAATTTAGTTCATTACCGTTTCCTTGTTTAGAAAAGTTAGCTTCATAAATTTTTCTTTTTATTTAAAGGATCCGGTTTTCGAACTTCACCACTCAGCAATAACCGGTCCTAACGAGCTTCGTAGCAGAAAACGAATCTGTTTGAACATGCGAACTTCAAATGACAATTTTGGTAATTGAAAAACTAATTAAAGTTCAAAAATGGTTAGTAGCTTCTGTTTAAATATTCGATCAGTTTGAAGTCCGAATGCCTTGTGTTTTAATTTTTTATTGCTTAAATAATAAACGAATATCTGCTCATTTCTCTCGATATTCATGGTAGAAGTCTCGAGAGACCTTGAATGTGGTAGTGTTCATCAATAAAATTTATTAGATACTTGTCTGGAGTTATGGCCTTTCCTTGTAACGTTAAATGAACTCTTGTATCGATTGCACGTAATTAAACTCTACAAGCCTCATTGGAATATTTGCAGGCTGTCTTACAAGATTCTTCGGAGAAACATTGAGAAGAATCGCAAACCTACCAGAACATTATTGCACCGAAGTCCATTCTTTGACTTGTTTTTCACTGAAAGTTGGAAGTGTTTTTTGGTATTTGATTAAAACAAAATTCTAATACCATTCAAATTTTCTTATCTACGAATATTTTGAAAGACAAGAGTTGGAATGTTTCCAATAATTGCATACATCCATCAGATGTAACTTAATCAAATTTTCTTACATTTCCAAGGTTAAAGGAAGATTTATTTTTCAAGGATAAAGATACTGTTTTAACTATTTCATATTAAACAAAAGTACTTGTTTCACAATTTGTGAACAAAGTGCCAATGAGTGTCATAAAACCGATATTAAATTTGTCAGCTCCAGTTCGCTGATCTTTTAATTTATTTATTAGAAAATAATTTGTTGGGATGCTTTGGAAATAAATATTCGGTTTCCATAGTTGTCTGTATTTGTGTTCCATTAATTTTTTTTTTTCTGTAAAACGAATATTTAGCCTTTCAACTCCGAAAACCGAATGTCTCATGCAAAGTAATTATTGCATGAGACATTCGGTTTTCGGGGAAAACCATGAGTAAAAAATCCTACACTTAATCTAAAATTTTATCTTCAACCAACAGTTAATGTGAGCTAGTTACTTTCTGAGATGTTTCTCAGAGTAGCAGGGTCGTCCTTATGGTGGTGAAGATCTTGTATGTTTGGCAAGAAGTTACGACAGTGAGACAGGTGTAGGGTTGCAATATTATGACATTTCTCTGGAAAGATTTTCGAGTAATGAGGCTTTCAGCTATTTTGGATCAAACAAACCATACAGCTCGCGTTATTCTATTGCTTCTGGAAGATTCAGAAGAGGCAAGTTTCTTCATAAAAGTGATCCTTTAAGGTTTCAATTGTCTACTGCTTTGCGTTTTAGGTAACGCAGATTTGGATTGGTTGGAGGTGGAATTGGAATTATATGCTATTCCATTTTTTAAATTTGTGAGGATGTCTGCCACTCCAATAACTTACAACCAACTTGGTTTTGAACAAGTGAAGAATGAATATTTGTGTGCAATGGAGCAGGTGAATGAACCCGTATTGCCTAACAATGGTTTCAGAATGTTAATTCTGTACAGGTGAGTGGGCAAAGACTTCTAGCAGATGCATATCAGAAGTTGGTTAACTACACTTCATGAAATGGACTGAATAGATGGTTAATAAGACTTATTTGAGACAACCTTATCGGAAAGATTTAGTAGCAAATAAGTTTATCGAAGTTGAATCATGGTATTCGAATGGTTTGAATCTATGGCTCCTTAGTCTCTATAGGATAAACTGATAGTTCCTTGTGCTGTGAAACCTCTTTCAGGGATTAAAACAGTGGTTTGAAACGGGGTGCCGCAACATTCCAGGGGTGATACGTAATTTGGGTTTAAGTTAAACTTGTTATTTTTTATTTCCTTATAAAAAGGTGTGCAGTATCTCTTAATTTTGTGGTGATCTATAATTGATGTTTACTTAGTACCTCTATTTTATTAAAGAATGTAATAATTTTATACTGTATATATAATTTGTATTATGAAATGTAATTACAATAATATAATTATAAAAATAACTATCATATTCTTTAATATTGTGTGTGTGTGTGTGTGTGTGTGTGTGTGTGTGTGTGTATATACACACACACACACAGGGAGAGAATCGGATCTAACAGGCAGAAAATTACTTAGGGGTGCCGTTTTTAAAAAGGTTAAACCACTGGATTCAACTGTCTTAGGTGTAGAATATTCACCTGGATATATGGAAGTCTGTCTCTGTGCGCTGTATGTTTGCAAGGGTATATGTGACCAGGGCTGTAGTGGAAGGCATACGCCGTATATACTCTGGATTTATTTTTTAGATGAAAGCTTTTTGAAAGAAAATTTCTGAAAATTAAAACGGCGTGTACTCGTTGGAATTCCATTAATAAACACGGTATACTCTCTGCATATGTAACATTCACAGTATGCCTTCTGCTAATTTTAAGACAAGTGACCATGGTCTGAGCCCGTTTGATTACTACATTGGTATGCAAAACGTAAAGAACCAGTCAGGTTTTCACCTGTAGCTTCTCAAAGGAGTGGCCTGGATATGGGCAAAACATACCAAAGGAACCTCGTGAGTACAGAAATGAAGGTAATACCGACAAAACGGTACAGATGCCTTTAATTCAAAAAATAGGAACATAGCACTGGCTGCCATGATACAGATGCATCACTACCAAAAATGGAACAAAGGGAAGAAGTGGTCTATAGTAGGAGATATGGCCACCCCTAATGTCGATGCAGGCTTTGCATCGCCTGCCCATACTTCGAACAATGTTATGTTCTTGCGGTAACTTAGTCTATTCCTCTGTCAGCGCCATCTTCAGATGGTGAACATTTTCTGGTGGGTGTTGACGTGCCACTAGGACGTCTCCCCAAAGCGTCCCATATGTGTTCGATGGATTTAGATCGGTTGAACGGGTGGCTAATGCATACGAACAATGGCTCACTTTCCAAAAGCATATCAATAGCTGCAGTGCGATGCGGTGTGGCGTTATCATCCATAAACACTAACTCTGGCCAAGTGCGCCTCAGAACAGACGCACATGGGGAAGGATTACTTCAGTATAGTAGCGTGCACCGGTTACAGTACCGCCTTCCAGTATCTGGAGTTGTGTACGTGCATCCAAGATAATGCCTACCCAGACGAGAACACCTTGACCGCCATATCGATCCTTTTAAGCGATATTTGCAGGGTGATAGTGTGTTAACAAGTTGCTAGATCAGCTGACGTCCAGAATCGCTGCCCAGAGAATCTATTCTCATCAGAAAAGAGTTACTCCATTGAGCTGCTGTCCAGTTGTGTTCGATGTACCACTGTAAATGGTGTCTCCGATGGACAGGTGTTAAATGGACAAAGCGTACTAGCCGTTGGGCAAACACTCCACCTTTGGAGTCGCCTGGCCACAGTAAACTGCGATATCCTGTGTCCTGTGCAGCCGGTTCGCAATGGATCCCGCTGTCCGGTGTCGGTTCCTCTTGGCCTGTAGGAGTATATAGCGGTCATCATCCGGCGTTGTTTTTCATGGACGACAACCACTGGTCCTTAAGACAGCTGTACCTGTCGTTCTGAAAGTCGACGATGCTATGGGTGATACCGAACTCTGCAGCCACACTCCTTGCACTTCCAGCTTCCCAGTTATTCGACTCCGGGTAAAATTATCCAGATGTCTACTAGCCAGCCATTTCGTTGTGTGTAGCACTCTATGAAACCAATAGAACGTCTGTAACAATCGTGCTTCCCATTCGTAATTTTCACAACTGCTGCTTTTCTGTTTATGTGAGCCCTCTCATCGCGATGCAAATTTTTGCATGTACACCAGCTTTTTACTGAACGGCCACAGTTATGCAAATCGCCAGTGTTTCGTTTTATTTTGTGGTTCTGACACCAAGGACCAACACTAGAAATAGTGTTGGTCCTTAAGTTTTTCACACCAATGCAAATACGGTGATGAATCTTCTATTTTCTCTATCTTGGAAATCTCCTCTGACCGTGTAGTTGTCGTGCAGTATAAATTTCTTTGAATTTCCCTTCCGATATACTGCTCCCTACGCTGCAGCCATTGCGTGTGCAGCTTAGAAGGAAAACGCGGCTCTTAAAAGTCAGGAAGGCTGCCTTCTGGCGATCGCCTGAACTTGCAGGTTTTACAAGGGCTTTGCTCTGAACACTTTAGAAGTAATTTGATCTCCAAGTACTTTCAGGTTTCAAAAAGTACTTGCTCAGTAAAACTTCACCTAGAGGCCATGAATGAGGGGAAGCTCCAACAGAATCGAGCACGAGAACGCTGTTAAATCGCTGAACTTGAGAATTCGGCTCTGCCATATAAGCTAAGTTCTCCGTTCAACCAGAATCCACTATACAAATGGAAATTCCACTCAATTAGATTTCAGTAAACACCCCCACCTAAACTCAGTTAACTTCGCCAAATATGATCAACACAGTAAATAGCTTAGCACCGACGGCCTCGTCTGACGTTGACTGTATTCTTCAGTTTGTGCTGAAATGCTTCAATACCTTCATTGATACAGTCCTGTCAGTATTTAGCAAGATCCGTCAATTCCCCCCCCCCCCAGATGTGACAGTCTGTTTGGTAAGACCGCTACCTGAAATTCTTTCCTTCCCAATTCAATCACTTAAGCTTAACTGATGTGTCATTTGGGTGGTTAGCGTTCACTTCTGTGAACACTAACCACCCAAACAGTGACACGCCACACCAGCTTGAGCACGGTTGTGAATACAGTACAGTATGTCGATATCCACGCTGCATTTGTCATATCCGTTCACGTGCTGACAAGGTTACTCAGACGATGTTTGAAAACAGGACTGTTATTGTTCGGAATGGTAATTGAAGTTACAGCTGAAGTCCTGCAAGGCGGTATCTTGTCTAATATCTTGTTCTCGCGTGTTGTGCTTTTGGTAAAGGAACCGACTGACATTACCTTTGTGATAAAACTTCAGTTAACTTTGGGTGGACACTTCTCACTATCAATTCCTTGATCCAACAGACTTTATTAGCCATAAGTCGCAGGCTTTTGCTGCATCGGGAATAAAGTAGACAAGGAAATAAAAATTATGCACTTCCGTACTACTCACGTGGTTAGCTATCCAGCTGACAATTTCAACTTCAAATTGTCATACTCGGCTACCTGCGGGGATAACTTGTTCCAGTAATCAACTTAAACATCTTATTCTGAATTTATGCTCTCCCCAATTCTGTGATTCTCTATAACAGTAAATTCCGACTTCATTCATTTTACTAGCTCCTCTCAGAGCCTGATAAACCTCAATCAGGTTTCCTCTAAGGAGCTTAGTTACCAAGCTGTAGTCCACATAATCGGTGTCTTTCCTCGTACGGTCGTCCTTTTGCCGATCTCGCCATGAGTTTATAGCTGTGGACCATTTCAATAAGCTTAATCTTTCTCCATGAGTTTTCCATACTTGGGACGCAGTATTCCAAATGAAGTCTTAAAATTGACTTATACGGTGGGATTACGACCTTCCTATCTATAGGGCACTGAGTTTTCCTGACTGGCTGTTTGCACCAGAAATTCAACTCCAAGTGTAAGTTATTTTGGAGTTACTATTCCTAAGAGTAAGACATCTCGTTTTGTTGCATTAAAACATAGCTGCCAATGAACCGCTTGTCCTACCTGCTCAGTTTCTGCCTCTGCTTCAATCCTGGTAACTCTAAACAGTTTATTGTATTTTTTTTCTCACTCAAATCCAAACCAACAGTAGTCCAACATTAAGTATCTGCTATTTCGGTTGTCAAACAATACACTAATTTTAAGTGTTATTTTTGATCAGAAGCTGTCCTACACAGAACCTACAAATTATGGTCTGTCAACTCTGGGTTGCTAAAACAACAGCTTTAACATGTCAAGAACCAATCTGTTGTATACAAATACAGCAAGAGCCTATACCGTCATTCTTTATAACGCCAGGGGTTATCTGACTGTTGAATTGAACTATCTGAAAATGTTGACTTCCCCTGCATCAAGGATCACCCAGATGGCGGCAAGGCTTAATATCATAAGTCTTCCCCCCATTATTCACGAGAAAAGCTTGCACTGCTATTAAAATGGTCACGTTCACTTCTCAACCAGACTTCTGGGCTTTCTGCAGTTGGAGAATTCCAGTCCTTCAGGTTACTACTAACCGGCTAAAATTATCTAATCTGTTCTTCATGCAAATACTGCTGTGCATACACTCCTTGTATGGCGATCTCTTCAATTTCGCAGTGGACAAAATATATAGGTAAACGCTACTCCATGGACTTCCTTCCGAGACCTCTGCCACAGTGTAGTAAAATCCACTCCCAAGGATTTCTTCAACGCCACAGTTATGATTAACCTTTTTTGCGCCTTGATGAGATGACTGGCGACATAAGTATAGCTATTCGTGACTAATTTTGCTTTGCTAGAGATTCTGTGCACATTGACTTTACAGAACAAGACTGCTTGCATGGATTCCACCCTAAAAAGCTGTGAAAGTAAGAGTTAAGGACTAAGACTGATATTGGATCATTGCCAAAAAATGAATCGCTATGCATGCAATGAGTTCCTGCACTATAACACTACTCCACCCAAGATAATTGTATTTACTTTGCAACACTCTTTTTTTATTATTATTATTAATATCAATTTATTTCCGAAGAAATGTCCTTTTACAGCTGTGCAGCTAGAGGACATGAGTTATATACAGAGAAAAAACATAAAATACAGACATATGCATTGTATACAGAGCCAGATACAATATACGGCCTTAAACAGCCACTGGTGAAGATACAAAAACATAAAGTTACAACAAGTACAAAAACAAACTTACAACAAATAAAAGTGCATCCGGATACATCGAAGCGTGGATATTGCGGCATCACAGAGAGTCCACCTAGAGCATGACTAAGGCATACATGTCTGCAAGAATGGAAGATCTGTAGGTTCTGTCCTTGCAAAGTTTCTCAGCGTCTATGGCTAATCTGTTAAATATTTGGAAGGAGTTGTGTGGAAACATGTTGTCCAAGGAGGACATGCTACGCAGCTTCGATCTGTATGGGGAGGTGTTGGACTGGCATCTTCTCCTGTCGGACGGTCTGGCGATGATATCCCAAATATCGGGTGACCTCAGTTTTCCGGATAGAAGCTGAGAGAGGGTAAGAAGGTTCCTAGAGATGATGTGATACCTCCAAGGAAGCGTGTTAAGATTGGTGACCAGAACAGATTTTGAGATTGTAGGTGTTAAGCCGGCAACCTTATTTAGCCATTTCAAGATCCAGAATTCCAGGGAGAGGAACCTGGCTTGGTATGATGAGGGTGCTGAGGACCATATATTCGACGCATATAATGGAATTTGGAAAATACAACGAAGAATGCATTTGATGATAAGGTCCGGGTTATGGAAGTTGGAGATCTCTTGTTTTACTGCCCATAGAGCCGAATATGTTTTCGTTCGAGTGGCATTAAAGTGAGGCAAGAAGGTGAGGTCTTTGTCCCAGATGATACCCAAATCTTTATGTTGGGTGACTTTTTTAACTGGAGAATTCGCAATAATGATGTCCACATCGTTGGTATTTTTCTTCTTGGTGATAGAGTTGTGCAGTTTTCTCTTTATTAATGGAGAGCCCAATCGCATGAAGGTAGTTTTCCAGTTCATGTAGCTGTCGGTTGGAGCTCACAGTAATAGACTGGAGAGACTGGGGGCATTTTGTGGTGACGAAGAACTTAATATCATCTGCGTAGGTGGTAAAATTAGTACGGTTTGATAGGAAGGGTTCTAGAGATGCGGCGAAGAGGGCGGCAGAGAGAACGCCCCCTTGGGGGAGCCCTCTGGAGCAGAGAATGTGGTGATTATGGTTTTGATTTTTGATCCATAGGATCCTGGACTGAAGGAGTTTCCTAAGGAGAACTAAGATGTTGCCAGAGATTTTGAAATAGTTGCACAGTATGGTACATAATGCATGGGTGGACAGATTGTCAAAGGCCGCCTTAATGTCGAGAAACACAATATCCAGTTGCTCTTTGTTGCTTAAGGTACTTTCAATTCTGAACAGTGTCCAAGAGGTTGGTGATCGTGGAACGTCCAGGAAGTACACTATGGAGGTTTGTGGCCGAACATGTGATGGATGAGAGCAGGAGGTATGGCTTTTTCCAAGATTTTGAGAAAAGTGCATCCTACAGAAATTGGTCTGTAGTCATTAGGCAATTTTGGGTTGGACTTTTTTGGAACTGGAGAAACATAATGTGTTCCAGATAGCGGGGTAAACTCCTGTTACGAGTACGGAATTGAATGCATCAAGCAAGAGATCAATGATATATACACTGCACAGTTTAACCATGAAAATAGGGAATCCATCCGGGCCAGTGGTAGACTTGTTGGGAAGACTGTTGATGACCTCAGTAAGGCGTTCCTTTGTGATGGCTAATTTATCCAGTGATGTCTGGTTAGCTGGTGGATTAACCCGAATGAAGGGGTTTGGGGCAGATAGGGGCTTAGTTGCGAGCGAGTTAGCCCATGCAAGGAAGGTGTCAGTGGACATGGGGGACTGTTGTTTCTTGTTGGTGAAGATTCTTTTCCCAAGTTTCATTCTGTGTGCAATCCAGTCATTCTGCGCCTTCCTCCGAATGCGTAGGAAGCGTGCCCGATGTTTTTTATAGAGTTGGTAGTCGGCTAGATCCCGTGTTTTTTGCCATTTCCTGTATAGTTTCTGTTTGATGATGAAGGCGAGTTTTGCGTCGCTGGTAAACCAGTTCTTGGTCCTGGGAGACAGGCGTACAGATTTGGAGGCCCCTTCACAGGCGATGTCTTTTAACAAGTTTGCTAAATTGGTAAGCGTTTGATCAGGATGGCTAGCAGCAATTTTTTTCCAGTCTGTAGCTTTTAGTCTTTGTAGGATGATTTGAGGTTGCATATATTTTAATGAGAAGATCTTGAGTTGGGATTCTTTATGGTCGTGTTGTTCAAGTTGTCGGGGAGAACATAGACATTCACTATCAAAGGAAATTGGGAGGTGATCTGATGCAAACTTAAAAATCGGCGTTGTGAGAGTAAGATGGTCAAGGTTATGAAAGAAGAGGTCTAGGTTTTGATGTCGTCTTGTAGGTTGCGTATGGGTTAGTTTAAGGCCTAGAGATGAGAAGGAGCGTACGACGTCCTTCAAAGCAGCTTCGTGTCTTGGGGAGGGCATGTTGAAATCTCCTAAAACAACGGTGAGCATGTGAGGCTTGAGGTGGGTTATAATCCAGGTAGTTAGCTCATCCCTTGTGTCGGGATTATGGTCAGGAGGTAAATATACCGCTACAACTTGAGTTCTCACTTCTTTAACTGTAAAAATTGCAGAAATGGCTTCAAATGCAGGGGAGTCGCTGAGTTGTTTTTGTATTTGTAATTAACTTCAAATGTAAATTATGTAACGAACCTTTTTGTGCTCCAACTTTAATTATATGGTTTTCTAATTATTAAATGATGAAATATTTTATTACTTCAGTTTTTATCATTATGTTATCTTTTCACGTAAACCCGTGGCTTGTAGCCGTAAAGGGTGTGTACGTCGTTTTACCTTATATAAACGAAGTTCTTATTGTTGCTTGATTTGGACCTCATTCTTCATCCCTTGTGGTTGGCACACAGCTGGTAGAATCGCATTCTCCCTCCGGGTGGGAAAGTTAGTCTGACGTGAGGAATTTTTGTGCCTTTTTCACCATGTGGTTGAGTTAATCGGTCTCAGGCGAGGGTAGTATATTTTTTTTTTCGTCCAGCAAACAGAATCGACCACAGAACACACGCAATTTACGGACGATA
Organism: Mastigoproctus giganteus; assembly: GCF_048544385.1. Classification (NCBI taxonomy): domain Eukaryota; kingdom Metazoa; phylum Arthropoda; class Arachnida; order Uropygi; family Thelyphonidae; genus Mastigoproctus; species Mastigoproctus giganteus. Next base: position 148,444,762 of record NC_143577.1, read on the forward strand.
TATTCGGAGCAATGTGATACTAGTCGCTGATGCTCCTAAAACCCAATTACAACTACATTACGCCCCACAAACTTATTTTCCATCGCACGAATCGGCTTTATTGGGTACAGTACCTTCAAACACCCGACCCGGTGAGCTTGCCATAATTTGGCTTGGTACAGCCTCCACGTAAGGGGAAAAAATCGTTGGGTGATTGACTGCTTTTGAAGGTTAATTCGTACACTAGTTTTACAGTAGCACAAATATATGGAAGTTAAATTGAAAACAATGTTCGCCCAAGCATCTACAACAGAACGTAAATAATATTGGTGGAAGCAGGCAGTATGTGCCGTTCAGGATCTTTACTCACTATGCAGTTCCTATTTGTTTCGATATCTAATAGATTATGCGGCTCTCCGATTTTGCTGTCTGTTCAGCACTCTCCTTACTGAATTGGGCTGTTCCTTATTGGAGTTTATTTCCCTAACAGACCTTGAGTGGAGAATTGGACTGTTTATCATGGACCTTAATTACTGGACGTAATTTTTGAATTAAAACATTTGTTCCTGTCCTCTTCTAGAGCTAACCCTTACGTGGTCTTCCAGGGTGAATTCTTTTACTGAAAAGAATGTTGAAGAAATTGACCTGCCTCTAGGCTTTGGCAGTTTGTTGCTGCTGTCTGAACTTAGTCAATCACCGAACGCCAACAACACAAGGTACACTGGGGTATATCGGCAGCACTTCATTAATTGGCATTATCCATCACGATATCTACACTCGCACTTCGGAGTTGCTATACTATTGTAATTCACATAAATATCAGATCAAAATATTCTATTTCTGCAGGCTTGTACCCGTTGAGTCTATCTTGATTAATTTTGAAGTGCAGAACTAAGTAAAGAGTATTCGGTTGGCTGTTGTAGGGATTTTAGTTGAGTCAGCAACTTAAGCCATATCGCGCGATAAAATTAAGAATGAAATATTTTTCATTAATATTTTATTGTGAACAGTTTCGCTGAAGATATTGTCACAATCAAATAGTCTCGTTTTAGCCTGAAAATAGAATTTATATGCTATTTCATCTGAAGACAACGAGGAACGCGGTAACCGATGTTCCGTGTGGGATTGAATAATATCAACGGCGGCACCCATCGTCATGGTTTTGATAGGGGTACCGTAACCACGCAGTGGTACCAAGAACAAATCGTCGAACCGTATGTGGGACTGTGTAGGAGCGCGGTTTGTCCATGTTCTTTTCATGCGCGACAACGTCACTGTACACAGTCAAAGTGATAGTATATTTTGGAACTGAAGATATCCAATTGCTTTATGGGGCCAGCACGATCAGCGACTTAAATCCGTTCAGACATATGGGACGCTCTTGGGCGTCATATCTGCATGCCGATAGCTGACTCAGTCACTTGAGCTAAGGTCTACTCTGGAAGAATGAAATTTGCGACAGAATCGTATAGACTTATTTTGAGTACGGTTTTCCGCTGTCAGGCCTGTTCAGCTGTTAGAAGATCGCCTTACTGATATCATGTGAATATATTTTCGAGCATCTTGTATGAACTTACGTAACGTGAATTTTCTGGCAATTATGTAACACCTATAAGCGTCCTTTATACCTGTCCGAAGCTTCTCGGTATCTCCATTTCATGGTTTTTTTGGTACTCCACCATACCAAATTGTCATGCTTCATCGCGAGTTTTTTCTGTGTTATGTTAATTTTATCGAGGTGTGCGTTGCTTGCTGGATGAAAACACTGAGTTTACATTTATTGGAGTCTTGAATTTAGATTCCTAATTTATCTTTTGTTGAAAGAAGCTGCAAGAGTTGTGGTTGGATTTTGGGAGAAATGGCCACTTAGTAGTTTTCATAAGAGTTCATCTTTTTTGTCAGTAGATGCAAGGGCTGGAGATTCTTAGCCAAAACTGAACAAGATGTGAATGGAAATCAATTTGGGTTTTCAGTCATCTGAGGACTAGTATCTGAAGATGAGGAATTTACTGTTGAGGCGCCTTATCGCATTCTTCTCTATATGCGAGGACAGTGTCGCTGTACATGTTTCATATCGTAATGGTGACTTGGTGGGATCACTTGGGTTTTTGAAATTTTTCTGCACAAGCACATAGCGGCAGGTAAATCAAATATTTGAGTATACTTTGGTATTCGAGTGCCTTTAAAAGCGAATATCAGTTGTTTAGAGTTACGTTTTCATTGATTTCATAAATATACGTGGTCCCAGTCTAATGATGTCTATTTCCACTTATTCTGACAAGACCTATTTACATTTTTCTGACAGGATCAAATAATTGGTTGCCTCAGCTGCTGACTTCCGTTGTCCTAAATATTCGTTGCCAATTCCTTCTCTTCAATGGCGGCACTTGTGCACATGTCCACTTTAATATTACCTATCAGACTATAAAGCGTTTAGGGCGTAAGCCTCAGTCTATGGAAAAGTCTAGACTATAAGTATAGTGCGAAAGCATAAATAACACATAGCCAAATATGAACGAACAGAATATTAGCAAAGCGCATCGTTTTAAGTTATCTCATTGTGAATACCTTCACAACGAGTTGCCATGATATTGCACTACTTCGAATAAGTAACGTTAGTCTTCTCCTCAGGTGAAGCGTTACTTATTCGAAGTAGTGCAAGATCATGGTAACTCGTTGTGAAGGTATTCACAATATGAACTTAAAACGATGCCGCTTTGCTAATATTCTGTTCGTTCAGATTTGGTTGTATTATTGATGCTTTCGCACTATACTTATACATAGTCTATCAAAGACTAATTTAATTTTCCCTTTTCATCTTCTCTTGCTATAAATCTATTCCATTCTATTCAAATTCAATCTCTTCTATTGAACTAAACTCCACCAATCACTTGACTTCCTTTCTTTGGAACTTTACTTCTCCAGTCCAACTTTCCTAACAGTGAAGTAATTTTTCATTGCAATTGTATTGTTCACAACTTCAAATTTCTTTTCAAATGTACATAGCGGGGTGAGATGTTAAGGCTTTTGCAATTACCAATGCCCTCAAGTTCTGTATTTACTTACAGAAAACCATAACCACTCGGCACTCTTGATCTTTTCTTATGAACAACTCTTCAAAACAGTCAAAGTAAGTTGTTCTCTAGGTAGCTCAGCTAACCAATTGGTAGCTGTCTGTTTGGAATTTCTCTAATGAACAAGTTCTTAAAACCTGTGCCCCTGTTCTGTTGCCTTTTGACACTTTCTTATTCCCTTCATGTTTTTCCTTTTGTTTGGAAATTTGCTTATATGCAGCCAATTCAGGGTGACAAATCCCTCCTGTCCAATTATCAACCCATCCCACTTTCTATTTCTTTCCAAAGTAAAATCTATTAACCTCCAAATACTAAAGTATTTCACTTCCAGATCAATCACATCAAATGTGGATTCCGTCAGTGTCGATCCACTGGCGTTAAGTCGGCTTATGTCATCAATCTTTAAAAAAATTCAATGGAAAAGTTTAGTGAAACTCGATACCTGCTTTTTAGCATTGGGTATTCAGTGTTTCTCACTGCTCGTTGCTGTTGGAGGATTCTCTATCTTAACTTTTCCACTAATGCGTCGCGTTCCCCAAGGTTCACTTTCTCCCATTCTTTTCCTCTTGTATACTAATGTCATTTTTCGATTGACCGGAAATTCTATCCATTATTTTGCAGATAATAGCACATTGCACCCTCACGTTCCAGTTTGTGAGAAACCTTGCCAAGACAGCTTAATCTTCTGAATTAACCGCTACCACTTCTTTAAATGCTGGCCGCCAGGAAATTGTACAATGTGGGAAAAGATAGCTTAGTTTTAATCCTCCTAAAACAATCTTTATTTTATCTTGTAAAAAGTCTTTTGCTCGTATGCTTATCTTCGCTGAAACTGAAATCTCTAGACAAGATAATGTTTATTAGGAATTGCCTTGGCTTCTAACGTCTGTGCGCATAAGCACATCACGAATATTGCTTCCTCTTCATCTAAAGTTTTTTTTTTTTTTTCCCTCTTTCGCTCTCGGCTTTACTTTTCTTCAACACAGCTATTCACTTTGTACAAATCTCAAATCTGCCATATCAAGGAACAGTATCCCACATCTGCGTTGGTACACCCAAAACACTTCTTAGGCTTCCAAACTTTACTTAAAAGAGACAGTCAGGTTAATTAATGATTCATCTCCTACAAAGTCTCAGTTGTCTCAAAGACTTGTTTTTGTTGCATGCCTTTTTATAAATGCATGAAACAAACAATTCTTCTGAATTGGCGTATTCTGAAATTCTCCCAGTGTCGTCCGAACACGTGCCCCAGCCACTCAGCTTCCTTTTTCCCCTTAACTCCCGTTTTCTGGAATAACCATCCTTCATGTTATTTTCTGAAAATTACAATATACAGAAATCGTAGTCTACCTTAAAGTATCTTTTTTTCTCTCAACCTTCAACCCGTGCATAATATTAAATATTACTGGTTATAATACCTTGTCTCCGACAAAATCTCTAGCAAAATACAGCTCGGGATTTAACGCGACGGGTAAGCTTATTTGTTTTTTTGCAATGTAACCCCCCATTCATGTACAAAAATAACCGCGATGTCTCAGTGGTAACTAAAGAGTAGTACAGTACATGCATTTTAGCTGAATGTAGTTTAAGTTCGTGTGACTGCTGAATACGTGGTTTTTGTATTTATCTTGTGAATGTTGTTGTCGTCCGGGAGTATAAACAGAATTTATTACTTTTATTTAATGGGCAGGCAATCCATCCTCTTGCGGAGCCACAAACTATTCTAGAACTTTGGAATATTATTAAATTCAGTGGCATAGTTTTTGGTGGTTGAAGGAGGGGAAGAAAGGTTCATTTAGCAGCAACTCCTTTAAACATTTAATTTTGGTCCATAAATTGGAATGGATTGTATCCAAACCCATTTGGTCTATTTATATAAATAGTTGCAAAGCTTAGAACGCGTGTAATCGGAAAAAACTATACCAATGGTATCGTTTGGGCCGCCAAGCAATTTAACCTCGTATCCAAACGTTAGAAATGTTATACACTTTTCATTTGCTATACCAATTAAGTCTATCATACATCGTTACCCCATTCAAAGTGATCCAGCCTTTTGTAAAGTCAGTTAACAAGTCGGGTCAGAGAATATTATCGACAGCTGAAAGAATTGTTCAAGATAATGGATATTAAATTTGAGGAAACTGTGCGATTGTTTCGGATAAACTGTTTAGTCTTTGACAATGTCAACGACAGCTGTTGCTGGCCTTTCTGACCGCGAGTCATTATTCACATCGGCCTGTCCTTTAACAAAGTGTTAGACGAAACTGCGTTCTATTTCAGCAGATGTATCTGCTGGAGCCTGCTGGACGAGACTAAACTTTGTTACACAGGGTTTATTTTTAAGCCAATAAAACCTTGAATTGATTATTTTTATTTTGTTTAAGACATTGTTTTATTAATCGGACCATTTCAGTTGATCTTTCTAACTGTACAGCTACGATATAAATTTAAAACAGTAAGTTAGTTATAATGAATCTGAAAATTTATCTTCAGTTATTTATGGTACCTTACATTGATCAGGGGTTTCATTTTTGATGTATCGTTTGATTAACTTTAAAGAAAATGATAAAATCGCAGGAAACGTTTTAACTTTGGTTTGATGGAAAAAAATTTCGTGATGCCGATGAGTTTATCAGTAATGGTTCTATAACCGCCATCGAGGCTTTAAAGTTTAGGAGGGGCGTCGCGAAAGATTGTTCTTGAGATTTCTTGTCTATCACAAGAAATAGGCCTCCATTCATTATTCAAATAATGATTTGAAATTGTGGCAGTACGCGTATACTTTAATTAAATCCTCAAAGGAGGTTTGTAGACGATAAAATTCAGTCCGGCCAACATAATGTAAAAAGGATACATTGAAGTGTTTTATAATGTTCAGTAAGGGTTCTTTATCAGTATCTGCTGTTAGTCGTAATAAATAAATCATTGGGATTCCTACTAATTACTTCCATTTATCAATAAATAATTTTGCGAATAAATGATAGATCCTATCTGTGTGCGCATGTAGACCAAATATCATAAATGGACTTTCTTATTTTTCTTTTTATATCAATACAGCATATTTGTGGAATAAAAATAAATCTTTAAACCATAAGTGATTACGTGACAAGTCGCGTGAACCTACAGCACACTATATTCAGAGGCAATATTTATGAACAGGAAAGGTTTATTAAATTTCTCTTTTTTTTTTTAAGAATACTTTTCCATTTCTTCAAGATAAATCATTTTGGACAAAAAGTGAGATATTAGGATTCCAGCTGCTCATTGGTAGCGCAGGAATTCTGAAGGAATAGCCACATTTACAAGAATAGGCACGTGTAATGCGTTTCATGCTAACGTCGCTGATACAAGGTGATCTAGGCGAAGCAAGGAATGCGAATGGAATCTCAGTGGTTCTGTTATTAACTTAACGCACAGGAATATTTCTCTCTAAGGAGACGTTGGTAATGGGAGCCATTTGTGAGAGAAAATATTGGATACTAACATTTTAGGAATCTCGAGAGAAAAATACATTTTTGCTTCAAAAGTCATACTAGTTTGGAAATTATGGTTGAGGCTCATTCCATGTCATTCATGGGGTTGCTGCTGATCAATATTCTGTGAAGTTCTTTCAGTACTTTTCAGCTGCTATATTTTATGCTAAGACATTGAAATAAATAGAATATTAATACGCAGAAATCGCTGCAGCTTTTTTCGTAACTGAAAACTTTTACTGCTTGTGTGTTAAGCGCCAAAATGATGGTTCTAAGGCATGACAAGATTGCATCTACAAATAGTGTATTTTGCAGTGGTTATGCTTTTTTCTGGAAGAAAAACCGACCTTCCGGGGAGAGAAAATCATGCGACCCTTGCCCGAGACTGGATAACTTTCCACGTTGTGGAAATGTAGACATCTATAGTATCTTATGTACGACGGTACCTGAACATCAATTCAACTGCGCCTTAGTACATTGAATACAAAACTCTGTAAATAGCCCGAAATGTGGTTATGCCAATTTTTCGCTAGGTAGGCGATCACGTGGAAAGCATGCTCAATGAAATCTACACCACGGGGAGGTGGGCCATAACTACGTACATATTGTGGGGGACCTCAACTAACTCATACTGAATGCCTAAAATGAGTTGAGATCGCTTAAAGAGGAAAAAGGGCATTCAATAGTGCAAGACTAGTGGATGCCACTATCTTGTACCTATGGAGGCAAAACCAGCAAAATCCCGCCTCGAGCGAAAGAAAAGAGGCCAAAAAAGTACTATTGGTGGTGCCAGTTTCACTGATTTACCAGTGAAAGATTCTGCCCTTGTACAAGAGTGGGGAAAAATAAAATTGGTAAAATAGAATAGGAAAACTAAATTTATATAAAATAAAAAGTATATATATGAAAAATAAATAAAATAAGCGTAATAATGCGGCGCCCAGATAGAGGAACCAGTAATCGCGTACCACAGAACTAAATCCACGAAACCAGCAAAAGAGTTCACCTTGAAGGCCACTAATTTTGCCCCTTCATGGGCTGTAGAGAAACACATTAATTTCTGATCTATGGAAAGAGAAAGCAAGCCCATATCGTCAGGTAAGTTCAGTCAATAAAGCCCAGTCAGGTGCGTCCTCTCGTAGATCAGCCCAGCTAAGACCACATTGAAATCAGTTCTGGGAAAAGAAATAACTGGGTATCTTATCATTTAAGTAGGCTTTTTATAATTTTAACTGTGATAGGTTATCAGAGAATTCGTAAGTAAGTTTCAAGACTCCTAAACCAAGTATCAGTATGTTCTCTTCCATGGTTTGAAGTTTAGGATACATTACCACATCGGTGCGAATACTGCATTTTAGCATACGTATTGATAAGTTTCACCACTTGAAAGTAATGTGGAACAGTTAACATGAGCATAAAGTACTGGTCGGAAGTTTAAGAGATAGCTGTAGAAGATGTAGGTGTTTGCAACGAGGTGCGACAATTGGAGAAGGAGCAGGGGTGGGCTAGCCAACATCTTTTCTTTTTGTAACTACTTCTAGTACAAATTAAGAATGCCTCAGAGGATCATTTCCTTGCCATGAGCAAGGAGTATGTGGAGGAAGTGGCTACATCGAGATGTTTGAGGGCCAGGTCAGAATCCATATTGATTGGTTGCCTGTAGATTTGATTGTTGATAATGACTGCAGTCTTATTAGGAGTAGACATGCAAAACTCTTACTTAGTACAGATAGACGATAGGATTTTGGCTACTCTGGTCACTTGGAGAGGTTCTTGAGTGAGTGGTAGATTGGCATCGTCTTCGGGAAACTTGCTGGCACGAAGACAATGGTTGAACAAATTTAATAGTAACTATGGTTGGAGTTTAGCAATTTTCTCGACTTTTTGGCTCAAGAAGGTAACTCTGGACACTTATGGTTTCGGTTCTTATTACAGCTAGCTGAGTTCATCCAGTTTAGTGTTTTCATAGGCATCGTCTACACAGATTTGCTGTTGGTCAGGGGTCTCGAATAGGCGTTTTGATGCAAGAGCGCATCCGATGTTACAAATTGATTGCTTCCAGTTGAAAGTGGCATTTCCCTTGGGGGTCACCATGTAGCAGATGACTCCTCTAGTGAGTTTGTTTGTCACGGCGAGATACATCACTCCCAGGTGTCAGTGTTACCTACAGTTGAAACATTGTTCCTACGATTTTTTTTGATTTGTTGCATTAAAGTACTCATTTCTATTCTTCTATAGGAATTACGGAGTGCTACTACCACTTGAGACCAGGAAGATCGTGCCCTTTTAAAATCTTTGTGGACAGAGTGAACCTTGCAGTGATGCTTCATTTCTGGGCCATCATGGGACCGCACCAGGACGAGTTTACTTCATGTTGCTGACTTGAGTGATAATGTTGCTTATCTTGTTGATTTGGGCTATCTGATTGTGTTATCTGATTGTGGCAGTTTGATCCAGTAAGGCTTCTTGAAGGGAAGAGGAAGATTCGTCTCATTTGGCATTTCGCAGAACAGCTTTGGAAATATCGTGTTGGAGGGTTTATTTATGGAGTGCGAGAGGTTGAATATTATAGCTCTGTGGCCAGACGTGGTGCAACATTCGTTAACACGGCAGTTGGATAAGTTGGCCACCACAGATCTAGTTGCGGCAGTAAGGCGATAATCGCTTTCAACAGGGTACTAGAAAACGTTGATAGGCAACTTGTTAGGTAGATTCAGAACGGTGAGAGATGAGGGATCAGATGCTGAGAGGGAACCCAAGTGCCTTCCATTATGAGAACTTAGAGAAATCTTTATTGCAATAATAATACAACTCGATACATTGCAATGTTGCCCTTCACGGCCGCCAGGCCAGGGGTTAACGGTAATAATACAATACAAATAGGGCATTGATACATAAAACATAGGAAAGGCATATGTAGAAGTATAACTCAAAACTCCAAGTACAATACAGTTATTTACAGTACAATATATAAAGATAGGTGGAAACAAAATTTCATATACATATAGTAATATAAACAGTGCAGCATTCTTTGCACTGAACAGAGTTAGTCAGTAATGGACTAACTGTCTACTGAAAACTTAGTATGCCATCTTCACATCAGGTGGTATTGTTGACTTTCGGCATTAAGACGAGCATCGAGGGGAAGGATCAGGGAAGTTCAATTCAAGGATGAAACGTCTGTTTCCCTATCAGAAGTGAACTTTTAAGGTCAGCATCCAAGGACTGGGCACATGAAAGTAGCTGAAAAGGCAGGAACCTATCGGATAGGTTAAGACTGCTGAGATGTGGGCATAGAGTTGGAGTCTCCCTGAGGGAAGCTGAAGGACTCCATGAGCACGGTCCCAGAATGATAGTGCCAAACTCTCGGCAACCATTTCGATAATCATGGTAAGACGTTTCGCCCTAATCAGCGCAGGGAGCCTGCGAATTTGAATTAATCTGGCCATTTCAGTTGTCCTTAGCTGTGGAGGAAGTTTGTTTGTTTATTGCCCATTTTAAGAGCCAAAACTCAGCAGGAAAGTGGCCTGATTGTGCTAGTGGCAGCTGATGCCCATACTTCTGCAGCATATAAAAGGGAGTATACTGTGGTTTTTATATATTTTCTAGTAGTCGTGACTTCATTGATATATGCTGCGTGGCAATCCATCGGAGTCGAGCTGCCGGGGTGAGGAGCTGGTCTGTGGTAACTGAAGCAGAGCTTAGGACAAAGACAAAGACAAACTCGAGATCAGTATGCTTATTGACGATGGGAATTGGAGAATTACACAGAATGGGCTGGATATAAGGAGTTTTCTTTAAAGAGAATATCATAAATTCAGTTTTTTCTGGGTTTATTTTTAATCCGAATTTGTTGAGGTAGTTAATTTCCGTGAGTGTATTATTAATTGATCATGAGAAGATCATATGGAGAAATCGGTGTGAGGAGCTTTATATCATCTGCATAACATAAGATATCACACTTGAACTCAAGTGGAGAGAAGTGCTGTGAAAAAGAGCCCAGATAAGACGCCATCCTGTGGCACGCCTGAAAATACTTCGCTCGTATGTGCCCATGGAGAGTAAGCTGGATTATTCCGTTTTGAAGAAGTGACGTCAGGAAGTGTAGTCTCCCTTGATCTGATAGTGGTCTGAAGTAGCTTCAGCATTGCAGAAACGTTTAGAGTCGAAAGCTGCTTAAAGGTCTACATAGATAACCCCAAGCTCTGCTTCGGATTCAAACGCAGAGAGGATAGAGCTGTTGGTGGCTAAGAGATTAGTCACAGTGGATCTATGCGGAAGGGAGTAATGGATTTGAGGAGGCTGATGTGGAAGAAGTTTAGTTATAACGGGGAGAAGTACCTTCTCAAGGAGTCTTTAGAAGACTTGAAGCGAAGCATTGGAAATTGCCGGTAATGCTTAAGTGTAGGAGATTGAATTTTGGGAATAGGCTACACAAGGTAGATGTTCCAATGCTTGGGAAAGATGTTAAAAGGGATCCAAAGTATATGGGCTAATTCATTTGATAATGAATTGGTGGATTCCGTCCGCACCTGCCGTAGCAGAAGCTGATATAGAATTAGTGTTTATTGTCCAGCGGCACCGGGAGTACCCTCTACAAAGGGCGAGGTATACTAGGTGTCGCAATACAAACAAACTCTGAATGCCAGAGATAGTGTAAGATTATGTTGGTCTGTTGTTACTCTGGCATTTAGCGGCCAGGTCCCCTAGTCTGACCCCTCGTTTCCGTCTATCCTCTCGGGGAAGCCTGCTGGTACAATAAGAGAAAGTTCTCTGGCAGGGGTGAAACCTGGACTGCACCTGAGCTTGCCAGGGAAGGTCCCAGTTTAAAAAAATCGCTGGAAGAGGAAGATATGAAGGAGGGAGCGGGGCAGGAAGCTTAGGGTAGTTAATAGGAATGCTATCCACCTAGAAGTTGGAAGGTAAGGGAATAGAGGCCACTCCTGTGAAAGAAGCCCATCCTCTAGGGAGCGTCAAAAGTAATATTTGAGGTGATAGGTTCCACAAGGCGAAGAGTAGGGATGGGAGGTGAAGGGAGTGTGGGTAAGTTGGGAAAAAGCATAGGGCCAGGGTGCCCTATGTAGTGGAGGAAGAGTCGCAATGAGGACATTTGGGTTCTATATATGTGAATCCCACACTGGTTAGACCAGCGATAGCCGATATCATATCTCGCGCAATGCTACAAATTGGAGGCATGACCTCAGCCGAACAGGCGGAGATTCCCATATGGGTTGCCCCTGCTGCAATCCGAATTGGAAGTCCTTGCTAAAACAACGCACTACCGTTTATTCCGCTTAGATATAAAGCTATCATACAAACAATTACACAAGTACTTTGTTATACTTGTTTAGGGGAAGACTTTAGTAACGGTACACGAAACTCGCGCACTCATTTACCTTGTTTCATCTGTCATCGCACGAACAGACACGACGCAGGTGCCACCTAAATAGTGACAACTGTCAAGATATGCGCATATTTCTTTTCCTTACAGGTTAAGCGAACTCCTTTCCATTCCAGCAAATCATGATATTATACTAGATATGGTATTCGGCATATAGTGCAAGTAAGCCACAGGCTTTTGCTTCACTGGCAAAAAAAAAAAAACAAGTAGATAAGAAAATACAATGAGGCATCGTCTACAAAATATTGTACATTGACTTGAGGAGGTAATGCTGTTTGCTTTTCGAAACTGCTTTTATATACATGTATATCTATATCTCTTTTCGTATTTCTCAGCCACAGAAACGAGCATAATTCGATTGTCAATTAGTCTTTACCAGCTTGATTCAAAACTCTGGAAACTGCTGAACAAGGGACGATATTTCTCAGTGAATTTCTAATCACTTCAATATCAATCGCAGTACTCGGCCATTACAACCGCTTACGTGCTGTACAAATCGGTGAAATTCTTCAGATGGTTTATTTGGGCTCACGGAATTCAATGAGTAGAAATGGAACAAGTTGTGATGGTTGTATGAAGATGGCAAAAATAATCGTGCGGTTTGTTTATTTCTTAGAAAAGTGAGTTTGAAGCACAGAAGTATGCATTTGTGTTGTTTCGAAGGTTCCTCGTTTTTGTTTGTTAATTTACTGTTTATTACATCGGAATAGACCCTTCAGTGCAGGAACAGACGTTACCAGTAACGTCTGCTACTGATTAGGCGAAGACAAACTACTGATACTATTACGATAGATGTCGCCACAGTTGCATTCACTCACAGAAGGAAACCCTCACATCGACAATGAATACGCCTTGGAAATGTCACACGTGATGAACACCGACTTCGATTTGTCGAATAATACTTTGCTTTTTTATCGAACTTATTTTGTATGGATAAGCCGATTTCCAATAAGATGTTTTGTGGATCCTTTTATTCCACAACCCTGAAAGATGTTTGTTCGAAGTTCTTTGAGCACAAAATACGGATAACCAAAATCTGTTGTTCGCATTTTATTATGATTATTTTCAATCGGCAGTGAAGATTACATCTTATGAGTCTGGTGTACAGATTTTTTTCTACAGATCGCGCAGTTCAAAAAAAAGAACTCAGCACGGTTACGTTTACTCTAATTCAAACGGAGGTTGAAGTTAGGTCCATCACATTGCTAGGAATATGACAAAGTGCCGAAGAATAGTCGGGGTGAGAAAAAAAAGCTCGTTATAAAACTGTCTTTTCGACAGCTTTGACTTAGTTAATTGTCGCCACTTCCTTCCAAAAGATGTCCCTTTGGAAGAAGTGGCGTGTGTGTCAACTTAACCCTCGATTGTGAACTTTCGTCCTTTCCATAATTTAAAAATGACCCTTAGTTCTGGAATGCTAACAGTGAATTCCATCTTCATTCATTTTACTAATCCCTCTCAGAGCCTTAAACTTTAATCAGGTCACATCTGAGGTGCCTGGTTGCCTAGCTCTGCAGCCTACTTAATCGGAGTCTTACCTCGTACGGTCGTCCTTCTGCCGATCTCACCATTCGAGTTCCTTGTCTTTGGATGATTTCAGGGAGCTATCTTTTGTCAGATGAAGTTTCTATACTTGAACACGGTATTCAAAATGTGGTCTTACTGTGGGATTATGACCTCCCTATCTCTACAGGATAAATTATCGATAGGACACGGGTTTTTCCTGGCTGCCTGTTTAAACTGTTCAGAAAACTTCATAACTGCATGTATCGTAACTTCGATATCCGTTTCCTCCTCCACTGATTTTAATTCAACCCCACCAAGTGTAATTTATTTGTAGATTGTTATTCCTCAAGTCTAAGACCTTGCATTTAGCAGCATTCAAACATAGTTGCCACTTCTCTGACCATCTTTGAAGTCATTCTGGAGCATTTCTTGGCACTGTTCATTAATGACCCTGCCGATCTTTACGTCATCTGGAAACTTTGACATCACGCTTTCTATCCCTTCGTCGATCTCTTGTATGAAAATGAGAAACAACGGTGGTCCAAGAACCGATCCTTGAGGGACCCCTCCTGACTGTACACCAATCTGAAGAATATCCACTAATCGCAACCCTCTGCCCTGCAAGCAAGTCGGCAATCCATCTTAGAACCTTGCCAGTAATCCAACTTGTTCAAGCTTACACAGTAACCTCTCATGAAGAAGACTCAAGTACTTTGCTAAAATCCAAATAAACTGTCGATATTGTTCGCTGAATCATGAGTACATGCATACGAATGTAATACATGCGAGTATTACTCGCATGTATACGTACCTGAACACATGTGAATGCAATCACAAAAATATACTCTCATACATAAACCAGCTACATAAGCATATATATATTTTAAACACGTTTATTTACTTACGCATACACAATTTAGGATGCATTCACATCAATTTCTCAAGATCATCTGTCGCGCAAACAAGTAGCACATACAATTGTAAAAAAAAAAAACTCGACTGACCTATAATTGGGTGGGGAAACACATTCTAGCAGGCCCTTATATTCGAGTTTCACGTCGCATCCAGATAGGCATAGTTGTCAGATTAGTTAGTTGTGACATGGTTTTTTCCTCCTAGTCTCGAAAACCTTTTTAGCAAATTCAGAGAAGGCATGCGTAATGCATGTAATCAGAAATGAGTATTTGCTCTCTCCGCGGTTTATGGATCCTATTTTACTGATTAGCATGTAGCTGTGGAGTAGATAATTGAAACAGTCATGCAAGACATGGGCTAAATCCTCATTATCACCATAGGTACATTTAGGGTCCTGTATGAGTCCTGTTGACTTAATTTTGCATTGAGGGAGTCATGTCCCGATAGCACGAATGTGGTGTACAAGCCTGGTGCAAACCAGGGCAGTGGTTCGGGGAGAGACTAGTGACATGAGGTAGGAACGCCCTAGTGACCTTTGCTGGTGTAGGCAGGTAAGCTTCCTCTCCTGTTTCCTTCAGTCTCCGCTGTAGGCTTCCCAGCTGCGTAAGTGCGCCTCCACTCGGTTTTCACTCACGCAACTGGCAAGCCTTCAGCGATTTTTTCTTTCTAACACCATTAAGTATACGATGACCTCCAAGCAGACCCAGAAAGGCTTTGCACAATAGTATAGGACTGAAATATTTTGGAATGTATTACTCCACCTATAAATGTTGCGAGGAAGTGAAGCCCACAGATAAAGAATGCAGGAAATGAAGAATGAACTGGTCGGGACTTTTTGTTACTCACTGGTGCTCCTGTTATGTTTATATTATACGTCTTATCTTTCTGTTATATCGCTGTAAATAGTGGTGTAGATGTGAACATTCTTTAAAATTCTCTAATTGCTTGTAAAATTACAAATTAATCTTATGCTCTATTTGCCTGTTATGTAAAAATAAGGCAATGATATGTATAATATATGTATATCATCAAATTTTTTGTCCAGTAAAGCTTGTTACTTTTTTGTCGAGGTCTTTTTTTTTTTCTCTCCTGGCAGAAATTATGACTAAACTTGAAGATTTCTGGGAAAACCAACAGATAAAACCAAAATTCTCGAGTAGCTACGTGGCGGACATATCCGTCTGGAATCATGGCACAGATAATTTACAAAGCTCGCTTTGAGGCTCTTAATAGTTTCCACCAAAAAATGAGACTCGTTAACTGCAAAATTCCGTTCCTGGACATCCCTTTTTTTTCAAGAAAGGCCAAAAAACTACATATGGAAGTTTTCAAAAAGTCCCACAGATACCGGCATCATACTAGAATATAAATCGTGCCATCCTTTCTGTACAAAAATAGGCGTTCTAAAGTCTTTTCGGAGAGCCTACAGTATTTACAATGAAGATCATATACAACTGGCACTACATACAATAACCAGGGTCGCGTTAACGAACGGATATCCGATTTATGTCATCAATAAAGCCATCATAGACAAGTCCATTACACAACCTACTAGCGACAGAAGAACCATCTCCATATGTATACCATACATCCCTTCAATCAGCTCTAAAATAGCCGATGAAATCAAGAAATTTGGGATCGTCACCTTTTTACCCAAGTTCAGCCTCCATGAAATAGATCATAAAGCTGCAGTCCAACTACCCAGATAATCCTAGAGGTCCTATATATAAGATAGTGTGGATGTAGTTGTGCGTGTATATATATATATATAGGGGAATCATACAGACGCCTACAGTGAAGGATAAAAGAGCACAAAAATATGTAGAATATGGCAGAGTTCAACAAACTGATACAACTCTCCACGTATTCCAATCTGGTGATATTTGGAATTTCCGTAACACAAGCATCCTGTCCACAAATACAGTATAATAGAAGAAAATTTAGAGGTCCTATCAAAGTTGTATCCTCAGCAATCAATAGAAAACGGAGGGGGGGGGGGAGTTGATTTCAAGTATTCATTTTTTTAAAGAAAAAGAAAGTTCCAGGAAAGGAACTTGTTCAAAAGTTGAGAGCTTGGTTATAATTTAGGAACAGTGTTAAAGTATATTGTTGACAGTCCCATATGGCCGCCAAGAATCTACTTGCGATGATTGTTTCCCACAGGGTGCTAGAAAGCGGTGTTAGCTAGGTTGGGGGACGGTGAAAGATGGTGAGAGGAAATCCTTCAGGTGCCGCCTATTATGATAACTTGTGTTTATTGTCCAACGGCACCCAGGTTTCCCCTACAAACAGCGAAATTACAAATTACAATTTTCATTTTCCTCTGAATAATATTATGATTAAAGTGCAATACGAATATTTTTATTCGGGTTTGGAAGCCTCGTCTTGAGCCCGTTGAAATAATTACGATTAATCAGATTCCTGATCAGTGCCAATCGATGACAATAGGAATGCAGCTTGGCAAGTAGACATCTTTAGGGTGGAAGACCTGATTCAGTTTAAATACCCAAGAGGGAAAAATAAAACGAGGGAAGTACTTTTTCATTGTTAGAAGCAAAATCTAGGGCGCAAACATGTAAAATATCACGAAATTTTCGAAATAATTCCTGCACAACGTTTTTAGATTATTAAAAATTCTCGAAGGTGAGCCAGACGGAGAGCTTGATTAAGTTAAAGTTGGATAGGGTAATTTTTTGGCGTTGAAGTATGAGTGATTAGATATTTTTTTCGTTGGTGTAAAAATAATAAATGTTTAGTCTATTTTAAAACATTAGCAACACATGTTTTGGAACATATTTACTACATATATGGATGGAATAATTCAAATTCCCAAACGACAGCAGTTATTTCGCATACTGAATACATACGAACATGGATTAATTATGGGATGATTAGTCCACGTAGTTGCCAATCTAGGATGCGCAACACCTGCACTTTATACCGGAATGTAAGTGTGCAGGTAGGAACGCGAGCTTCATTCAGTTTTTACTCAAAGTACATATATACAATGACAGTTTTCTCTGAAATGGTGTAGATAAGATCCCATGTGTTTCTAAATATTATCCGTCTTGGATCATTCTTCGTCGTAGTGTAGAATAATCGGTTATGGCCTATGACATACTGTGCTGGCACTTTATTAGGCACATCCCTGTAGTGCACACTAGTGACTTGTCCTACAGTTGTGGATATAAATGCGACTAGAACAACCTTTCTAGTATCAGTTAGGCCTATAAACCGTAGCAAGAATGGGCAAAAGGAGTGATCTGACGGACTTCGAACGTAGCATGGTAGTAGGTGTGCTGGACAAAGCATCTCTGAAAGAGCAGTTCTCTTGAACTTTTCACGCACTACAGTTTCAAGGATGTATCGAGAATTGTGCGACTAACAGAAAACCTTCTCTCAACGGCACTCCTGTGGAAGATAATCGCTTGAGAGAAGTCAGCCGAGGATGGCTATAATAGTGCAAGCAAACAGACTGGCCACAATGTCGCTGATTACGTCAGAATACATCCTTGCTGCGCAGAACAAAATATCGTAACGAACCACTAGTTGCACTTTGTCACGAATGGGCTACAACAACCGATGGCCACATCGCCTACCTTTCTTATCAATGAAGAACAAGACAAGCACGCCTCCTGTGGGCACAGCAACACAAGCACTGGACTATCGAGGCTTGGAAAACAGTTTCTTGGTCTGACGAGTGAAGTTCCTGGTGCATCATTTTGATGGAAGGTTCAGAATTTGGGGAAAACAACGTGAATCTATGGACCCATCATGTCTGACAACTGCTGTGCATGGTGGTGGAGGCAGTGTTATGGTGTGGTGAATGTTTTATTGGCATGCGTTGGGTCCATTGATACCCATAGAAACACGTCTGAATGCCACATTCACTAAACATCGTTGCTGACCAAGTGCATCCGTTCATGTTGACAGTTTATCCTCACACAGATGGTTACTTCTATTAGGATAATGCTCCCGTGCACAAAGCTCGAATCACTATGGAATGGTTCCAGGAACATGGCAATGAATTTTCTTTGCTACAGTGGCCCGCTCAGTCCACGGATCTCAATCCTATCTTTGGGATGAGTTGGAAAGGGCTGTTCGCTGTAGGTCTACACCTCCATCGAATCTCAAGAAACTGCGTGACACTCATGTCTGCATGGTACTCCATTCCTGCATGTTTTCAGTATCTTGTTCAATTCATGCGTAGACGAATTCAGGCTGTTTTGAAGGCTAAAGGAGGCAACACGCTACTAGGTAGGGGTACCTAATCAAGTGGCAGCAGTGTATAAATAAATTCATAAAATGCGTATTATTATTTATTTAGGAGCATTAGCAACTAAGGCCATATTGCTCCATGGATATGCGGTGGTCATTCCCTGACTTTTCCGTATTTGGTGATTACGGGCTCGAACTCCGGTCTGATAAAGAAGCGTGTGCTACGCACTGCTGCTCCTGCCCACCTGGTTACGGAGGCTCCTGAATGAGTATTATAAAATAATATTAAATTGTATTACAGAACAGTTTAGTGCTAAAGCCTCCGGTTACGGAAGAAGTTAACTGACGTACAAGTTGGTGCAATTAGATCAGTTCTGTACGTTGCCAACTACGTAAGTAGTCATAAATTGGCATCATGTAAATCTCATTGTGAACACCTTCAAAACGAGTTGCCATGATATTGGACTACATGGAATAAGTAAGTCTTCACCATAGGAGAAGACTATTGTTACTTATTCTCGGTGGAGAATAAGTAACAATAAGTGGGTGATGGTTTCCACTGAGAATAAGTAAGTCTTCTCCTTTGGGGAAGTGTTCCTTATTCGAGGTAGTGCAATATCATGGCAACTCGTTTGGAAGGTATTCACAATATGAGATGTACTTAATGATACCAATTTAACTACTAAAGTAGGTGGCTACGTACAGAAATGATGCAATTGCACTAACTTGTATGTGCACATCTTAACTTTTTTTTTATGACTTGTCATACTGGTTATATTTGATAAGTACGATAACGGATTTATCAAAAATGTTGGGATGAAACATTTACTGTGTTCTAGCTACTTTCTATATTTTTTTTTGACAAAAGAAACTTACATCAAAAATTACAATCGGTTGAATTCAAACGGAAGTATTGCATCATTGCTGAATATTTCTGAAAAATAAATAAAATACAGCACGTTAAATATATCATGTCTTGTGTTAACAGCAAACGAACGTGTCTGTTTACTCAGTTGCCAACTACACTGATTTATGAATATATCACACCCTCCAGTAATTTCCAAATCGCAGAAAGTTGTATGAAGTGGAAGTCCAGATTCATTTATTTCTGATCTCTACGAAGATTATTTTATTTTGTATCCAATCTCGTAAGAATAATGACAGCTGTCTCCAGAAATAGGAAAGATATTGCATCTTCACGATGCCAACAAAAGAATGTATTGAGAAATCACAAGAAGGAAAAGAGAGCATTATTGTCATCTAGAAATAAATTCTCTCCTACTGCAGTAGTTTCCTTCCAGAGATTGCAGTTGCTATCAAAAGTCTCATTGTACATCTGCTCATTGTTTTCCTTTTGTGCAGGAGCTAAAATATGTTTACACTTCTGGGCTAAAAAAATTAAGCAAAAACTTAAACTCCTCCATTTCGGAAAAAAACTCCAATTTTGAAAAAAAAATTGTTTATTCTCATTTTTCATGAAAAAGATCGCTAAGATGTCTTTTTCAGTAATAAAAATATAAAGAAGTATATTTTTAAATTGATATATTTTAAAATCTCTGCACTAACGAGATATATTAAGGAATACTTGAGGTTTCTTCTTTTATGAAAACCTCTCACGAGTATTACAATCTCTGACCTCCATTAAAATGAAAGAAATTATTGCCGCGGCCGAATGAAATATTTGTTAGTATTTACTCATAATTAAACAAGAGTTAACTGATTTATTATCATAAATATATTTTACAGAATTCTTTCAGAAAGAATGGAATTCTACGAGAGTGCGAATTTAACGAAGCTGCAGAGTTTCTCAAAGTATAAACATTTTATGAGAAGAGCAGAAAATAACATCGGTGAATATTCTAGGAATTCTATTTGTTGGAGTCGCATTCCTACAGGCTTAAGTTCTTCGGAACTACAGATGTTTGCAACGCAAATTCGCGATCAATAGAAGGACGAAAGGAGGGTAGGCTCTCTTGTCAGGAACGAAATGGAAGAACTGCCTAAGAACTCTTGCACGCCCAGTAATGCTCCGAGGGAAAATAAATCCTGTTCTTTTTAGATGGTATTTTCCCTTTGGCACACTTCTTGGTAGAAGTGTTTGGATTAGTGCCCAGGCAACTTGGGCTTTTAGGTGTTAAGAATCATGTAGATTGCGTATTATAAGGGCGATTTTTGTGAGTTGAACTTTCCTTCGGGCTTTTCATCCTATAACGATGAACATGCGTGTCAGCTCAAAATCGGATAACTAGTACCTGTTTGCACAGTTGTTTAAGTAAATTCCTTGCGTTGTCTCCAAGGTTCGAACCCCGACATTTTAAAGTGGGTGAATTATAATTTATTTCTTTAACGATGTCCATAACTAGATACCGAAAATAAACGTTCTGAGTTCATAATTATTTAACTAAATTAATGAATATTTATAATGTTGACTTGGCTGGTAAAGGTAAATATATATAAATACAATCTCACTTCAGGGAGAATTATATTATATCCATGGCAAGGGGATTCATATATTTTAATTGCAAGATAGCAGACATCAAGGGTCTGAGCATTTTAGAATCGAGGAAAGGAGCAATTAGATATATAAAATGTATTCAAATAAAAAGTGGCGAAATATATTTTAAAGCTGAATATATGAAGCAGATATAATATACTAACTGTAACTGGAGATAGTGTGCATAGTGTTGGGGGAAAGGCGCCTCCGGTGGTTTCCCACATCTGCACCATATAAACTCTGGAGACAAACAGTATCACTGTGAAAGCTAGAAAAAATTGTGTTGTAAATGAAGTATTGTGCTGGGTTCTGTTGGGTGTCCTGGCTTTTGGCCGCAGGGCCCACACACACCACTAGGAGGTAGCCAGTCTGCCCGTAATTCTCTGGCTAGTCTCCTCCAGGTCACCCGAGCTTCCTGGAAAGAGACCAAGTGAAAAAAAAAAAAAAAAACAGGGTACAGGATGTACCGGAGAGGGTAAAGGAATGTAAAGGAAGGCATCCTCCGCAGGTTGAGTGGGAATTCTCCCACCTAAGTGGAAGAAGAGGGCCCTCCAGAGGGTGGGAAGACTATCACGTATCAAGAGAGACACGGATGAAACAATTCAAGCGACCTGAGTGTCAAGTTCAGTAGCTAGAAGTGGTCACAATCTAGGTGAAGATGTTCAGTATATGAGAAAAGGGTGTTGATCAATGTGCATCAGTTCCAGGACGTTGTACCAGTGATGATCTTCTGGTGAATAGATCATGGACGAAGGCAGAGAAAGCGTGGTACTGATTTTCCTCATTGATCAGAAAATGTTTATTTCCTCGAGGTAAGGAATGCATTTTTGATATGAGCAACGTTCGCAGTTCCTCGTAGAGCGGGCAAACATAGAACAGGTTATCCCAGTCTTCGTTTTCATCACAAAGACAGCGAGGGTCATCCACGATGTTCATAGAGGCAAGTTTGTGATTTATGGTTCCATGGCCTGTAATCAGGAAAGTGGTATATAACCCTGGTCTGTACTATGCTGGAGCTTTAGGGTATATCTGGGCTACTCCAGAATTTTTTAGTGATGGAACCTTTGGGGGTGGTATTCCATCTGTTTTGCCAGGCGTTAAGAAGGTAGACTGCAAGGCGCTTTTTTCTTCTTTGATGGTGTTTGCTGAGTTTGTAGTGAAATCAAGGATGGTGGAAACTACCTTTGCGAGCCGGTAGTGCACGCCTTTGCGAATTATTTGTAGGTGCAGAGGGAGAACTCCTGCCAAGACTTGGAGCGCTGGGTTGCTTACTGTGCAGCAGGCACGGGTGATAGTGAGAAGGATATTACGCTGGATGGAGGTGAGCTTCCTTTGGTTACGAACAATGAGTGCACGATGATACCAGACACCTACACAGTAGGTTATAGTGAGAATAAATACAGCTTTGTATAGCATTTGCAGTGAGCGGCGATTTAGGCCCCTGTTAGACCTGCTGATCCTCACTAACTGGAGAATCACAATGTTCCAAGAAATACAAAAAAATACATATCGTTAAAAATCAATACATAAACTAAACATACATACAAAGGTACGCCAATGATCAGGATCCGATGATTTTTTTCCTGATCATTGACAAGATTTCTGATGGCTTCTGCTTCAAGAAGATGACTATTCCTGCTGATTTTTCTTAGTTTATTAGAGAAGAAACTGGCCTAGATTTCATCAACGAAACCCAGGTGCCGCAAATGCCATTGAGACATTTGCGGCACGCCTGTAATTTAATATGGCCTCATTATTTTTAAATAATTATCGTACTATAACAGCTGATTGTTAGCGTAAACGTTCTAATGAAATTTCTTCCCATTCCAGCCGAAATAGCTTATTTCTCAACTGCAGCCAGCAATTGGAATCGAAACCAAGCAGTATTCACGAATAAGCTGAACGTAAGTGAAAGAGTGGCATCGCTGGAGAAATCGACCACCCATTTTTACTGATTGAGAATGGGCAGTGACTACAAGATGGAAAAATTTGCTCAGCTGGACAGAATTAGTTTGTGAAGGAATCTATAAGGAAAAGGTTTTGAACTTTGTTTACCCCAGGACTTTATTTAATGCAAAATTAATTTTTCAAGAGGTGGTAGCAGATTCATAGTTTTGATAATTATTCCGTCACATGTTAAAGTTTAAATAAATATTTAGCCCTGCAATATCATCAGTATTTAAATTTTCTGTTTATACTCCGGGACGACCAAACGGTCAGAGGAGTTCACAAGATAGACAGAATACAAGAAACAGTACCGTATTCAGTAGTCACGGGCTTGAACCCCGGTCACTCAAGGCACGTGTACTTATGCACCCGCGCGCCTGACCACTAGGCTACGGCAGCCTATCTTTTTTTTTTTGTTTAAGTAATCAGCGTCTCTGACAAAATAGAGCCTTACATATAATAGCATGTTATGTGGGCTGAAGCATCCGGTATAATTTATTGTGTAAAAGCCCACTTCTTATGCCAGCCTGAAATATACTCTCCTCTCGATTGATGATTGAAGAAATTGGTCCAGTCTGAAAATACGAACTCTGGCTTCACACGAGTGACGTTTGGCGGAATCACTATGCTGTCAAAGGTTAGCGCCTTCCGTAGTATAGTTGCAATCAACTTGGGCTACTAAGAAAGGGGTATGATATAAAGTAATTTCGCTGCCATTAACACAGCAAATAGTAAGATGTGTTATGTCGAATTATGCTCATTGAGCTCTCTTCAGTAAGCTATTTGCTAAAGCAGTATTAAGATGAAAACATGACCTTTACAGTAGGAATATAATACTTTTGGCCTTCAGCGAATACAGTCGAAGCCAAATCACCTCTTGTAGTATTACTTAATTTGATCAATAGATAATTTGCTTTTCTTTACGTATCCCAAAGGGGAGACAATCACCAACAAAATCTTTCAACTTTAAACAATTTTTTCTTATATGAAAAGCCGTCAAAACTTGTAGTCTAGTCCTTTGGATTGGGTGAAGCTTAATAAAAAGGACTAAAGTTTTTTTTATGTTCGTTTTGAATTTCTTTTAGTTGTCATTTTTAAAATGTTAGAATTTAAAAAAAACATTCCCAGGTTTATTCTGTGGTTGATTGAATAACAGAATCAAAATTAATAAACGTTTTATTATTGAAGAAACATTTTATTAATTTTTCTTCTGTTATTCAATCAACCGCTATTTTCACGAGAACGGTGATGTGTGAAGGCACGTCGAGAAAATCGCGGGCGTTTTTCATCTTCGTAAGAAATATACATCACGCGCCATGAATATATGTAAGATAAAAAAGATCCTGTCACTTCTATACCATTACCCGACCTGTACCTGTCGAGTGTGCTGCCGTCTGCTGTGATTTATGAATATTTCACCGTGTATGGTGATTACCGAATCAAACAGACTAGTGGAATAAGAAGGCACGGCCACATTTATTTTCCAATCCCTCAGAAGAAAATGTTATATTTTGTTTTGGAAGCTGTCTTGTATTGAATCGCAAGAGCAATGATAGCTGCGTGGAGAAATGGCACGCCGTTGCCGAGTCCAGGAGCTGACAAAGGAACGCATTTCTAAGACAATAGTACGGTACTTTATACGTTGTTCATTGGCTACATAATTAATAGGTTAATTATGGCCTCGTGATGAGAAATTTCAGGAATGCGTTATTGAATGGCATCAACTCTTTCACTCGGTTTACTAATTGCATTACGGGAAAAGCGCTACGGTTAATTGGGCGCCCTAATGTTTATTCTGCTTTGCGTGGATATCAAATCCTGTCAATAATTCTTAGTAATGTAATCTCTAGGCTTAAATTCGTCAAGATAAAAATCCGATGTCTACGGCTCTACTCTTGGTTTGTTCAGATCGATCGGTGCCCGTATTGTCTTTGGAATAGAGAAAAATAGTTTCCTTAAAACAGTATTCCAGAACAGCAGGTTTATTCTCTGGTTTTAAGGCTGTCATTATTCGTTTCCTTTTCAGAAAACCGGATTACTGAATCTCTGTCGTAAACATTTTATTTAAATTTGTGGCAATATACAATATGTTATAGTACATTCTTTCATGTTCGATGTGTACTCTGTGCAACCATACAACAGGATATTGATTCAGGACTTTTTTTTTTTTTTTCAGTTGTATATTACTCCCAAACTACACTTAGTCGATTACGAAAAATGCTGAAGCAGATTCTTATACATGTGTACGACAGCACTTTTCGTTTCAGATATATCACTGTCCATGGTTGGTCATGTATTTGTGCTGGCAAAATTCTGACAGACTTTTCCCTCCTTTGGAGTATACACACACCAGGAGAATACTAATCATTGAACAGCAACGTTAAAATTGGCTTCTAGATATACTCCGAAAATTCTAAATGGCAGAGGCTCTTAACATCAAATGCTTTTCTGCAGCAAATTGAGAAGAGGATCGTTTTTCTATGAAGATGATGGTGGGTGCCTGAGAATCTAATTTGTGGGACCGCTGTCATTAATTGCCTCTTGGATAGCACAGTTGGGATAATAATAGTCTCTCCACACCGGGTGGAGAGACTGTTAGAACCCCATCAATGACGCGAGGAATATTTATTGGCCTTTTTCACACTGAGTAATTTGGTTCCAGGAGAGGATAGAATGTTTTTTTTTCCGTACAACAAGC
This sequence comes from Mastigoproctus giganteus, assembly GCF_048544385.1. Lineage (NCBI taxonomy): Eukaryota > Metazoa > Arthropoda > Arachnida > Uropygi > Thelyphonidae > Mastigoproctus > Mastigoproctus giganteus. The sequence continues at coordinate 148,470,467 of NC_143577.1, forward strand.
ATCAAATCGACCACAGAATACTCTATTTATAGACATATTATAGACGGCGCAATACGGCCTAAGTTGCTGATGCGCCTAAAACCCTTTAACAACCAACCAACTGTAACTAAAAAGCCTTCTTTCAAGTGTGAGATCCAAACCAGTCTTGGTCCCCAACCCAGGCTGAAACTGCCGGATTGGCCTCTGCTCATGCGTATGCTGTACATAAAACTGCTAGATGAAGACATCCATAAATTTTCTGTGGATACAAAGTACAGAAAAAAATCTATGCTATTTCAACTTAAATGTAATCTAACTGAGATAGTAGACAAGCATCTTTATTCGTGAGTGCCTGCGGGCTGCCACTCGTCTAGACTCTAGAGGGTAACTTACTTGGAGTGAATTCTGTGATCTTTAATGATACGATGTCTGGCTACCATAATAATGGATCATTAGAAACTGGACTGTTAACCAGGGCTTAGTGTATTTACTAGGACCTTAATTTTGAACACGGTGTCGAGATTTTATTCGTATTATATAAAGAATACGATATGCGCATTCTTTTCTTTTTACGACATATGATTCTACTCTCCGTTCGCTTAATTAGGAGCGTAGTTGGCTAGAATCAACTACGTTCGGAGTTTTGTTACATAATTTCTCTGTTACTTGAGTGACATAGGCGGAGGAGTGTGCTGATGAAGACTCAGAACTTCATGTTGAATTGTATAATTATCCTTGGGTAATTTTTATCAATATTGTAAATATTGAAAAGAATAAAGCCCCAGCATTGAATCCTGTCGGATTCCACTAACAATATTAGTCTAAGAAGAACAGCACTAATTAATAACTACTTCTGAATTCTGCCCCTCAACCATTGCACTAACTTGGCCCTAAAGCCACTACTTGATTTTGTACAGCAATCTTTCATGCAGATCAGCAAAAGTTTTCTAAACTCTAAGTACTCGTATATGAGGTCGAAATTATTTTATTCATCCGTTCGTTTCATAGCAGTGCTTTATTTTAGGAAATCAGATTGATCAGACAATCTCTCATTAACAAATTCGTGCATATTGCTGTATATGCATTCCTGTCAAGATGATCTCTCGTTACATCTGGGACCGCTGACGCTGTTTTTTCTGGAACAGCTTACAGGTCTGTAATCATCCACTTCGCTCTTTTATTTCCCTTTTTGAAAAGGGGAGACGTTTGCACGTCTTCAGGGAGCTCTTCTGAACTGTTAATAATTATGGTTTAAGGGCTGCTCACCTCCTTTGCTGCTTCATTCAGTATAACTGGATAAATTCGATCAGTCCTAGGTGCTTTATTTACACTTAGCTTCCAGGATTTCTCCTTCATTTTCACACAATAATTTCGGTCCCAGTTATAAGTTTGTGTGCTTCTGCTATAGCCATTCCTAGGTGTATGTGCTAATCGCAAAAGCAACTAACGCTACGCGTCGTCTGTATACTGTCCTGGCTTGTATTTTTCGGTCGGTTTGCTGTTCAGACTAACTCAGTCACGTGAAAAAAGACTCAAATTCCTCGCGTCATTAATGAGCTTCCAACTGAAGGCTTTACCGCTGGTATGGGAGGTGGTGGTGGGAGTGGTGGTTGCGAACTGGCTTCACCACCTCCTCCTCCCACCTTATAACACTGTGTGCAGGAAGTATAGTTTACCTCATTAGTTATTCATGATTTTCATTAGCATGACGCCCTCGTGGTATAAGTTTGTATAATCACCCTTCTTCTCACACCTGATGGAAAAGAACTAAGTTTGAATCCCGTCAATGAAGCAAGCAATTTTCGTGGAACTTATATGAATGTTCAGCAATCAGAAAATCGACTTCAGAACACACGCAATTTACAGAAATAATATAGCTTAAGGCTTAAGCTAGTTTCTGACAACTTAAGCCTTAAGTTGTTGATGCGCCTAAAATCCCATAACAACCAACGAGCTGGCATGACAAGCATATCGGCCCAAGAATATACACCCATAATGATATGAGCATGACGCTCAGGGGCTGTTAAAATAATTTCATTTTATTTTTTGTACTAAAGGCTAATAGCTAAATATGCTTCCTATGGCATTAATTAATATCCTATAGTTTGATGTCAGTTTTTTTGTGCATAATGATTAGTGATTAGCAAATATTTTGAATCTGTATGTACTATACAGTGTTTGTTAATTGTATTGCAGGTATACTGGCAACATTTAAAATATGAAAAATTCTTTTTATTTATAGAAGTTATCTTACTGCTGAATTGAGCAAGCGAACCCCTCAATATTTGGAAAACGGGCAGTAAATTCTTTAGGCAAATTAATTTTTGATAAAGTTATGTACCGTAGTGAAGTTGTAATTCAAGAATTTTTCTTATGAAAATTTTTCCTTTTAATCCTAATGCATTTACTGCAGTCGTCAAAAGGTGTTGATAAACACCTTTTGACGACTGCAAAAGATAATAAAATAATCGTAAAGTAAAACTTCTTCGCAGAGAAGTATCTTTATTGAAATCTGCCCTCGCGCAGTAGCACAGTTGGTGAAATTGTCGTGCTCCCTACACCTGGCGGAAAAGATCTGCATTTCAATCATCGTGTGGAATTTGTATGGACCTTTTCCGCAATGTGGCTGAGTTGGTTGGTCCTCAGCGAGGGTAGCATGGTTTCATCTCCCGGAAACTCGCGTTTCTTCCAGCAAACAGGCACATCGACCACTGACCACAAGAAATTTATAGACAATATGGCCTAAGTCGCTGATGCCCTTAAAAACCTTACAAAAAACTCCCTGAACTCCCCGATATTTATCATGTTTACTATTATTATTAGTTTCTGTTTATCGATCTTCGTGTTATCTTTTGGACAGCCAGATTAGGATGTATTAGAGTGAACCTAAAATGTAGAACAGGTTACTTTTTATTTGGTAGTACAACTGGGCAGTTTGTTTTTTATTTAAAAAAACAGCAAAACTTTTTTATTTTTGAGTTCTGCTTCGACTATACCAATTTTTAACTTTTACTAATGGTTATAATGCTTATTAAAATAATATAAGACTTCAAAATAAAATACATTACAAGAATAGATTGTTATAGCAGAGACCGCTACGGCAGCTTGTTCAATTTTGGGATAGATCAACTCAAATTAGACCCATGATAGAGAACTGGATTCAGAGAAAAAAAAAAGGTTGCAGAAAGAAAACACGATGAACATTAGGGCAAAGAGGCCAATCCCTACAAATTTTATCCTGTGATTTACTGGTCCTCATCAGATAGCAGTCGCTCTCAAATGACAGAGCACATTGGCAAACACTGGATTCCATTACTTTTCGTGCAAGATTCAGTTACAATATGTAAATGATTTGAAGAAACTAAAAAATTTGAAATTGTTTGTTTCGTGAATCCAATTTTTCAACCTCTAAACACGATATAAAATCACTGGAGGTCAGGTTAGCATTAGTAGTGCAAATGACGAAGAAAGTAATCTTATACAGCATCAGCTTAAAAAAAAAAAAAAAAAACGATTCACATTTCACCTATCCATTAGCTCCAAAAGTTTGTCCAGTTCTTCCTTGAATTTATTCAAGCTGTCAACTTCCACAGTGACAGATGGAATTTTTGTTCCAGCAATCAACTATCCGCTGGCTAAAGGCAAATTTCCGCACATATATTCTACAACTGTCTTTCATAAATTTGAATTTAACGCCCTGAAGTGCGTAATCTGAGCAAGAGAAAGAATCCTATCAGCATTGAGCTTGCTCAAACCATTCAAAGCCTTATACAACTCAATCAGATCACCTCGTAGTTGCTTAGTTTCCAGATTCTGCGATTTGCAGAACTTAAGCCTTTCTTGGTAAGAGCACCCATTTCCCCTCACCAATCGTTGCCCTTCTCTGTACTCGTTCCAGCAACTCTACATCCTTCCTAAAATGAGGCCTCCAGACCTGTATGCAGTACTCAACGTGTGGCCTGACCATGTTCTTATACAAGAGGACAATCACCTCCTTATCCCTGCTAGCAAAATTCGTGCAAGCTACTCTTGCAGCCTGCCTGCACTGCTCAGAAAACTATTTGACTGCACAAGATACACAGATACTAGAAGATACATAAACTGGACAATTACTATGTATTGATAAAAAATTTTTATGAATGTGGCTTTCTTTGTAGTTATATTCTTATAATCAAAACTCTAAAAATGTTAGTAATTAGTTTATTTAAATTACTATATTTTATTGTAAATATGAGAAGAAGAAATGCACAATAATAATTCTAAAATGATATAATTTATCGTTTGGAAAAGTTACTTTCAAAATACTTAGCGCTGTAATTGAGTCTGAAAAACTCTTTTTACAAAATAATTCACATTACATTATTCTAATTACATAAAAATTCAAAGTAGCAGTAGAAATAAGTAAAATACCTTTCTGCTTTTCCTAATCGATGCTGAATTAACACTTATGTTGTGCACCTAAGGAGACCTTGAACTGTCTGTAAACTGCGTATGGTCGGTTTGCCTGTTTTTCGAGTTTCGGAAAGGGGAAAAAAAATTGTACAACCTTTGTCAGAATTCCTGTTAGAATTCTTCAAATGGGGTCGATGCGGGACTGTTCATAGCAAATGATATTAACAATTGCTCATCTGCACTGCGATGTAATAATATCATTCCTTCTTTATTAATCAATTCCAGTTTAATTAAATTAAGAGGATGAAGAAATGAACCAAGTGTCAGTAGTTTTTCCACTATTGTTTGTCTGTTTTCATAGAAATCATTTCAACGCCAGTTCCACCACCAGATTAGAATATTTTTCTAGTTACTATCGGTTTGACTTGCATCTGCAAATATATTAAACCGAAACACTTCATAAGAGTTGCACACTTCACTAGACATCCAAAAGTTTCTTTTGTGTTTCTTACGTGAAAAGTCTGTTAATTCTTGTCTGAGTGACGAGAATTAGCATTGATTTTTTTCTCTCTCTCTCTCTCTCCTCACAAAGAAATTCAATTCGAAATGCATTCCATTTCACAACTTGTTTATTGTCGGTGCAGACACTGGATTTATGTTGAGGTGTTGCTGACTAAGCGATCGCTATTGAACGTTAACGTAATTGTACACGAAAAGACAGACTAAAAACGAAAACAGAACTTTGAAAAACTCAAATAACTCTGAGTAATTGCCACCATTCCAGGAATGTTTTGTTTTACTGTCTACGATGGTTTTCTAGGTGTTTCTTGAAAGACAAGATAAAAAAAAAAAAAAAAAACACTGAAAGGAAAGCATTCAAGTTACTTTCCTGGCAAGAACAGAACAAATGGCAGATTTCTATTAAATGTAAGCAAGCAGTGGAAATAACCTTTCACACTTCAGATACGAAAGAATTACAAAAATCACCTTCAATGAGAGAACATTCACGTACCTGATTCTCATTAAACGCTTTGTTATTTAAATCATAATTGATTAATTTTAACACAGTATGGATTAATAGTACTAAAGCATATTGCATTTCAATGGCGATGGAGCTTATTGTTAAACACGTATCAAATTAATGATGTAGTAATTTTAAGGGATTAGTATTAAGTGCCAAGATAAAGAGCAGATAAAATTCCACTTTGGCAAATAAACTGCTTTGCGCTATTGTAAAGCAGAAATTCTTCAGCTTTTGTTTCATTGAATTATGAGATAATTTCAAACGATCCTTTTTGTTTGGTTTGGAAATTCTTTCTGAGGGACAATTAGGATTTGGTGTATCTGTAAATAAGAAGTTTATAACACGCCAACCGAGCATTTTCACAAATGTAAAGTTAGTAGTAATCAGATTAGCATATCCTTGTAATTATGAATTAGCTTCCAATATTGTTAAATAAATTACTGGTTTCTAAAATATATTTTAAGAGTTTAAAAACCAAATTCGAAGAATTAGTTTCTAACATTATTAGGGTAGTGTTCAGCTAGTATTAACACTATATCAAACAAATCTATCCGAGATTTGCATTAAAAATAGCATGGCTTACAGTAGTCCGAACCTCAAAGTGGCCAACAATTATAATAGGGTGTACTTACCAAATAATTATAATTTTTAATCGTTAATTCAGAAAACTGATGACAAAAAAAAAAATTAAAACTGCTCGTCAGACTAATCAAAATCGTTACTCCATCCTTTGCATCTTACTTTCTAACTCCAAATGTTTTTCGCCTTACTTCTTCTGTGTTCTTTTCTGTTCTGCTTGTATACCAAAGGTTAGCAAACAGATTTATAGGTTGGCTGTGGTATGGTGATAACATGCCGGTAACTGGTTCCGCACTTTAAAAGACCCATCCGTACTATAGTACTTCATGACCCATGTTCAGTCAGAGTATATGTAATTATAATATTCGCTAGTCATAGATTTTATATAACGAAAATACTGAGTTTTCTGAAAATGGCCTGAAGATCAGATTCGACTAGATATGCAACCAAAATAAAATCTTTAGGGATGAAACCCTTTTCTTCGTTGCGCACAAAAATCTTCCTTTATCTTCCTTAACTTTGGTTTTCCAATAAACGTACCATTTTTTTATTATTGCTATGAAACCCTCAAACACGAAAATTGCTAGAACCTACAGTACTTAGTACGGTCATAGTTTGAAGGTTGAGAGGAATGAGATACTTATTGATATTAAGCTTGAATTTCTATAAACTGTAATTTTCACGAAATACAGGGGACGGAAGGTTATTCTAGAAAATAGGTGAAGGGATAAAAAGAGAAAGATGAAAAGTTGGTTCTGTGAATTTGGAGTTCAGTTTCGTCATTTCTGGTGAAATTTCTCCACTTGTTCACAAAATAAGTGGAGAAACGTATTTTGAAATTGTAAAGAGCATGCTCCTGTTCGTGTCGCTTTTTACACAGACTTATTCCAATAGTATTTTTCCTTTTGCGTACATTCTGACAGTTCTTAAAATTGTAACAAATTAATTCCCTATCTGTTCTGTGTAATTTCTTGCATAAAAAGAAGAGTTTCCCCTGCTCATCTTCAGTAACGCTCGAATTTCAGACAAGATATACCATTATCGCGATATCTATTCTCTTTTGACATAAGCACGTCACAAATTGTTTTCTCCGCATCAAACAATGGGTTTTCTTTTTCGTCCTCGGCATTACTTTTCATCTAAGCCGCTACCAATCTCAAATTCGCTTTATCATAGAATTTTGTTACCACATCTATACTCATTCTCAAAAGAGTGCAGCCAAGTTAGTTAACGTCGCTTCTGTTATAAACTCGCTCCGCTCATTGTATACCTTCGCGGTTAGCACAGTGGTTATAACCAGCATCCTCCGCACGTCGGATGGAAAAGGCTGGGTTCGAATCCTATCAATGACGAGAGTAACTTTTATGGGCGTTTTTCACTCCGTGGCTGACTTAGTCTCAAACGTGGATAGTTAGGTTTTTTGTTCAGCGAAACAAGCAAAACGACCAGTGAACTCAGCAATTTATAGGCATATAATACCCACATATAGATGAGATAAATCTCGAGCGGCAATAATATGAATTTTTTTTTGCTACTCAGTGTCGTACAGACTTTCAGTTTCTGCTGAATGCCTTTTCTATAATTATTTGCACGCGCACTGTTCTATATTGGCACCTGTAATTCTACCGCTGTCTTCCAAAACAGCCAACATTCATTCGTAGAACTGCAAACGCCTTTTTCCCTATGTATTTTCAGAAAATTACCATCTACAAAAATTTCAAGTCTAATATTCTGAATTATGAAGCATTACTAAAGATAATAGTAAGGAAAAACACAGAACGTATTCACAAGGCAAGTAAAACTAATACCAGTAGTTAACATATTTAAAAAGAAAAACAACTTATGGCTAGTTTGGTTGATCTGAAAGTAGGGTATATTTCTTCTTTCATAGTGACTTTCTTGTGGCTCTGCTTTTGTAGTCTTTTGATATTTTTTTTCAGCTTGTCCAGGGCAAGTTGGTTGCAGGCTAGTCTTTTCTGTCTTAAGAAGAGAGCCCTTGCCTTTTTGTAGGCTCTTCTTAAGACAGAAAAGACTAGCCTGCAACAACTTGCCCTGGACAAAATGAAAAAAATCATCTAAAACACTACAAAAGCAGAGCCACATGAAAATCACTAAGAAATATTTAAAGGTGGACAGAGTTCATTTTTCAACAGACTGACCAGTCGCATTCACAGCTCCCTGTAACACTTTCTGTTCTTCTATGCAAACCGTTAATATCACCCGAACATAACATCATAACCCGAATCTATCTGATGCAGATTGTCAAAAAACTACCGCTGAAAGCAGTAGTCAGCCCTGACTGATTTCCTCTGTTTCTAATAAAAATCTGTAGTACATATTATAGACCCCCCCATACCGGTACATATCTTCAATGAAAGTGGAAAGATCCCAAAGATCACCTACACCTATTTGGGCCGTCCAGTCCCTAAATGCAGAGACCTCAAGCGGCCATAAGATTTCAGGCCTATTGCCATCAGCCTAAAGATATTTGAAAAAGCAATTCAGCCCTCCATTGCAGACCACTCTTTCAATTACCAATCCCCGTACCTCCATACAATGATTAAGGGGAGATCTACAAATACACTGGTGTGCAAAAATTAAGGATCAACACTATTTCTAAAGGTTACAACCACAAAATCTTTACTTAAGATACTCTTTACTGATGAGAGTAGATTCTGGACGTCAGCTAATCTGATGAGAGGTTGGCACACGGTATCATCCCGCAAACATCATTGAAAGGGATCGATATGGTGGTCTAGGTGTTCTCGTCTAGGAAGGCATTATCTTGAATGGACGTACACAACTCCAGAAACTGGAAGGATATGATAACGCCACACCCCATCGCACTGCAGTTGTTGATATGCTTTTGGAAAGTGAGGATGTTCGTATGGATTGGCCTGCCCATTCAGCCGATCTAAATCCCATACAACACATATGGAACGCTTTGGGAAGACGCCTAGCGGCACGTCCACGCCCACCAGAAGATGTTCACCAGCTGAAGATGGTGCTGACAGAGGAACGGACGATGTTACCGCAAGAACTTATCAACAGCATTGTTCTAAGTATGGACAGGTGCAAAGCGTGCATCGACAATTATGGGTGGCCATATCTCCTACTGAGGACCACCTCTTCCCTTTGTTCCATCTTTGGCAGTGATGCATCTGTATCATGGCAGCCAGTGATGTGTTGCCATTTTTGAAAAAAATCCTGTTTTGTTTTGTTTCCGTTGTTGTTTCTTTCATCTTTTCTGTACCTCACGAGGTTCTTTCGGTATGCTTTTCCCATATCCAGGCAACTCCTATGAGAAGCTATAGGTGAAAACTTGACTGGTCCTTAAATTTTGCACACCAGTGTAGTAACTTCATGGACACCATTATCAGAATCCAGAAAGCCCTGAATGACAGGACACAGCTAGACGTTATTTTATTATTTATTTATTATTTTTTTTTATATTAAAGCTGTCTATGGCAAAATAGATGTAACGTCTCTAATCACCATTCTTCAGTATTACTTCAACATTACAGGAGATATCCTCAGAATAATTAAATCAATCCTGGAGCATAGACATCTTATTTCACATCGTAGCTTCCGGACAACGTGCACTACTAATAGGAGGTATCCCACAAGGAGAGTCCTATCATCAATCCTATTTGCCGCAGTGCTAGAGTCTTTCCTGGTATCCCAAACTGATTTCCAGTCATATGCTGATGACCTGAAGTTTTACATTACATCCTCTAACAAAAAGCAGGTTCTTGCCACTACTCTCTGCAGGCAAATAAACAAAATCCATCACCTTGAACAATTTCTGGCTTCGATTGGTTTACAGATTAACCAAGTAAAGACAGCACAAATGTTATTCATCTGGAAGAAGTCACACAATAATATCAAAGTTACCATGAACGGATCACCCATTTAAAAAGTTAAAACGCACAAGGATCTGGGGTTAGTATGGGACGCGGGTCTGACATTCCAGGCACACCTCCCGAACACGAAAACAAAAATGCATTCTGCTATGTGGGCAACTAATGGGGATACACAATGCTCAATTAGTCAAGAAACACGTCCTTCGATATCTCTACCCCATTCCTTTTTATGCAGCAACTATTTGGTCATCGGCCCCTAGAATACAATTCAAGTTCCTCAGCCTGGAATACTGGCTCGTGGAATGGCTAGACTTGCAACCAGTACACTGTTTCTAAGGCCCAGCTCTGCATCAATCTCGAATTCACACCATGGAAACAACGAACTGTGGCGGCTATCCTTCTTGCACTGACTAGACTAATTACAAAAAAAAAAAAAAAAAAAAAAAAAATATTAGGATCCCCCGGAAATGATTACATTTACCCATATATTTGTTTCTACATCTGGCTGGGGTGCTGGACCTGATTCATGCTGTTGGGTCTGGTGCTCTGGTTGGTTGTCTTTTGTGCTGCGATCATGAATACTCCATTCTGGATTCTGCCGTGCTGGATCAGATTCATTGCGTCGGGTCTGGTGGTCTAAAGGGTCTATTATCCATGGCGTACAGTTGGAGATTGCTGGATAGTACCGTTATTGTTTTTGGAGGTTCCAGTGCATGTGAAACAGCAGCTGAGGAAATATTCAGTTGAACTGTGATTTTTGAAGTTTATAGTTGTGCCATCCAGACTATTGAATATTATTGTTGTTTTATTATATATATATATATATATATATATATATATATATATATATATATATATATATATATTTTATTATTATTTTTTTTTTTTTTTCCCTGCTGGCTCCCTGGTATGGGCAACCCGGGGCGCGGGATTGCTGGCACTCACTGGTATTGCACTACCTCCAGTGGGTGCGGGATTTCAAGTGCGAATAGCGCTACAGTAAAATCAGACTCAGGTAATTTAACATACTTTTTAAGGACTGCTTTGTGAAGACTATATATTCCCAAGTTCTCAAGGTAGATTTGGGTTTATGCCTGGGAGCTACCCTGAATAAGAACACACTTGCACACACACACACGAGAGTTTAATGTTTGTCAGAGCATATAATTATATGTAAATATATCTTGTATATAAATCATGTATATACTTTTATGTACATAATGTTGAGACTATATTGTGTGTAATTAATAAATGAATGAATGAAATACCCATATTTATTTTGTCTGTAAATTGCGTCTGTAAAGCAAACAGGCAAATTGCAACCAGATTTGCCTGTTTGCTGTGCTGGACGAAAACACTCCAAATTCTTGGGGGAAAAACTTTGCTATTTACGCCTGAGACCGACTAACTCAGCCACGGAGTGAAAAAAAACTCACTAAAGTTGCTCGCGTCATGGACGCTATTCGAAACCGGGTCTTTTCCACCCGGTGTGGGGAGGACGGTGACGAAACCACTGTGCTACCGCGCAGACGCCAGACTAAATACAGGACGACTTGACACCCCTGATATCAGTGACCTAATAAAAAGTCCCCGAATTTCTGGAAGAAGTTAAGTGGACACGAGGCTCCCGCTGAGTATCAGTTCCACAGCCTCAAAGGCCTGAGACGCATGTTCCCAGGAAACACGGTTGATTTGATAAACAGTCTAACCATCGACCTCGATAAATTCTGCCAGGATCACACTTACAGACGCCGGAAACTAATGGACACATACATAAAACTACCGTTATGATTCTCAGGAACACCACCAGAAAGAAAATGTGGACTGCCTCAACTAAGGAAATATCTGCTTGTACATATACTTCACTTTTCTATTTAGCACTTATGATCAAATATCTTGCTTATTTTTGAATACTGAGGTATTCCACAATTTTCATGTATGTAATTAAAGAATTCTGTAAATACTGTTCCTTTCAGGTTAAGTACACACGTGGCTCTATGTAACCCCAGACACATGTCCCTACCTTTACCTGTGAATGTAATAATCACCCCCTAATTTACTTCTGTCTAGTGGGTAGCTCTAAAGAAGAGCAATAAACAGATAATATTTAATCTGATATCGAAATTTTGCGTCTCCATGAAATGGGCTGTGTTTATATTATGAGCATTTCTATAACATAAACTGATTGGTAAGCACAAAAACTATCGTTGGAGTTTAATCTGTTCGTAAGAGAGAACTTATTTAAATATGAATTACTTTTACTATAAAACAGACATGACTAATTGCAGCGCTTTCACATTCAAATGTGGCTCAGAGAAATATGTACTAGAAAAAAAATAAATGATAACCCTAACTAATCACACTCACAGAACACTCCAAGACAGATTGTTATGGTAAAGAAAAATGTCATATTAGGGCCATCCAAGAGCTATTTTATCTACCTCATATATCCCCATATTTTGCTTGTTTCGCTGGACGAAAAACCAGACTCGACCACGGAGTGAAAAAAATGCCCATAAAAGTTCCTTGCGTCGTTGGAGGGATTCGAACCCAGGGCCTTTGCTATGCCATTTTGGAAGTACTGTGATTATAACAACGATTTGTCCGCGCAGACACTGTGGTTGAGAAAGACAAGATACATTGCAGAAAGCTTCCAGGGTATAATTTTAGTATTTTAAGTAAAACAAGTTTTTATTATATTTATACAAAACTTTGCGGTTAAGTTTCATGAATTTTATTTGTACCTAATTTATACATTTTTATTTTGACTCTGTAAAGGACTAGCACTTTAAAGAATATCTCAAATACAGTTGGGTTGGTGAGTGGATAGAAGATACATATGTTGTTTGGTTTATAGGAGCATTAGCAACTAAGGCCATGTTCCGGGGATATGCGTTGGTCATTCCCTGACCTTTCCGCATCCTCCGTATTTGGTGGTCACGGGCTCGAACCCCGTTCTAATCAAGAAGCGTGTGCTAATCACTGCTCCTTCTGCCCACCTGTCTACGGATGCGCCAAGAGACATATACCTGTCTTGTAATACGGTACAGGATAGTTGGACATGTTAATTATCATGTACTATATTACATGAGTTTAATTTATTTAATACTTTGTGGAACGAAATAGAGGTTGTTATAAGAATGCTAAAAACTCTTACTTTGTTAGTGAAATACAAAACTGTGTCTAAAGGGTTCGTAATTACTATTAATTTTGTAACTGAAATGGATCCTACTTGGTTCCTGATAGTGACGATTTCAAATGGACTTGCGTAAGGGCAGGATGCAGACAGCGACCAGAGTCATTATTTAAAATATATACCTAAAAATGAATGTTTTTAATATTCACATAGAAAAGAAGAGAGAACTAAAAAAAAAAAAATAATGAAATCATGTCGAGATTGGAAATGGTCTCAGTGGTGGCGGTGCCTTAATAAATTTTAGTGCTTCGTGTTTTTTGTCGTAAGTGTCCCACATGTGAAATTGTAATTTCGTTTCAGAAGTTAAGGAAAGATATATATTCTGCTGTTTCTTTCCCTGGAAAGATATGTACTTCAGTACTAATAAAGAAAAACTTTTATATACCCAATTACATGCATAGCTTGCAGCGATGGGACATTCAATTTCGACGAAAATTGAACACATGAGGCAGTCTTTTCCAATTAAAATTAAAGAAAAAAAATGCGAGGTTCCGCATTTCTTTAATCCAGTTGTGGAATCAAGATTTATAAGTTAATAATTTTAGGGAAAGAAATAAAAAAAAGAACAGCAAATAGAAAAACTCTGATCTAAAAACAACATGGCAATGTATGCAAGCATACATTGCCATGTTGTTTTTAGCTGGCCTATAAAGAGTCAAAGCAAGCAGTCTGTGGAATACTGAAAAGTCATTCTGTTTTTCAAACTGTCATTGCTTCTACAATGTTCGGGCGCCTCCGTAGCCAGGTGGGAAGGAGCAGCAGTGCGTAGCACACGCTTCTTGATTAGACCGGGGTTCGAGCCCGTCACCACCAAATATGGAGGATGCGGAAAGGTCAGGGAATGACCACCGCATATTCCGGAGCAATATGGCCTTAGTTGCTAATGCTCCAAAAAAACCAAACAACAACAACAACAACATCTACAATGTTCAAAATATATCTGGAATTATACGATTCGACCATTGTAGTAAAAGTAGTTGTCAGCGAAGTAGTGACAATACATTTGCACTAGTTAAGGAATTGTGAAATTCTTGGTAGAAATCTTAACGAAAATTATTCAATTCAAGTATTCAGTGGCATATGTGCCCTTTCTTCCAATACTTAATTTCTAAATCTGCAAAATATTGCCTAAAGTTTTGGTTTTTACGTGATGTCATGACTTATGATTGAAACACAACTTTACACTGGTAAACAAATTCATGGAAAACATAATGGGCTGAGATTCGTGCTGGATTAATTATATTGGCTCAAAGGTTGAAACATCATATGTGATTTTTTTTACTTCAACTGGACTGGAATAAATGCTTCTGAAAATAAACATTTCAGTACTAGTAACTGAAAAAAAACAAACAGAAAACAGCCCTATTACACCAGATCTTGTTACAAAAGAAAGGCAAGGCGGTATCCAATTTTCAGTTTGTTTTTACGAAGGACACTATTCGTATCTTAACATACCAAAAATAAATGTTTTATATTGCAAAGCACTTTTCTTCAAAATAAATGTATGTGCTATCCTGGTGATCAAATAGAAGTCATTCTTGATTATGATGCTACCGGATATTCCTCAAATGTAGATAGATTTGTTAAACTGACAGCCTGTTTTAGAAATTAAATCCAAACAAAATGATGGCCCCAAATAGTTTTCATATATGATGGATAATGGTTTTTCTAGACCAGTGAGCATATAGGCATAAGTGGCTACTATATTCACCATTGCCCGTCCGTTTGTGCGTTCGTAACAGTGAATCCTACTGGACGCTGACTTCAAAATGGGCGGATACACAGACTAATAGTTTAAATAGAGCCGTAGGCAGAGGTGAAAGTGATTCTTGCACTGCTACTATTTGTACATGCAGCAGCCTGGAAAGCAAGGAGTCTGGGTTTTCAGGCCCTGCTGTGGGTCATCATGGAACAAATTAATACATCGGCTGTGTTATGGTAACTAAGAGTAAGGACACGTGCATGTATACTTGCAGATACACGAATGCTAGGAGCATTGTAAATCAATTTGTAGCACTGATTAAGTCGTTGAATACAGACATTGTAGGAATAGTGGAGGCGTGGTGTCTCGGATATAAGTGATGCTGAATTTGAATATGGAGAGTACAATCTATACAGAAAGGACAGGAGAGTTGGAGGGGTTATGCTCTTAGTTAAGAAGAATATTAAATCTAAGGCAGTGCATCCAGTTGGCTTGAGTGACGAGTGCAATGTTGAATCAGTTTGGTGTGATAGAAGCACTGGGAAAACAAAATTGAGAGTAGGAGTCCGTTACAGGCCTAATGACTGTGAGTATACAAACAGCTGTACAGAGAAATAGTG
This sequence comes from Mastigoproctus giganteus, assembly GCF_048544385.1. Taxonomy (NCBI): domain Eukaryota; kingdom Metazoa; phylum Arthropoda; class Arachnida; order Uropygi; family Thelyphonidae; genus Mastigoproctus; species Mastigoproctus giganteus. The sequence goes on from NC_143577.1 coordinate 148,485,822, forward strand.
GGCCAACAAATTAGAATATCTCATAATGGAAGATTTTAACTTTCCAGATGTTGACTGACATTTGTGGGGTGGCCATAGACTGGTGATGTGCGAATATATCCTCAATTAATAAAGGGAATCAAAAGGCGACATGAGTAATTGCAGACCTGTTAGCTTAATGTCTGTTTCAAGGAAAATAATGGAATCGCTGAATAAATAAGTAACGCAGGACCATTTGGACAGGTATGCAATTATACTGCAGTCATAGCATGGATTTGTCAAGGGGCGGTCTTGTCTAACCAAACTGATAGGTTTGGTTAGACAAGACCGCCCCTTGACAAATGCAGTGACCAAGGAACTGGATGCACTAGGTATTTTGACAAGTGATGCAGTGACCAAGGAACTGGATGCACTAGGTATTTTTACATGTATTGTACTTGGATTTCAGAAATGCTTTTGATACTCTTCTAAAAGACTTCTGTAACAACTGGAGCAATGTTGACATTAAGGGCAATTACTGCTATGGATATAGCGATGGTTAAATGGAAAAGGACAGAGTGGTTATCGGTGTGCACTGCTCTTCTTTGACTTATGTTATTAGAGGAGATCCCCAAGGTTCAGTGCTGGGCCCATTGTTATTTTCGATATTTATTACAAGAGAAAGTAGTTTTGTAAGAGTGAAAATTGACGGAGAGCAATGCCGTGAAGATGAAAATAGGTACATTTATGTAACGTCTGTGATCCCATTTTAAACTTATATATTCTACGTATAAGAAAAATAACTTAAATTTTATACAAAAAGAGTTTTCCCTTATTTTACTAGTTTTTCCTTGCACCGCATTCTGTACAACCTGTGGGTGACAAGAAAACATTAGATAAAGTTATTCAGGAATGAAGTTCTGACTTGTGCTATCCCCAATCACAGTATTGTATTGCAGTGAAACGAGTTTGCAGTACTTTCCAATTCGTCCGGCTGTTTTTCGTAGATGACGTACATGCACACAAAGATATGACTATATACGAATCATTTAGCTACTTCCAAAATAACACTTTGCTGTCAATTTAAAATTAAAACGCGTGGGTTACGCACTATCAAATATTAAATCTTTTGGTTCAAAAAAAATTTGATCCATTAATGTTTTGGTTTGATTTATTGTACTTTTTCACTGAAACTAACATTCTAAATATACACTATAGTAAGCTTTTGAAGACTAAATGCTCAAAGTATAATACGTTATGGGTTGAGATTAATTATATAATATCGGTAAATACACCATAGTTTACCCATAAGTTTAACTACATCGTTTAGATTTTATCTCATATTGTGGCTACCTTCACAACGAGATACCAGGTATTGCACTACTTCAAATAAATAACGCTTCTCTAGTAGAGGAGACTACTGTTATTTATTCTCAGTGGGCATCAACATCCAGACGTGGTTCGGAGCTTGTTGACTCACTCATTAGTGGGCGGGTTAATTTCTACCCATAATATATTATGCTTTGTGCATTGTCTTCAATATATTATCACTATCTTCATCATTTGGAATCTCTCATATTGTGGAATTAACTTCGCAACCGTGATAGCAGATCTGCACTATGAGGGTACCTGCCCACCCACTGATGAGTGAGCCAACAAGCTCCGAGAATAAATAACAGTAGTCTCCTCAACTACTATAATAATAATAATTATTATTATTATCTGTTTATTCCACGAAAGAAGCTAGAGAAGCGTTATTTATTTGAAGTAGTGCAATACCTGGTATCTCGTTGTGAAGGTACCCACAGCATGAGATAAAATATAAATGATGCCGTTACACTACGTATGTAGTTAACTTATGGACAAACTATGGTATATTACACCGATATTATATAATACTATAGTAAGCGTACCCATTCGTTATCATCTTGCTCTTGGAGTTTTCAAGTGTCTTTGTCATGAAGATTTTCAACCTTCTTTAATAGATGAAAGCTTTTAATGCAAAATTGCAATCGCATGTAACAAAGCTCTCTTCTTTACCAATTTTCTGATAAACGTTTCAGCATTTCTGAAACTTTGGGTGTCTAGAAAACTGAAGAAAGAAGAGCCTAATTTCTCTTCAAGACGAAGTGGCTTTGAGTTAGCAAAGTGTTGAAAAGTAACACGAAAAATATTGGACCATTATGTAATTTCCTCAGTCCTTGAAAATTTGTGACTTTCAAGGGGACCTCAAGCTAGTGAAAAAAGAAGAAAAAATCCCTAGTATTATTTTTAATATTTATTAAAGATATTGATGAAGGCATATGAAGTTTAAGTTTGCTGATGGTCACAGGCGAGAAAATTAGCCTGGGATGGTTGATCGATTCCCCTCAGACCGACAGGATGACAGGGTAGTTAATGACAGAAATCATGGTATACTACTTAAATAAGACCTACCAGATGGGCGGAGAAATGGCAATTAAGGTTTAACAGCGGAAAATGGAAAGTACTGCATATAGGTAGCAGTAATCCCAGGATAACAAAACATTTCGATGGTGCCATACTCAAGGTACTGAAGAGAAAAAAAAAAGACATGGGACAATTGTACAGTTCCACATGAAGTTTTCTGAGCAGTGAAAACTGCTGCTAGAAAAGCTCACCGGAGTTATCAATATATCATAATTTTGACACCAGCGATGAGGAAGTGATTATTACGCTGTATAAGGCAATAGTTACTCCCCATCTTGAGTGTAAAGTACTTGATAGCTATGCACTAGGGGTTTCCCCCATCTCCGCGTTGTATGCATTGTAGGTGTAACACAGAGGTTTGTGAAAGCCCGAGATTTATAAAAAATATGTGGGCAGTGTCCTGTTGAGTTGTATCATGGTATGTTGTATCTCTAACCATTTAGCCGTTGGGCTCGTGGTGGGACGCCCCGTTGCCCACACTTTCTCCGTGGAGGCACGCCAGGGCACCAAGTAAATAAATAAATAAATTTTCTGTTTATACTCGAGTAGCTTTATATTTAACACTTTGGCAGGCCCTGCCACCTATTTTCCAGAAATTTCAGTGGCTAAGACCTAAAAAAAGTTATGCGTGGGGCTTATCGCTTTAGTAATGCTATTCCAAAAGGATTAAAGGTTGATTGAATTTTGGATCCGAGCTAAATTTAGTCCGAGGGCTGAAATACATGGTTACAAAAGTTAGAGTGGGGAGAGAGATTGAAAGCTCAGGGAGGTGACAGGTAGAAGTATGGGTGGCTACAGGGAAGGCGCCCCCAAATTCTAGTAGTGGTATGAACCACCGAACAGAGAATGTGGTAGCAAGGGAGAGAGGCGACGAGTCGTCTCGTCCCCCTGCCAGGAATAGGAGTTAAAGAGAGAGTCGGGCAAGAGTGCTTGGCCCAGGCCGCCAAAGTTGGCCACTGTTCGTTTTATTTCAGTTCTTTTGTCCATCTTCATGGTTGCTCGGCGGGGGGCGAATAAGTTGTTGTCCTGCCAGGGGAGAGGGAGGGACGTGGGCCGGCTAGGGTGCTCGGCGCAATTTGCCAAAAGGCAGGAGGCAGATGCTTCATTAGAAGCTTCACCGCAGTAGCTCTCTCTCTCTCTCTCTCATAGGTGCCGATTCAGTCTGTCTTCTGGGGGCTTCCTTCTCATTTTTATGGCTGTCGTGGTTGGTTGAGCTAAGTTTCAATAGCAAAAGCTTAATTTTTCTTCGCTTGTAGAGGTCTTCTGCAAATTTGGAGAAAGCTGTGTATTCCTGTTTGCTGTCAAGAAGATGGTTTTCCCGGTCTCTAGGCAGAAAGATGATCCTAGTGATAAGCTGCCAGCGGAGGTCATCATAGAGCTGACACATTCATGCATAAGATGGTGCCAGCTCTCTAACTCTCCACAGCAGTAGGGGGGGATCGTCAGTGATGCCCAGAGCTGCGAGTTTGGCTCTGAAGACTCCGTGTCCAGTGAATAGGAAGGTTGAATGTAGTCCGGGTAAGAACCATGGCGGTGCTTTCGGGAATAATTTGTCCACATTAGGGTGCTTACTTCTGCAGGCCCGGGTAATAGCTAGTAGCATGGCACTGGGGGAGGATTCTAATATTCTATGATTGACTGTCATGGTGACTTTGGAGTACCATGCTCCTGAAGCATATGTAACTATTGGAATGAAGGCAGCTTTATAGAAGAGCTTGAGTGTTTTACAGTCCATTCCCCAGTCCTTCCTAGCAACATTGGTGACTAGGGCCATATACTATCTGATTTTTTTCCTGATGTACTGGAGGTGCGCGTTGAAAGAGAGCGTGGTGTCGAGCATCGCTCTCAGGTTCTTTAGATAGCCGCAGTGTGGTTGTGCCGATATTGATTTGAGGGGATCCTCTGTAATCAAAGGTTCCTCGACGGGGGATGGAGTCTGTTTTGGTCTCCGAAATCATGAGGCTTGGACGAATTCCGTATTAAGGAATTCGTCCATAACTATGCTCCACAACCCAGTACCAGTACAGAGCCCTGGGGGCAGCCTCTCTGGAGTCGTCTCACGAGCACTCTTGTATGGAGCGTTTATCTTGATGCGTCTGTCTGATAGATAACTTTTGATTGTGTTGTAAAGATTTTCTCCATCATGCCAGCCATCCTAAGTAGAGCCAGGACGCTTGGCCACCAGAGGATGTCGAACGCCCCCGGCAAAGTCGACGGAAATGGCCCAAGAAGTATTTTTGATCAGTGGCCGCAGCCTGTGTCAAGACATTTCGCAGAGCGTGAACCGTTGACATTCTCTGTCGGAAGCCAAATTGTTTTGGTGACCTCATCTTGAGTGTTCCATACAGGTCTGGAAGTTTTATTTTAGGAAGGATGTAGATCTGTTGGAAAAGGTGCAGAGAATTCGTGTGTATTAAGCACCAAAGATTGCTGGACAAAAATTCCGTATTTCACGGAGAAAAATCATGAACCCTTGCATGAGACCGACTAACTCTGCCACGCTGTGAGAAAAGCACATAAATATTCCTTGACGAAACTCGAACCCGAGCATTCTCCATTCGGTGTGAGGAGGTCTATGATTAGTCAGAGGGAAAAACAGAGGCCGCCGTAGCCTAGTGGTCAGGCGCGCGGGTGCATAAGTACACGTGCTTTGAATGACCGGGGTTCAAGCCCGTGACTGCTGAATACGGTGCTGTTTCTTGTATTCTGTGTATCTTGTAAACTCCCCTGACTGTTTGGTCGTCCCGGAGTATAAACAGAAAATTTATTTTTATTATTTTATTTTAGATGTTCTTACCAAGAAAGAATTAAGTTCTGCAAATTGCAGCGCTGAGTACTAGCGAGGCGACCTGATTGAAGTGTTTAAGGCTGGACTGAGTAAACTAAATGCTGATAGCATCCTTACTCTATTTTGGACGACGCATATGCTCAGGACATAAATTGAAAAAGGGTCAATGAAGGATAGATGTGCGAAAATTTGCTTTCAGCCAGATAATAATTGATTGTTGGGACAAACTTCCATCCGGTGGTGTTGGCAGTGGGTAGTGTGAATAAACTGAAGGAAGAGTTAGCCAAATGATTAAAGGAATTAGAGGACATAAAAGGAATGATTTAAAAAAAAAATACATGAAAGGAATGATTTCTGTCAGAGTTACCGCAGTTACTTGATTTTCTGTTGTAATAGTGTTAATATCGTAAATATTTTCTCTTAAAGAGTGTAGATATTTTCTATAATTATTTGCGTTTTTTTCTCATTTCTTACATTCTGTATTGCTATTTTACCTGTTAAAATTTTCACTAAAACAGTAAAAAAGAAAATGTAAAATTTTTCACGGCTACGCATATTTTGAACGAAATAAAATACCTTAGTTTCGCCAGAAAAATTAGCGCCCAAAAGTCCCCTTTACTTAGGTAAGGTATGCTTATATAAACAAATGAAAACAAGCCTTCCTTCTTATAAATAATAGCACATCTACTTAGAAATTTCCTTTTCATCGACAGAGTATAAATAATTAGACGTACTAGACAAGGAGCATGGGTATTCCTTTAATCATATAGAATCAAATCTTTCTTCCCTTTAAATTATATTTTTGGAATAAATATTATCTTTGTTGTTAAAAAAAGGTCTAATTCGAGAAGAATGATATCGATCTTAATTCCTGCTCTTCGCCCTCAGACTAACTCATTGTTTCAAAGTGAAGGAATCTTGAACTCCTTAAGATTGATCAAGCTAAGTTTACTTGGCAGAATGCCTGCAAATCAAATACATTGCGTGTGATACATTAGAAGTTGCATTAAGCTGAAAGGTTTCCTGCAGACTCTCGCGGTAACAGATGTCTTCCCAGATACTGGCACTTGCAGTGCTTATAGCCATTGATTCGACTTTAAATTTCAAAGTTTGGCTTCCCAAAAAACTTCGCGTCTGCATAAACATGATTTATAATAGAAACTTCGAACTGATTTTTGCAGGCTTGTGAAAACTGATATTAAAATGGATTGATATTGAACAAATATATCAAAATATTTGGAATTGTTAACTCTAAATAATGCATGAGATCCTGAGAAGTAATTTTAGTAAGAAGTTTCTTTACGTTAATCTTTAGCAGTTAAATTTATTTCTCATTTCCATTTAGTTAGAGGACAAAATATATTTATTAAATTAAAATTGCAGAAACCAACTAAATATATGGCCGAAATCTTATTATTGTGGATGTCAATTCTTTTGGCTTCTAACTCTTTTACTTAATGTCATGTACTGTAGATAACTGAACGTTTCTTCTGTGTTTTATTCGCATAGAAACGCTAAATTGTTTTAGATAATTTAAATGTTCACAACCTGCTATCGAAATGATCAGAAGCTGTTATCTGTAGTCCGTGCATATTTACAAGGTGGTCACAATAACAACTTGAATTTTATGCTTCACATAATACAGCCTAAGGCAGCGTTTCTAAACCAGGTAGCAATTCCCTTGTGGACCTTAAAGGAGATCCAGGGAGGATCGCGACTTACCATGATCAGTTGAAAATAAAAAAACAGAAATCGATTTATATCGACAAACAAACTTATTTTTTGATAGGAACACTCCATCTGGTGTTGTAGAAGTGCGTAGTTTGAATAAATTTAAGGAAGAATTTAGGCAATTTTTTAGGTGGGTTGGACAGGCGATGTGGAAAGTGGTTTTCTTTTTTTTTTTAGTGGATGTAATCTTTCTTTCTTGCGTTATTTGACGTAACTACCAATACTACACGACTCGTAGTTTAAATATTTTAATGAATCTGTGAAAGTCCACCACTTCCTTCACCCTTAATATTCACACATCTGTCTTCGATTAAGTGACACCATAACTGCAACGTGAGGTTTTTAGATTTTTCGGGAAATCAGTCTTTATTATTATAACCTAATCGTACAGCTTAACACAATTTCTTCCTGCCAACATCATGCCAATCTCGCAACTTGTGATCCTGCAGTCTCGTCTCTAGGGATCGCCAGTAATAATTGATTGGTTGCGATTGGTGTGAACTAGGCCCTAAAGCAACATTTGTCTGTATTGGATACTCTGTACTTCCTTTTTACATCAAGCTATAGATTCAGGTATGGTGTAAAGTTGGCTAAGAAAGAATTTGGAGGTTACATTTCTTGTCGAAATAAGGTTGTTCAGGTGTTAATGATGATGTTATAACTCCAATAGCTAGAAAGAGCCATATGATGAGAATAAATAATGATACTTCCCGTTTTAGATTTCTTGGAATAGATGAAAGTCGTGAGCTGAAATCAAAGGCGAGAGGAAAGTGCCCATAACTTTTTTTATTGTATATTTCCAGTGAGAATAAAATGTCTCCTAAGTGAAAGTGATGCGTGAGTTAATCTATTCATCATGGCATGCGACCAGTTCACCTACAATATGATCCATGGTATTCTAGACCTTACACTTCCTTCTTCTTTCTTCAATGTAGAAAATAAGACTAGATTAAAGTAATTTTCACTCTAACACGAGCAGGTAATGTTATTTTCGTCTGCATAGGTGAATGTTCGGAAGAGGTAGGAAATAACTTGATTCTGCTAAAAAGAAAAACAGGCTAGATCATATTGAAGGATCAGGTTTAAAGGGGATGAAAAAAGGAGAACGAGAAACGGATCAGTAGTACACGAGCTTATTCACATGGTGTGCGTTTTATAGAGGAATGGGACTGATTTGATTTGACTCTTAGTTGATTTAACTGAGGTTGTTGGTATAAGGCATTCAGCTGAGCTGCCTCAGCTGAATGTGTTGAACCCGTATTTATGGCATAATGAAAAACTCGTGACCTGAAGGTAACCACGAAGGAATAATCTGACCCAACTTGGTTGAGTAATATACAAACAGAGTAATTTCAACAAAATAATATATAGATGCCACTACCTCAGCAGAAAAGGCTATTCAGCTACCTAGTTGCTTCACTTCATTTTCTTTTTCATTAAATAACTTTTTCTTTTCAGACAACGAAATAAAACAATTCCAGTTATGATTAATATCCAATGATTGCAATGATTGATTTGTCTTTTCATTAGTTTTAATGACGTGTAAAAAAAGAAAAAATAAACTAAAATGCAATTGAACAAAGAAAAAAGCGATTACTGTATTCTGATAATATCAAGGTTTATTTACTGTGTGTTGTGCAATAGCACTGACGTACATGGACGTGTATAAACATTAATTTTTTTTTCCCAAGAGACACTGAATACAAGACAGTTTCTAACTGACAATAGTCGCTTTACGCACACACCCATCCTAGTCCACAGCAAACACTTGAAAGTGTTTTTCAGCAACGGGCATATTAAGAAACTCGCCTCTTCATATGTCTTTTTAAGTGTAAAGTGTATTTTAGGTCAAACGGCACCAGGGTTTCCCCGCCCCCATATCTCCGCGTAGTTTACATTGTGTGGTGATACTGTTCATTGTAAAGGAAAGAGATTTAAAAGTGCATGAATCTTGAAATGTGTGGTGTCGTGTACCGTTGTTCTTCTGGCCATTTAGCCGCCAGTCACTGCTGAAGCTCGACATTGCCCCACTTTCGCCTCATGGAGGCAGACCGGGTATCCAGTACTTTGCTTTTACTCTGGCAGGTTCTGCCACCTAATTTCCTGAGATTTCGGTGACAAAGATCTAAAAAAAAAATGGATAATTCAAAGTTTGGTTGCAAGGGGACAGCGCTTGAAAGGTGAGAGGCCGAAAAATTTTTTGATGTAAGGTTAAAATTTGGTGTGAGACGTAAGTTGCAGATAGAGAGAGAAGGAGAGTGAAGACTGGGGGAAGAAAGAAAAAAAGAAACTGGGGTCAATAGGGAAGACGACTCCAGGTGGATGTCAGCGGGGCATACCCATGCCTCACCAGAGGGAAGAGAGGGGTGGCGAGGGCGGAGAAGGGAAGACCCTCTCCTCCCCCCTCTCGCCAGGGAAAGGAGGAATAGTGAGCCCGGCAAAGGAGCCGGCTCCGATCGCCAATAATGCTCTGTACCAGCATGTCTGCTGTTTGTCATGTCATACACTGGTATGCAAAATTTAAGGATCAGTCAGGTTTTCACCTGTAGCTTCTCATAAGAGTGGCCTAGATATGGGAAAAGCATACCGAAGGAACCTCGTTATGTACAGAAAAGATGAAAGAAACAATACCGACACAACAACGGCGACTTAATTCAAAAATGGCAACATAGCACTGACTGCCATGATACAGATGCATCACTGCCAAAGATGGAACAAAGGGAAGAGGTGGTCCTCAGTAGGAGATATGGCCACCCCTAATGTCGATGCAGGCTTTGCACCTGTCCATACTTAGAAAAATGTTGTTTAAGTTCTTGCGGTAACATCGTATTAGCATTAGTAAAGGCATTTGGTGCAAGAAACCAAGCTTATACAACATCCACAACAAAAAAAAAAAAAAAAATCCTAGTCTCCAGACACTGTAATTTGCAAAACTTAAGCCTTTCTTCATAAAAGCAACCCTTTGTTCCATTCACTAATCTTGTTGCTGTTGCCATTCTCTGTACCCGTTCCAGCAGCTCTACATCCTTCTTAAAATGCGGCCTCCAGACCTGTATACAGTACTCAAGATGTGGCCTGACCATTGTCTTATACAAGAGGATAATCACCTCCTTATTGGCGCTTCCGTAACCAGGTGGGCATGAGCAGCAGTGCATAGCACACGCTTCTTGATTAGACCGGGGTTCGAGCCCGTTACCACCAAATACGGAGGTTGCGGAAAGGTGGGAATGACCACCGCATATCCCCGGAGCAATATGACCTTACTTGCTAATGCTCCTAAAACCCAAACAACAAACAAACCTCCTTATTCCTGCTAGAAAAACGCCTGTATATCATTGACAAAACACCATGAGTTACTCTTGCAGACCGTCTGCACTGCTCAGAAAACTTCATATTTCACTGCACAATTACCCCAGTTCCTTTTCGTTCTCTACCACAGTCAATATAGTACCACACAGTTATATGTTACTATGGAATTACTGCTTCCCATATGCAGTACTTCACATTTGTCAATGTTGTGGCCTGACCATTGTCTTATACAAGAGGATAATCACCTCCTTATTGGCGCTTCCGTAGCCAGGTCGGCATGAGTAGCAGTGCATAGCACACGCTTCTTGATTAGACCGGGGTTCGAGCCCGTTACCACCAAATACGGAGGATGCGGAAAGGTCAGGGAATGACCACCGCATATCCCCGGAGCAATATGACCTTAGTTGCTAATGCTCCTAAAACCCAAATAACAAACAACAAACAAACCTCCTTATTCCTGCTAGAAAAACGCCTGTATATCATTGACAAAACACCATGAGTTACTTTTGCAGACCGTCTGTACTGCTCAGAAAACTTCATATTTCACTGCACAATTACCCCAGATCCTTTTCGTTCTCTACCACAGTCAATATAGTACCACACAGTTATATGTTACTATGGAATTACTGCTTCCCATATGCAGTACTTCACATTTGTTAATGTTAAACTTCAGTTGCGACCTCTCAGCCCATCTGCTCAACTTTTCTAGATCCTGTTGCAGTAGCGTACTGTCATTAACAACTCTTCCAACCTTCGTATCGTCTGCAAACTTAGACATTAAGCCTAATATACCATCATTAATATCATTAATAAATACAAAAAATAACACTGAATCCTGGGGGCTCCACTAATAACATTAGTCCGCGAAGAGCAGTGTCTATTGATTACCACTCTCTGTCTTCTCCCACTCGACCGTCCCTTTATCCCTTCTAGCAGTTTGCCTCCAATGCCACACTGCTCCAATTTGTGCAGCAATCTTCATTTTTGCAAGAGTATCAAAATCCTTTCTAAGATCCAAATATATGATATCAAAATTATTCTTTGCATCCAGTTCCTTTGTGACCACATCATAGTATCCAATCAAATTGGCCAGACAAGACTTTCCCTTAACAAACCCATGCTGTGTCCGAGCTATAACAGAAGTCTTGTCTAGATGATCCTGCAGTGCTTCTCTAACCAGTGCCTCCATTAATTTCCCTGGAACAGAAGTTAAATTAACAGGTCTGTAATTATTGGACTCCCCCTGAGTCCAAGGAAGTTCTCATAATTATGGCTAAGCGTTTGCTTACTTCCTTTGTTGCCTCCTTTGATATAATTGGATAGATCCCATCCACCCAAGTGCCTTTCTTATGTTTATCTTCAATTTCTCCTCCACTTTGATCTGAATTATTATACAATCACTTAGCTCCCTGTTAGAGTTTGATAAACTTCTGGCACTCCCTTCATTGAATAACTCCTCATGTGTGAATGTTGATGCAAAATACTCATTCAGTTTATCAGCTACCTGAGCATGATCATCAATAGTCAACCCATCTATGTTAAGTGGACCAATCTGATTCATCTCCTTCCTTCTAGTTTACATAAGTAAAGAACTCTTTGATGTTTTTCTTTCCATCCTTTGCCAAAGATTTCTTGTAATCTGCCTTTGCCTGCCTAACCTCCTATGTGACTTGGTTACAGACCAGCTTATATCTATTATAGTTTTCAGTGTCATCTGTTAATTTATATGTATCCTATGCAATTTTCTTCTCTGCCACATGTCTCATTAATTCATCTGACATCGATTTAGGCCTAAAACTTGAATAATATTTCTTATCAGCTTCCCATTTTGAATTTGCTCTTGGTAACATCATCACTTGGTCCCACCGTATAGAATTTTAAAAACTGTCTCAGACCACCGTAGTCACCTTTGCGAAAGGAAAAACCCTTCCCTTTACCCTGATGGTAGTTACCGCTTTAAGTAAATCCCACTTGAGCACACTGTGATCACTGCCAACTAGTGGTTCCTTTATCTGCAGATTCTTAATGCATGAAGAATCACTACTGAAAAAAAATGCAAGATACTAGAATAAGGCCCAGTCCTGCTGACTGCCCCATAGCCAAATAAAAAAAAAAATAATAAAATAAAGGACAGTTTCAATATCAGAGCAGAACAGATGTACTCATATTCTTGTTATCCATTACGTTTCCTCTCTTGCAAAGCATTTTCCCTTAAATTAATTTATTATTTAGAAGCAGATTCCATTGTCAGATCGACGTCTCTCTCGGTATACGTTTGTTTCGCTTTAAAATGTGATAAAATATGCTAAAATTATTTGAGATATCAGACGTAGTGTCGCTGTTATCAATCAGCACCTTAGATTTATTTTCATAGTACGCTTCTAATAAAATTATGATGGGTCGTTTTGGAAGTTGGCATCTCTTTGCCATGGGTACTCATACATTACAGCTATTTGACAGAAAAGTGAGGGCACTTGATCAGCAAACAAGCTTTTACAGAGTTAGTGGGAAAAAATGAATAAAACTGGCACAATAATAAACATCAACAGAGCTTCTGCTGTTTACAAGGATATAGTTCAATGGTTTCTAAAAGGAAAAAGAGCTGTTAGCGCTGTATATGTGTCAAGACAGAAGTAGCTGTCATCAAAGTAATGCCTGAAAAGGGTCAACACAATGTCTCCTAAGTGATAAAATGTGCCCGTAGATTTTTATCGTCGCCCGTTTTTCAGACCCCGTTATTATTAATGGTAGTAGCTTTCAGGCGAAGTCTATTCCATAAATCTCCACGTTCTCTTACGTGTAATCCTTAAGCGGCACGGGTAGACTGTACCTCACTGAGCACGCGGTTGACACTGATGATCCTAATACCATTAAGCGCGTTATATCAGATTTTATTAACAGAAATATTTCACTAGTAAATCTGCTAAAATTCTGGTAGAGTGGTTAGCGCGCTGGGCCACTGAAATCTCTGATGTATCTGTTTTACACGTTCTGGTGGTCATCAACATCAAAATGCTCCTCTCAAATTTGAATAGACAAAGCTGGTTAAGGGAATTTATTCTTTTTTATTTCTAAAGTTGCCTAGACTGAATTACTCATCTAATGCAGCGAGGACCGTAAAAATGAGTACTTTGTGAGGCTTTTTAATTGTAGTATTTCAGACAGCTGTTTAGGGAGATAAAAAGTTTATCTTTAACACATTAAGAGGTAAAATTGAAAAGAAAATTATGGTCAAAGTAGAAATTAGGAAGGACCTAAAGTTCTAGGGGCTGAAACAGTAGGTAAATACAAATAAATCACCAGAAAATCATTTGTGAAGTCTGCGTAACAAACCACCAAGAAAACAGAACGACATAAAGCAACCACTCACAAATATTGGTGCCCAGTTTGGGACGACACCAGTTTTCATAAACACATCGAGTAAGTTAGAGCAAAATTAAATTCATCCTCCGAACGTAGAGCAGCAGCTCCTGGGAATTTCAATTACATATGGTCATCTCATAAACAATTCAGTACGCTCAGGTAAATAGTCCTCTTCATTTTAATGATATGATCATCTGCATGACATTTCCCAGAAAACGTTTGAGGCAGTGGAATGTGGTTTTTGGGATGACTAAATTTGAAGCTAATTTATCCGATGTAACTTAGCGTCCACCCTGAAAACCTCATATGTCGGCTAGAACATTGCAACTTGAGTCTATCTCTATATTTAGCGATCAGTGTCCTAAGCAGACAGACTTTTGTCAGATCTCTGACACGCAAAGAAATCCTACGACAGACCCAAATCAATATCGGAAAATTAACTCAATAATTTAAATTAGGAAGAAGAGTAGAACAAATGCACCTATTAAATGTAATCGAACAAGTAAAAAATTTGAGCGTATCCAAGAATTAAGAGGCAAGTCATTAAATATGCTTATGAAAATCACTCACTCGATCAATCAAACAAAAAGGTCGTCATTCAAGAGATCGTGTGCATATGCATGCACACCAAAGCTCCTTCATCAATAATAATATCAACATTCTTGAAAATAAATGGGCCTCTCGTTCTAGATTCCATAACTTAAGGATAGACGAATTCCGTATAACCCAGAAATGTTTTTTTAATAATAAATGTCATGAAGCTTTCAGGGTTAAATGGACCCCTTCATCAGTAAATTCTAACGAGATAAAGACGTTAGAGACAAATTGAACAGATACGGAGTTGTGCGCGCAGTGATGCGTGCATTGGACACGTGATTAAACATTCAACTACTAGATTGCTGTACATTGTTGTTGCACGGATGTGTGTGGATTTGCTGCCAGCGTTTATCCAGTTTAAAGATAGTTGCCTCCAAGATAGGGTGTAGCCTCATGCCTTGCTGCGATTCATAGTTCTTGAATTTCACGAAATGTTTAGCGACTCTAGCCATAGGCGGTGTCAAAAGTGTCGCGATTGGTCAATCACTTCTTACTGGCGCTTGGGGTTAAATTAATGGTGGGTCGTCCAGAAGTGTTCCGCGATTGCGGATTGGTCAGTCTCACCAAGGCTAATTGACCTGTCGTGCTTTGCAAGGCGGTTTTGAAGGCGTCTCGAGCTCTCTCCTATGTAGCGTTTCATGCGGTATTCCCAAGAGATTGTGGCTATCCAACCCACATATTAGACAAGTACTTATTGCAAGCGCAAGAGCTCCCAATCCACCCGAGACCGTCATCGATGCATGATAATATGCTTATCGCCTACATTCTCCACTATCCGGGCATGTCGGGCCACATTTCAAAAAATTCCTCCGGGAATATCGTATAAAATGCGTGAAGGTAGAAGGTTGCGTTCTCTAGTTTCTAACGTGACGACTCCTGTCGCCCTCCTTTGCGCAGCGGTGTGGTATACCGTGTAACTTACAAAGATTGTGGCAGCTGCTACATAGGAGAGACTCGAGGCGCCTTCAAGACTGCTTTGCAGACCACGACAGGTCAATTCGACTTAGTGAGACTGGTCAATCCGCAATCGCGGAACACTGCTGGACAACCCACCATGACCTTAACCCCCAAGCGCGATTACGAAGTGATTGATCAATCCCGACACTTTCACCACCACCTCTGGCTAGAGTCGCTTAACATTTCGTGCAGTTCAAGAACTATGAATCGCAGCAAGGCATGAGGCTACACCCTATCTTGGAGGCAACTGTCTTGAAACTGGATAAACGCTGGCAGCAAATCCACACATGTCCGTGTAACAACAATGGGCAGCATTCTGGTAGTTGAATGTTTAATCACGTGTCCATGCACCCATCACTGAACGCACAACTCTGTATCTGTTAAATTTTGTTTCTAACGTCTTTATCTCATATAGAATTTGCTGATGAAGGAGTCCATTTAACCCTGAAAGCTTCATGTCATTTATTATTAAAACTTTTCTGGATTATACAGAATTCGTCTATCCGTCAACATTCTTAAACATTTGCTCGCAGAAACAAAGTAGAGTGGCTTCAAAGGATAAAAAAATATTATATTAGGAATGTTAATTCAATTATCCATGTGTATTATCTGTAAAGGCTTCAAAGGATATTATTATTATATTAGAATTATCCGTAATTAATTACATTAACCCGTGTTTGTGTCTGTAAATTGCGTGTGTTCTCTGGTCGATTTGTCTGTTTTGCTGGACGAAAATCCCTGAAAAATCTACACCTCACGATGAAGTGAGGAATTTTAATGGGCATTTTTCACTCCGTGGCTGAGTTAGTCGGTCTCAGGGGTAGATAGCAAGGTTTTTCCATCAGAAACTGGGATTTTTCATCCAGCAAGACAGACAAATCGACCATAGAACGCATATAATTAACAGACATAAGACACAGCACGGCAGATGAATTTAATTATTCGGGTGGACTAACAATAATAGTAGTAAGGAATAAGAGTCTTCGCGGAAAGCACAGTGGCATCGTCACTGTCCTCCGAACACCTGGTGGAAAAGGCCCGAGTTCGAATCCCCTTGACGACGCGAGAATCTCTTATGGGCTTTTTTTCACTCTGTGGGTGGTTAGTTGGTCTCATAGATAGAAAGTTCCCCCCCCCCTCCGGAAAAACTGGAGTATTTCGTCCAGAAAACAGGCAATTTGCAGACACAATACACATGGTCAGTTGAAAGTTAATTTCCAGGTGACCCTAATATAATAGTTCAGTAAGGTGCAGGGCAGGTAGGTATTTCAAGAGAAAATTAGGTGGTGATAGGTCTGTATCTCTGTACAAGAAGAATCAGAAGTGAGTCCTAGGATAACAGGTTTATTTTTGATGGAGCCGTGCACAGCGAGAACGATTTTGGCCTCCATGTTAGGTGTGAACCAGGATTGCCGTTGTTTGTTCACATATCTTATATCGGGAATGAATCATCTGGTGATGTCATCATTCAGGTAGATTGTCCGCGAAGTTTACCATATGTTATCGAGTTCTCTCGTTTTTCCGCTCTGGCATCAGAATTGACCCTGGTATGGGTGCTATGAAATCTTGCTTCTCTGTTCTTTATAGAGTGCAGGAATTCAAGTTACACAATGTGAAAATCAAGGGGGAATTTTCCATTGATTACTTAAAGGGCTGCAGTGGATGTTTTTCTGCAGGCCCTGGTAATTTGGAACTTGATAAGTCGTTGCATCTGGTCTAAATGAGCTTGAAATGTGATATTGTCGGTGCGATGGTACCATATCGCGGTAATAAGAAACAATGGATATTAAAATTACCTTGTAGCGAGGTTCGAGTAACCGTTCCTTAAGCTCCCAATCACTGAGAGTAACTTGGGAAACCACAGTATTGAAGTTCTTGATTTTCTTCAGATGTGGCAGAAAGGACCCTCTCTCATTCAAAGTGATTCACTGTGATTATTGAGGTCTATGGACCTTTAAGTGCTCTTTGAATTTGTCTGTGGAAAGGGCAAGTTTGTGAAGTTCTATCTGTCTAAGAGAGCAGCACTTTGTCGTTTTATACTGCAGGCCCAAGAACAGACCTTTGAGGACAACCACAGGAGGTGCGTAAATTCGATGAAACCTGGTAGTGACAAATTTTTCTGTTGAAGAAGTAGCTGCTAGACACTGGGTAAATATCTCAGGCGCAGTCAGCATCTATGGCCTTTCTAAGGATTCTGGACCACCAGACTGAATCAAATGCACTTTGGAAATCCACAAAGAGAGCTACTATGTAGCGAGCGTCGGGAAAAAATCTGCCTGCTAGACAATGGAGGCAATTGCATCAGTTGTTGATATTTCAGGGTTGAAACCAAATTCTTTCGGAACACTCAAACCTTTCTCTTCGTACGCTAGGAGGAGTCTAAGCTGTTCATCTAAGATAGAATAACTATGCCATCAACATTCATTTTGCTTAAACCTTTCAAAAACATTAAACTTCAGGAGGGTGCTTAGTTTCCAGACCCTAAAATTTAGAGAACTGAAGTCTTTCTTTATAAAAGTACCCTCCTTGTGCCCTTGACTGGTCTCGTTTCTCTTTTCTGCGCTCGTTCCAACAGATCTATATCCTGTACAAAATGAAGCTTCCAAACCTGTATGCAGTTTTCAAGGTATAGCCTAACAATTGGGACATAGAACGAGAAAATCACTTCTTTGTCTCTGCTAGAAAAATTCCTGAATACCATTGTTAGAACACAATTCGCTCTCCTAGCGCCCGTTTGCAAAGAACTTCACATCGGATTATATTTGTACAATTACTCCCAAGTCGTTTCCGTTCTCCATTATCCTGAGTGTGGTACCATCTAAATGGCTTATAATTCTCCTATTATTGCTACCTAAATACATTTTATCAATTTTAAACCTCATTACCGATGAGACTAGTAGTTTTAGACTAGTGCTAGGAAGAGATGAATTAAGAAGAATGCGGGAAAATGTCAAAAATTACATTTATTATAATGCTGAACGACGGAGGAAGTGTAATATGATGGGCGAAATTGCCTACAAATTGTTCAAATGGAATACGAGAGATCCTTATTTCATCAACTCTCCCAGGCGATATTAATAGCAATAATCGCTTATGGGAATTCTGAATTTCACTCAGGTTACGCTTACTACACTGAGTGGAGAGAAATCATGGGATACCTATCTAGTAACGGGTAGGCCCACCTTTCGCCCGGATAACGGCAGTCACATGACGGGGCATTGAGTCCATTAGTTCACGAAAGCGTTCCTCAGATATTTCCATCCATGCTTGCTGCACCGCTGCCCATAATTCTAAAACCCGAACGGACCTTTCCACAGCGTCCCAAAGATGCCCCACATGGTCATGTCCGGTGAACGGGGAAGCCATTCCGTGGCGGTAAAATCTGCAGCATGCTCTTCGAACCACGTTCTAGTCACCACTGCTCTGAGTCCATTTCTCTGTGGGTGCACGATGATCATGAAGGGATGCAGATGGTCTGCAAGGATGGACACGTATCCGGGACCGTTCAGAGAGGCGTCTAGACATACTAGAGGTCTCAACGTGTGCTAGTTGAACACGCCCCAGACCATTACCGACCGTCCATTTGCCTGAACAGTTCCTTGTTGACATGAGAGATGCGTAGCTTAGTGCGGTTTTGGCCAGATATGCACCTTGTCATCCGCTCGAAATAACTGGAAACAGGACTCATCGGACCAGGGGACCAGTCTCCAATCATCTAAGGTCCAGTGCCGAAGTTCTTTCGCTTATTCGAGGCGTAGAGTCCTGTCTCATGATGCTAGCAATGGGATTCTGGTGGGTCGGCTGCTCCCATAACCTATTGCTGCTAATGATCGCTTGATTGTCTTGGTGTAGACGTTTCTGGCACATCCCTCGTTGAAGTCGGCGGTGATTTGTGCCACTGTCGCTCTCAGGTTAACTGAATCAATGCGAGACAGACGTCGACAGCCACTTCATCTACCAGCTTTCTCCACCCACAGCGCTGTCAGCGATGAGATGTTATTCCCGAAATGGCGTATTCCCGATATACTCTTGATACTCTCGAACGGGGACAGTGCAGTTTCTGTACCACCTCCGCGATAGAGTGACCCATGCATCGAGGTCTCACTATATACCTTTTTCAAAGTCGGTTAACTCACGACGTTTATCAATACTGACATCGAATTACCGTCTGCGTGGATGTAGGGCACTACATTTCCAAAGTTAGTCATCATGCGAATTTACAGATGTGCGGAATCATCAAGTATCTGAAGAATCTCAATCTGATTATAAATGCAAACAAATCTGCTCAAATAACTTATTCCTTACAGAAACAGCCAAACCACATAGAAATTAAAATTGCAGATGTTTTAATTCCAAACGTACATGCTCACCAAGGACCTAGGAGTTGTTTTTGACAAAAATCTTTCATTTAATTCTCACTATGTACATGTTGCTAAAAAAATTCAAAAATCAAAATGGCTGATCAAGCGAGAAACAGTAGCGATTCAAGATAGAAAAATAGTCATAAACCATGTTCAGAGATGCATTTTTCCCATTCTGTCCTTATCCGAAATCTGGTCTGGTGCTCCTCAAGTTACCGTCAAGAAATTCCTTGCCATAGAGTATTGGGTTCTTAGATGGCTGAACAATAAACTTCGTTTTCCCCGTACAATATCCAGGCAACAGCTTTATAAAAACTTAAAAAAACAAAGCCTCTGCAACAGATGATCAACGAGTCTAGAGTCATGCTTCTTGCAAAGTTAATTAAATCTGGAACCGATTCACCAAACTTAGCCAACATAATAGCTTCCCCCAACAGGGAAAATTCAAGAAACGAACAACAATTCAAATCGAATCCAATGCATCCATTCACCTAATAAATTATCACAGCTTTGATTGCAAGAGGTTACTCTGAAGCCTACAGGAGTCTGATTTTCAATCAAATGATGAGAAATAAAAACAGCTGCCTGCCTGCAACCCAGTAACTGCATCCGAGAGCCAAATGTGATGTTCTGCAATATATATTTTTGATCATTATAATTCATATTCGTTGTTAATGTATATATAGAATATGCTATGTATTTTTTTTATATGTCTCCTTTGTACTGAATTTATCCTCCTAGCCTAGTGCTGTCTGTGATGGGCTTGGTGTAGTTGCAATAAATGAATATGTATTTATTTATTTATATACCTGTCAAGCGGTGGGTTCGTCCACTAACGAGATGGGTGACAGCGTTCCGTTGCCCAGGAACCAGGTATCCCATGAATTCTATCCTTTCAGTGTACACTGCTCGAAAAAATTAACATAGAAAATGTGGTGTAACTCGTGCAGGTTGCGATGAAATGGAACAAAATTTAATATGGCCGTGTATCACTGAAAAACGAGTAAAGAAGCACGACATTAACAGAAATTAATGTCTTTAACGACATTAAAAGAAATTAACAAAAAAACTGTTTTTTCCGGAATATTTTATTGTGAACAGTGTCGCCGAATATTTAATATAATACAAATAGGCATCCTGGTATGAAAATTCCGAGTATCCAATAGAAATCCATCTACCGTCTTACAGAACTGCACATTATACAAATTATTCGTGCCAGTAAATACACGGGTTACGACAACATCACTCGATTTCTGTTTCTTGGCTTTCTCGGTGGGATAGCCACATCTCCAATACTCAGGATGGCAAGTCATCGTCTTTTAGATGATTATTTTGAGAGAGCGGGCCGTTGCATGACTTGAAGCAAGACAGTCGTAGGCTGAGGCGGCACACTGGTTTAATGTGTCGCACAGTGTCGTCTAGGCACTATGGAAGAAGTTTCAGGAGATCGGAACTATTACAAGAATAGCTGGGAAAGGTCGCCCGAGGGCTATATCAAGCAGAAAAGACCGCTAACAGCAAGGCTGTTGTTGTTGTTATTTGGTTTTTAGAAGCATTAGCAACTAAGGCCATATTGCTCCGCGGATATGCGGTGGTCATTCCCTGATTCCGCATCCTCTGTATTTGGTGGTCACGGGCTCGAACCCGGGTCTAATCAAGAAGCGTGTGCTACGCTGCTCCTGCCCACCTGGCTACGGAGGCGCCGTAACAGCAAGGCAGAACCTTACAACGCCCTTCTATCAACTACCTCTTGAGGTTGTTGCGGCCACGAGTGAAAACATTTCCAACCGGATAGTGTTAAGAAAGTTCAATTCAAGTGGGCTCTAAGCAAGGAAGCTAGAGGTTTGCATTGCATTAATCGCAAACCACAGCGGAGCTCGTCGAAACTGGTGCCATGAACATGTCACTTTTAGCCCTGACAAATGGGGTACAGTTCTATTCTCTGATGAGTCCCGTTTTAGCCTACAAACAGATTCCAGACGTTATATCATCCGGAGACAACTATGAATGCGGTACAACCACCAACATGAGAGAAAGGTACGCTTACTGCAGAGGCGGTGTTTTCGTGTGGGGTGGAACAATGGTCAACGCCCTCACCCTTCTTCATGTTGTTGATAGGCGTACTGCAACTGCGCATAGGTACAGAGAGAACAGATCCTCGAACCGTATGTGGGACTTTTTACGGGTGCGGTTGGCCCAGATTTTATTTTCATGCACGACAATGCCACTGCACATAGAGCTCAAGTAGTATGAGGATACCTTGAAACTGAAGATATCAAACGACTGCCCTGACCAGTACGATCACCAGACTTAAATCCGACCGTACATGTGTAGTACGCCCTTGGATGTCGCATCGCACGCCGACAGCTAACTCCTTGGTCCCTTGGTGAGCTAAAGTTTGGCTGGTGGAAGAATGGAATTTGGTGCCACGGAATTTCATGGACACCCTTATATCGAGCATGGTTCACTGCTGCCAGGCCTGTTTAGCCGTTGGAGAGGATTATACGCCATAGTGATGTCATGTAACCACATTTTCGAGCATCCTGTATGGACTTCAATAATGTGACCTTTTTGATAATTCTTATACAACCCCTAAAAATGTCACGTATACCTGTCCGAAATTTCTCGTTGTATTAAATATTCGGCGACACTATTCACCATAAAATATTCATGAAAAAATATTTTATTCTGTTAATTTTGTCGAACAGTGTGTTTCTTTTTCTTAGTATTACTTGCTGTTATGAAAAATATGCAGACGAAGCAGGATATTTTGTTGTTGTCGCTATTAACATTTTTCATCGCCAAAGGAATCGTTGATGCAAGGAAAAAAGATGACAGGCAGCAAAGAACAAAGATCATTGATTGGTTGTGGTTTTATAAAAAATAAAAATAATGAATGAATAAATCTTTATATTTACTTAATATTATCGATCATGGCTTGAGAAGTCCAAGGGTTTCACAACAGTTTACCTTTTCCAAAAAAAAAAACTATTGAGTTATAGTATTTTTATTCGTTTCATCCAAAGAGACTCTTGTAATGAGAACTACCGAGATTTGCAGTATAAATTAGAGTAGTTACATTGAGCGTGTTAACTAATAACACGATAAACATTACAATATAGTTATGACGGTAAGGACGATGCGTGGATGTATGTGTGGGCTGCCTTGGGATTTTTCTACTGGTATATTTTATTTTTTAGGAATATGTAGTGGTGTGGTCAGCCTTCGTGTTTTGGAAGAAAGGAAAGATACACAATTTTTGGGATGGGGGATCTGTTTGACAAATGCAATCTGATAACGATGGAAAGAAAGCGCCTTTTCTCTGAGCTGCTTCTGTGCGACTCCCCTTCGGATCGAATGTCAGAAGAGATAATGGACGCAAGCGTCTTTCAGGTAACAAACAGCGTGCTAAAGATAAAAGTGTGCTGCCTACTCCTTTGTGGTCTTCTTGCTATTTCTGGCTCACTAAGAAGAGTCGAGTTATATTACTTGAATGAAAAAGAAAGCATTGATACCGTGGCCAATGTAACACTAAATTAGAATTCTTGAAATTACAGTAATTCAATCTCAAAATTTAGTTTTATAGCCATCTTTGCATTTCCTTCAATAATTTATATTTAATAAATATGAAAATATGTTTATATTTTAGCATATTCTGTATGTAATGTATATAATTTTTATTAATTAATTTATTTACATATTACGTACTTGAGGATACGTAATATTTAAACATTACACGCGGCGTAATATATATCTAAATGTATATATAAAACGAAAAATATGTACAAAGGTATATATAAATATTACACACATTAAAAAGTTAAGAAAATACAGAGAATTGATGCAAATTAACAGGTTTAATGACACAGAGGGAAGAGTTTTCTAATACATAGGTGGGTTAAGACTATCATCAATTTGGAGTTTATTTATTGCCCAAATGAAACGGAACAGAGGACTAGCAGCTAACTGGTGAGCACGAAGGATAGGCAGAGGGAAAATAAATTTGATAACGAGAATTCATGCGAGATATAGTGGAAGGTATTTGTTCAAAAAGAGTTGGAGAATCAATAATAGAGTTTATGATGTCGTGAACGAAAAGAGGTCCAGGGAATTGTCGTCCAGAACAGAGAAGAACGATTCTGAAATGGTGGTAGAGTTTTGCCGATGAAAGACAAGATGGCTTTGAAAGCATAACAATTTCATGAATGTTGATTTGAATTTGCTTAGTCTCTTAGGAGGGTATTGCTGTTGTGCGGGACCAGACGATATCACAGTATTCAAAAACAGAAATAATATGCTGCTTGTAAAGAACAGTTATGGCTTTGTCATTCTTGAAAAGTGAGGAGGAACGTTTAGAAGCTTTGAAGACCGAGACATGACGAAATCGATGTAGAATAAGGGTTGAAGATCGGATCGAAGGTCAGATATTTAGGGAAAAAACACAGTAAATAACGAAAGCTGTCTACAGAGAAAGGAAATAACTTAGAGCATACAAGTTTCACATTTTTCTTGTTTTATATTCAATACGACGACCTAAGTCAGTTTGCAACTAGTTATCTGAAAGAATGTTATTATTGACCACTTTTAACGTCATGTGGGCTCGCACGACGCCAATTAAAATACATGTATTGATTGATTTGATCACTTAGCTACATCAGGTGAAAATAATCCTACCATGGCAAAATCATAACGATATTATCAATAATATTACAATGAAATGTGTACCATGAATGCATCGGACCTCCATCATCATCACTTCTGTTTTGTATTCATCTGTAAATCGCCAATCAGTTTTTCTTTTATTATTCTTTTGTTTAAATTCATCTAATTCATCGAAAAGTGACCGTGTGGTATGAAAGTTTCTTGAAGTCCGATCTACGGAAGTGAAACAGGAGAAAAAGCTCTTCGTCTGGTATAATCTAAATTATTGGAACAATCTGCTGCATTTACAATTAAGGCAATTCACTTCAAAAGGAAGTTTAACAAAATCTTGGAGGGCTTACTTCCCGTTTAATCATGTGCACACTTGGGAAACTCGCCCTTGCACAGAGTAGCGGACGAATACCCTGAAAGAGTAGAGACGTTGGGATTTCTACGACAATTCGGTTAATTAACACTCTTTATCAGACGGAGCCGTTACTGAAAGATAAATTCCGTTGGGTGTCCTTACGTATAGTTCTAATGTCGGATCACGTGATTCCTGAAACAAATCGCTACGGAAGCTGACATTTGAAGACATTCTCTTGGGATGTCAGCAGTGCACTCAGTAATCCTTCTTGGGATTACTTACAAGCAGAGCGATAGCATTCGAAAGGAAAGCTATTGCTTTGCTAAACTCTGTTTCTTAATTACAAGAAGTTTCTTCTGACTAGCCTTAAGATCCGATATTGAGATGCTAGCCATAAAGGACATTTGGCACAAATTTTTCTTCTTATCACTCAGCTGTTGCAAGACTAAATATTTATTAGAAAATTACTGAAGTTCCGGACTTCATAGTTCAAAACTTAAACGTTTTATCCTACGTATATTTTTGCCAAGTTTTAGCAAATATTCATTTTATGTAGGATAGTGCCCCCCCCCACCCCCGTTTATTGTTTTTACGTAAAAAGACACCTTGATTTGTTCAATAAATTGAAATATTTATCGAATTTCAAAATTCTATCAATACTGTACTTGTTTTTTGTATATAATATATACATAATATATATAAATCTCTATATATTATGATGTAGTCTTTAAGTGACATAAAAGGCACTGCATAAAATATTCTGAACATTTATGAACATTCAACAGCTATTCAATCCGCCCCCCCCAACCCGCAACAGATACTTTGCAATACCCTTCACAGCTTGATTGGGGTTTCGCATAAATAGGGATCCTGACAGTAACTAGATGTTAAATGCGAAACTCCAAAACATGTAACCCATATGCTGAAGGATAAATTTACACAATAAGTTACTATAAGGTGAGCAATTATTTAGTTATTTCAGGCATTAATACTGCTATATTACAGATTGTTTTGACGTTGTAATGACAAGGATTCGACTAAACATTGCGTAATATTTTAGTATTATTATGGATTGAGATTAGTAAACAAACAGTAATATTTTGGCATTTTCGTAAGTCAGTTGCAGTTGATTTGTTACAATTATTTTGTAGGTAAGAGATTGGTGAGTTCTAACTGTGTGACCATTCTGAAAAATTGAGGCTTAGGTTTCGCAAAATAATTTAGTGTTTCAACTCAGAATGTACACATTATGCATTACACAAACCAACACTACACACAAACGGCCTTGGCAGTTCCCTCAGCACAAGATGACCCAGCGGAAAATGGGGGAACCCTTGAGTCCTCAATCCCCTCCCTTATACATCAAAATTATGCACTACACATTCGTGGGATCCATTCTGCAAGAGAGCTTCTGCATATTCATCATTAGTTTCGAATCTGATTAGGTCAACGCCTAGTTGTTAAGTGTTTGAATAGTTGAGAGCGCTTTATAAGGAAGAATTCTGTCGGAGAGTGTTAGACGATTATGAATTGGCTCAGAAATTGAGTAGATTTCAGAACTAATGGTGTAAATTCCACTGGCATATATCCCAAAAGTTAGGAGACGTCATAACCCCAACGATCATCTTAGATACGGTGGCGAACCGCTTCAAACTAATTAAACTAAGTAGGCGGAGTATTTGTAGCTGATTGACTAATTTTGTTGTTATTTTGTAAAGGGAAATAGTGTTTATGACGGACTACCCATTTCAGTAATCAGTATTCTCTAGCATAAATTGGTTTCTTTGGGGAGAAGGAACCATCTGTACTCGGGAATACTCTTGAACAGCTTTCTTTGATTCTGTCTATCCAACATACAGTGAAACCTGTTCAAGAGGAACCGCAAGTACGGTTGAATTTTTAGGTCTTCGGGTAGTCAATCTGTGGAGATTGGGACAAATATAGGAATCTAGTTTTTCTACAATGGCCACTCTTATACCACGTGAATATTAAGAGCGTTTATTTAGCTGCTAATTAAATCTATATATTATGCTAACGCCTTGCTGGAATCCATCCTCAGACCATATATAGACTGTTGCCAGACTGCTATTTGTTGAATGTCATTCGGCGCGAGACTATGTTCTGAATACGAGCGATCAACCGAAAATGAGCAAAAATGTTTTCAGAGGATATGCAAAGATATGTTTGAAAATGTCCGTATATGTGCAGCCTACATTAATACTAGTTTAAATGAATATCATGTAATGTATATAACGCCTCTTCATCCATAAATGCAAAATATTTAATTATACAAATGTTGAGGGAGGGCTACGTATTGAGTTAGTCGTTGGTACAGGGTTTTAAGCGCATCAGCGGTTAAGCCGCCCGTATTGCGGTGTGTATGTATATATATATATATATATATATATATATGCTTGTAAATTGCGTGTGTTCTGTGGTCAATTTCTATGTTTAATAACCGAAAAATTCGAGTTTCCCAGAAAAAAAAGTTAAATCCTTCTGAAACCAACTCAGCCATATTGTGAAAAAAAGTCCATAAAAATTCCTTATGTCATTGGTGGGATTTGAAGCCGGACCTTTTCCACTCAGTGCGAGAAGGATGGGGCTTAGATGCACTATACCATCCTCGTAGGTAGTATACTGAATATTGATGCGTTAGTAATTAACATGGATAATTAACAAATGAATAATAGACCAGGATACTAGACAAGCAGATTTGCATGCCGCATGTGGGCAGAATAAACAGGAATAACTCAGGGAGAAAAATCACACACTTCGCTGACATCAGATAACTACAGCCTCTATCGAAGAGACCTTTAGCAATTCTTCTAGTCTATGTTGGGATTGGAACCCAGACCTCTCCAAAGTGAAAAAAAAGCGGCGGACTGGTCGCAGAGCTCAGCTTAAAGTGCACCAAAGAAATATCGTTGTTAGCTACTATATCGGTTATTAATCATTAAAATGAAGAGTAGCCATTAACCATTAAAAATGAACCGAAAAAAGATGAGCGGATGGTACAGTGAAGAATTCAGCTCTACCTAAAGAGGATGGATAGATCATCTAGACGAGTGTTTCCCAACCTGTGGTCCGTAAAACTTATGAAAGTGGTCCGTGAATCCTGACAATAAAACAAACCGTTTTAGCGGTAGGTAACAACCCCATTAACAGTTATGGAAGATAGAGGTATGCCTATAACAACTTAACGTATACTACATATGTGCAGTACATATCATTGTATTGAAAAAAAATAGTTATTTTCCATGTACAGTTTGATATTGTTCGTGGTCTGTGGACTCAACTTAAATATAAAATCGGTCCGTATCTGCAAAACGGTTGTGAAACGCTGACCTAGACGGCTCTCTCTGCATTCGATGAGGTCAACAGTCATCAAATGGAACGGTAAGAGCTTACAGTATTCACAAGGAGATTTGCATGTCGCGTGTTGATAGAATAAACAGGAATAACTCAGGGAGAAAAATCGTACTCTTCACATAAAATCAGATAATTATCGCCTCTGTTGAAGAGGTCTTCAGAAATCCTTTTCAGCTGAATGGACAGCCTTGGTTTCCATGCTGGAGTTTCAGTTCATAATCCCAACAAAAGGGCTAATCCATATCACCTGGTAATGTGCTTTCTCTGTCTTTCTGTAACTCGGGATTAGAGGTTCTGCACAGTAATAAATATCGTTACACAGTATTCAAGCCCTATGATTAAACTGAATTCGAAGGATGCCCGCAGAACTTACTTATAGAATTGCATCATCCCGGTAGCGAAGTTTGAAGGACTTGCTATGGTGTAGGGGTTGCTTCTTCATGTTTGGAGTGGCATTTTAGACATTTGGTTATTGCTACAATGCATCAGTTATATCGAAATAGATCAACATGTTACAAAAATTACTTACAAAGACTGAAAGATAATTAAAGCTAATAATTATTACCTTGACTAAGGAAATAACTCTGTAAATAAACTGAAAATATTAACTGAATAATACAGAAGATAAATAATTTGTTTTAATTCGGTTTTAAAGTTGTTGCTTTATAGTTTAAGCCTGAGAAGGAACAAATTAATTCAAAATTAGAGGAATTAGAGGAAAATGTAAAAATTACAGATGTAAATAGGAGCCATACCAGGACTGTAATGTAAGAGGAAAGGAATAGCTTTAAGTTTGCCTTTTGTAAACAAGTACTTAAAGAAAAAAATTGTAAATATATTAATCTATTTTAAAATTATCTTAACGTATTAAATTGTACAAACAAAAAAGGATTTATGGTCCACCCTCCAGCATTTACTGCTATACCGGCATGATTTGTAACAAACATAAATAAGTAAATAAACACCACAAATCACAACAAAACTTGGTAGCACCTGGTTTAACGTCTTGATCAAAAATTTAATGGAACAGCATTCAGATGCGATGAAAAGCAATGTCAGCGAAAGGCCAACATAACTTTTTTAGAATGTGCAGGTTACAACTGCTTAAAGGAAGAGCGAGGAAAACAGCTAGTGTTTTCCTCGCTCTTCCTTTCCTACTACCATAAAGGCTTTTATTCTAGTGACCCTCACGTTATTAATTTGCTGAATAAGCATCCGTTTTCCTTGAAAAGTACTAATGGCTTTTTAATTCCAGATTATAGAGCGTTTAAGCGATTGACAAATGGTATTTCAGACTAAATCTGACAGTACTTGGCCATGGGGTTCTGTGAGGCGGAGGAATGATTGAAAATTTTTACAATTATGGATATGGAATAAGAATGTCATATACACTGAGTGATCACTGAATTATGACCACCCCTATGAAAACTGAATGCGACCAGTTGACTACGTGAGGTACGAGAGAACGGAGTTAGTCGACCTACGTAGCCTAGATAAGGTGTCAGTGGTTCAGTAGGTAACAAATTTCGGAGAGTGATGGGTAAAAGGAACGATTTATCGGACTTTGATTAAGGACAGATTTAGGGAGCTCGACGAGCTGGTGCCTCGATTTCCCAAACGGCTGAACTGGTGGGGTGTTCGAGAGCAGCCGTTGCAGAGTTAAAGTGTACCAGACCTGCCATCAAAATGGTCAAACAACGACCCGATGGCAAAACTGCAAAGGTCAGCAAATGGTTGAGGTTAGAGGTGAGAGCCGGGTCCGACGACTCGTACAGGCGAATAGGCGCAGCACTGTTGAAGAGTTGACTACCCAATACAACATGGGCCAACCCAGAACAATATCTGGCATGATCATGCGTAGCACGCTCGCACGTATGGGCTATACCAGCAGGCGACCCTTACAGCATCCTCTCCTAACCAATGTTCATGGGCGTAAAAGACTCGCCTGGTGCAAAGATAATGCAAGTTGGACGTTAGAAGACTGGAAGATGGTGTGCTGGTCGGATGAGTCACGTTATTTACTCCACACCATGGATGGTCGTGTACGGATTTGGCGTCAACAACATGAGGCTCTTCATCCATCATGCGTGGTATCAACAGTGCAGTCCGGTGGAGGCTGTTGTATGGTGTGGGGCATGTTTCACTGGCAGGAACTTGGACACCTGGTGCATTTGGAACAACGTATCAGTTGTTTCCGCTATCGTCAACTACTTGCTGACTGTGTAAACCCAACTATGTTTCACTTTTTCCCGAATGGCGATGGTGTCTTCCAAAATGACAATGTGCCGAGCTACGAAGTGTTAGGTAGGTGGTTATAATTTAGTGATCACTCAGTGTATGTATATGAAGCGGTCATTTCTAATTGTTTATATTTCTCCTAGTATACTTCCTATAAGGTGTAAAATTGTGGCCACTCATGTTTCCTGATAAAGAGTGATTTCTTCTATTAAAAATTGTTTTACTGAATTAAACATATGTTTTCATATAAACAAGAACGTATATTAAAAGGAGAGTACACATGTATTGTCTTACCAAGAGTCATTGACATCCCTCTTTTTTGCGTGTGTTCTCTGGTCGATTTGCTGGAAAAAAACCCCGATTTACCGTGGAAATCTTACTGTCTACCCTTGAGACTGAGTAACTCAGTGACTGGGAGCAAAAAAAAGCCAATAAAAGTTACTGAGAAGAGGGGATCTACACGATTGTTCATTATTATGTTAATGAATTGATAGACACTATTGCTATATCACATGGTAGATTAAGTACTTTATTATCGAAATGATACAATTTTAAAAGAGGTGAACCACCTCAATGGCAAACAATTAAACTATTTATGGGTACGTTTCGGGTACTCACTGTTTCCCATTTTCAGGTCTATGGGGATAGATCATTGTTTCCGAAATGGCTACAAGTTTTCAATTTGATAATGATATTCGATTATTTACAATACACTATATTCTAATTATACTATTACTGCTTTACACGTACAGTTATCAAAATTATTACACCTTTGTTATAATTTAATTAAATAATTAAAGACAGTTTATGAAAAATCCCTAGATCTCTATGAATTCTCATTATAAATTATTCCATACAAATTATCGTTTTATAAGTTTCTCTCTATAAAATCTTCGATAATAGAATACTTAATCTACCAACAGATATAATAGTGGAGTGTTTCGAACCCGGGCCTTTTCCATCCGGTGTGTGGAGAACGGTGATTACACCCACTGTACTACTCGTGCAGACAGGTGCAATGGTCCAAAAAGAAGGCAGGCGCAGGTACGAACATGTACGCTGCCACGAAGAATGTGAGGCCCATTGTGAACTTTGATGCCAGAAAATCCAGCCGCCTTTAACGGGTGAAAATTGTACTACTTCCGTTTGTAGAATAAACTAAAATTTATTTAATTATTTAAAATAAAAATCCACACCTTAGGTTATCGTGGTACAAGGCACATCGAACATTGAAATATATGGATCAATAGAAATAGGTACTGTGGCTCTATTTCCATTGATCCATAGTCCAGGTTTGGTGTACCTTGTAATGTGTCCCTTGAGCCATAGTTGCGGTTCTACTGAACCCCGTCTTCAGGGAATTTTGCGGAGAGTGATGTATATAGATATTTTCCCCCGAGGAATGAATACGGCGTTCATAGAACCTCGAAATGTTGCACATATTTTAAGTGCACATTCATCTGGTAACACTTCAATGAATACATTCACGTGATATAACAGCATAAATAGTGTCAATTAATTTATGACTAACCACGTATAGTCTCGTTTCCGCAAAATAACGTATTGAAAACTGCACTATTTGAATTGGTTAGTTTTCTTTAAATCTTACTAAAATGTAATCAAAGTGCTTTAACTTCTTGAAATTAAAAATTATTGATTAATTCTTCTTTTAGCAGAACATGGGAAAGGTAATGGATTTAGAATTCCAAAAACGGAACCGTAAATGACCATGGTTATTATTTTCCGTTTGGATTTAAACGTGGATAAATATCTAAATGCTGAATTGCTTGATTTTTTTGAATTCGTTTAAACCTTATAACATTTTCTTGTTATATATGTATATATTCGATAAATGAAACACAAGTTGTATTTATACCTAAATACACGGTTAAAATTAAAGTAATAATTTAAAACCAACAACAATAACGCAAAGTTCTAATACTTTAGACTCTGCTAGTTTTATTGGCACTAAGAGGATAGTCGAGCGAAAAAAAGTGTATTTTTGGAAAGCAGTTTCTATCTGACAAATTGGTGAGCTGTACGTATTCTAGGAAGTACTGATCATTTCTAGACACTAGTATATCTACGTGTATCGGAATCGACGCAGTCTCTCGGCGTTTGTATGTTTTAAAAGTTTTGTTTCTTCTAAACTTCCACAGTACTATGCATATCGAGAAGTAGTTCTCGCCAAGACAAATTTCTAAGACCTTTCAAGCTTTTTGTTTCGAATAAAAGCTTCACGCATTGTGTTGGTGTGTAAAGATTCAACTTCGGCAAGGTATCTCTCGAAATTCTCTTATCCAGTTAGTTTCCTTTCCCTTTCTTCCGATCACGTCGAAGCAATTGTACTTTATCCCTTTCCACTTTCAGCAAAGCGTTTTCTTTATTTTTCCTCTTATTTCTCTCGGTGCTGCAAATCCTTTCTTTGTATCCCTTTGTCACGACAAACGCCTCGGAAAAATCCTTCCTCGTTGTCTAAGGCGCTGACCTAAATCCCTCTCGTTCGGTAAGTTTCGTACTTACTAGCGTTCCCGTATGCGCCATGACAGTCTCTACAGGCTCTACATGTACCGTTTTAACAAGTCTCCAAGTTGAAGCCCCTTGAAGGAAACAAAATGGATATTCTTCAGCATTTTGTGCATAGCCCATCGTTGCGCCTGTGTTATTTGAGACTTGTTTCTTTACAATTGACAAAAAACTTGTATATTCTTTGTACGAAGACTTTTTCAACTTCGGATTATCGAGTAACCAGTTTTATTGATCGCGTTTTGATTATGTTGTTGTTTCCTAACGAAATTTATCCACTCATTCTTTGCATACGAAATATTATCTCATTTAGTACAACAAGAAATGTAGTTTCTGTTACTACAAAGGATATTTAAATTAGATCGAGGTATGAACTTCATCTTCAAAAAAAAAAAATGGCTTACAATGCCATTTGGTTATATGAGACTTCAATACATAGTGACGCTATTTAATATTTAAAAAATATATCAAGGCATACGTAGTGTTATTAATTAAAAATTAATAACTCAATCTAGCACTTTTATGCCACTTGAGAGATTTTGCTCAAACTACACCACTGTAATACTAGTTAGGTGATACAGCTACTTGCAAGCGTGGTATGCTGTAATTAAAAAGTGAGGTTTTCTTTTCTGAAGGAAATAAACGCACTGATTCTGAAAATCACCATAAAAAATCTCTATCACGTCTATATCAAAAGATGCATCAACGTTTATTGTTAAAATAAAGGGATATACGTGTTTCTTTTGTATTCTTGCCTACTCTCCCTCACAAGGAACTAGCAGTAATCCCCCATCATTACAAGATCTCAGAGACCTTGGTACCGCTTTTCCTGCGTGGAAATATCTTGATGAAACCGCTCCACTTGTCCATCACTCACATCTCCCAGATTTCCGGGTAAAAATTCGAGATTGGGAATAAAGAAAATGAATTTTCACCGACATTCGACAGCCCATGTTTTTGTAGCACTCGAGTAAATTAGACACCAACATTTCCTAGTTTTCGTTTTTCCTCTTACCCAAAAAACCATGTACTGCCGCTTTAAATGATCGCCAAGTTGCCAATTCAACCTCCTTTAACTGGATTTCAATCGCATCATCTTCCAGGAGTTTCCTAATTTGGGGTCCTACGAAAATTACTTCCTTAAGTTTAGCATATGTTAAATTAGGAAACACACTTCTCAAGTATGCAGATCCGTTACCTTCTTTATCTAGTCCTTTCACGAAATTTTTGATCAATCGGAGTTTGATGTGCAGGGATGGAAGAAGAACCTTGTTTGATTGCACTAAAGGAATATATTTTACATACATTGTACTTGCATGAACTTGTCTTGCTTGTCCCATTGTTGAACATAATGGTCTTCTGTCGCACGGCTGTCCCACAAACACAAAAAACAACAATATTTTGTGAACCCCAACTTCAAACCAACAAGCAAACCAATAACCTTAAGATATGTCATATGTTCCAACCATAATCCTGGTATTTTATCGTATGTAGAATCATAGACATGCTTTCATGACTTTCTTTAAGTCCAACTGAATTAAACACAGGAACTGATGAAAATTCGTGTTGTCCTATTGATGATTTGTTGAATATTTGCTAGTAGAGATAATGACGTCATAATCTCATTATATAAGGCTATTGTTAGATCACACTTGGAATACGGTGTTAAGTGTAGAGACCGCACTTAAAAAAAATACATCGAGCTTCTTGAAAGGGTCGAGCGACGGATAACTCGCTTGGTGAGATCGGCAAAATGACGTCCTTCTGAAAGGAAAGACTTCGAATAATTGGGTTGCACACCTTGGAAACTTGGCACCTTAGAGGCGACTACATTGAGATGTTTAAGGCTCTGAGAGGCAATAGCAAAATAAATGATTCTAGAACTAGGGGCCATAAATTCAAGTTACGGAAGAAATGTTTAGACTGGACTGCAGGAAGTTTTATTTTAGCCAGCTAGTTATATATTTTTGGAATAAGTTAAATACATGAGTGGTAGAGGCTGACTGTTTGGGGAAATTGAAATGTCAACCTAAGCCAGAAGGGAAATGTATCTATTTCCTCTTCTTTTATTATTTATTAATTATTGTTATTATTGCTCTTATAATCAAGGGGTTCCACCTCGTGACGTGTATTGCGACCAAGTACACAGGGTGGTTGTTGTTATGTCTGGTGCTACTGTGGGTCAAGGAACTCTCTGTCTATCCTACAGGTGTTCAAGATTGCGATTTTCTGGAGTTCCTTGTAGGTGCTCACTGGGAGACCCATTGCTGCTAGGTTGTTATGTAGTGTCTTTGAAACCATACCTGTGGTTGATACGATGATCGGGATGGTCGTTACTTGTTGCATATGCCACATCTCTTTGATCTCCTATCTTAGGTTCGTGTACTTCCTGATTTTTTTCCCATGGGTTTTCTGTAGGTTGCCAGTGTTGGGTACCGCTATGTCAAACAGATAGGTAGCCTATTCCTTCTTGTCCACAAGGGTTATGTCCGGTCTGTTGTGCGGTATTGTCCTATCCGTTATTATGGCGCGGTCCCAGTACCAGTACAGCTTGTGGGTTGGGGTCTCTAGTACTGCCTGGGGTTCGTACTTGTAGTACGGTACACTTTCTTCGACCAACTGGTATTTCCTTGCTAGCTTCTGATGTATTATACTGGCTACCTGGTCGTGTCTAAGAGTGTACTCAGTCTGGGTGATCACCTTGCATCCCGCGGTGATGTGTTGGATCGTTTTTGAGGCCAAGTGGCATTCGACATGTGTCATCGGACACTCCGGGCTCCTTGGCAACGTATTTTGTATAGTCCTTGGTGTTGATTACCTGGTCTTGGATGGCGAGCATGAATCCTTCAGTCTCGAGGAAAAGCGTCCCGCTCGTGAGCCATGCATTGGAAGCAATTTTATCTGTGTGATCTTGATGGAGATCATTGTAGTGTCTGCCATGGAGTGACTTCTCTGTCCATCTTTCTAGCTTCGTTTGTACCTCCTGGTTGGGGGGGGGGAGGACTTCTCGCTTAGGTTGAGTGGGGTATACCGCTTGTCTATCTTCCTTGTGGAGTGCTGCTCTGTGTTTCTGGAAGTAATCCTTCAGGTTAACTATCGCTGTCTTCTGTTCCTTAATGAGGTATATCAGGCCCCTTCCTCCTCCTTCCCGGGCAATTGTCAGTCTCTCCACGGCAGGTTTCGGGTGGTGTTGGCGGTTTCTGATCATCATCGTCCTTGTCTTTCTCATGATATCCTCCAGCTCGGTGTTAGTCCAATCTATGACCTCGAAGGAGTATGTTAGCACTGGGACTGCATAGGTGTTTATGGCTTTAACTGAACTGCGTTCCCTCCGTTCAGCTTTGCTTTCAGCAGACTTTTGAGTCTCTGATGGTATTTTTCGGTCAGTCAGGCCTTAATTTCCTTGTGCTGTAACTGCTGAGCCTGCATCATCCCCAAGTATTTGTAGGCCTCTCCCTCTGCCATGGCTTCGATCTCTTTACCACTCTGCAGCTGGTAGTTTCGGTTAACTAATTTTCCCTGACGCAATCCGTGGGTCTTGCATTTGTCTACACCAAATTCCATCCTAATATCATTGCTGAATTCTTCGGTGATCTGAAGTAGTTGCCGAAGGTGCTTCTCGGTTTCCGCGTAGAGCTTGATGTCATCCATCTATATCAGGTGGGTGAAGGTGTACATGTTCTTCCTTCCTTCTTTGAGGTTATATCCGTACTTGCTACTGTTGAGCACGATAGATAGCGGGTTAACTACCAGACAGAACCACAATGGGCTCAGGGCATCTCCCTGAAAGATTCGTCTCCTGGTTGTGATGTTTTCGGCCTGGTTGTGATGTTTTCGACCTTAGTGGTGGTACTCTACTTCGCCATCCTTTCTCCTAGGAAGTTTATTAATTATTATTGTTATAATTTTATTTATTTATTTATTTGGCTGCTAGGTTTCCTTGCACCATTTGGATATTATTAATACTAATACTCTACTTATCCGGTGAAGGCCAATGGTTCCTAACAATGATATATCCTACATTTGCTTGTAGAGATAGGGAGGTCATAATATATCGCTGTATAATGCCATTTTAAGATCCCACCTGGAATATTGCGTTTAAGTATGAAGTCTGCACCTAAAAAAAAAAAAAAAAGGCATCGAGCTTCTTTAAAGAGTCCATAGACGGGCAATACACCTGGTGAGATCGGCAAAAGGGTGTCCATATGAAGAAAGTCTTCGAATGTTTGGATTATACAGCTTCAATATTAGGCACCTTAGAGGAGTCTTGTTTGGGGTGAATAAGTCTCTGAAAGGTGAAAGCAAAATGAATGCGGGTGAAATTTTCACTGTTATAAATGATTCCAAAAGTAAGAATCCAGAACCTCATTATCACCAAATATAGATTCTCTTAGAAAAGGAGGAGATCAAGGTTTAATTCCTTCATGGGGAGATGGAGCTGAGATGCCACTGAAGTTAATTTTTGTGCGTTTATTTGGCCTATGCCAAATAAACGCACCTATGTGAAGTCTGGATGATCCGAACGCTGTCCTACTTTCCCTAATTGGTGTTATTGTATATTATTTCAGCTGTTCTCTTGCAAAAAAGGCAAGATCTATCTCTCACAGTGGTCACTAGGTTTGGAGATGGCTTTACAATTGGCGCATTTCGGTAGCGAAGCTTTATTGGGGCATTCTTTGTGAAGGTTAGCGGCTTCTGCACAGCGGCCACCCACCGGTTTTTGCTTCAGACATTTGGCTGTGTGTGCGTATCCTAAATAGTTATAAAATTTCAGGATTGGTACAAAATGTATGAGAGAACCTGCCTAAAAAGACTCTTTCTTGATTGTTTTCTGATTCTGGGAGATATTTACTTCTATGATCCAATTTAGGCGATCACGTGCAATCCTAGTTTTAGTGTAATATTAGATCTTAATTTCACTGTAAGCATCCTCCTTCTCCATGGTCTTGTAGATTTCATCAATTAAGTCACCTTCTGAATGGGGTTTTTTACATCAAGCACTATCATACTGGGTCCCAGAAGATTGTGTTCCACATTATAAATAAATTTTTGACTCCTGCCATGGAATATATTTTGACACAGTTACTTTGGGAGCTGTCATTTGATTCAGTCCCTCATGAAAGATTGCTGTATAAGCTGGAGCATGTTGAGGATACTGGAAAAAAAATTAAGATGGATTGTAGAGCAGAAGGCAGAGAGTTCTGATTAATGGATATTCGTCAGATTGGTGGGGCAACTTTTAGGTACTGTTCCTTGGGCAAATGTTGTTTCTGAATCAGAAACAACATAACAGACCTGAAAGTGAACAGGAAGCCGGGAAAGCATGTTCCCAAAAATCATTGATGATTTTTGGGAACAGTTGATCGATGACGGAAGTCAATGACTTCTGTAAATTAATTCAATGTCAATGAATTGATCGACCAGAAGTCATTGACATTGTTTATTTGACATAATGAATTGTTTCGTTGACAGAAATCATGGTTCAATCGGATTTTCATCGATGAATCCGATCGAATCGATCTGAATCAATTCGAATCAATCCCGTTCCGCGTTCGAACACTTCTGTTTGACTTTCGAACAGTTTTCTGTTCACAAGAAAGTTCCACCTTCGAACAGCTTTTCAACATGTCTGTTCGAAAGTGGAGCAAAATAAAGTTCCACATTCGAATAGTTTTCAGTTCCACTTTCGAACAGGAAATATAAACTCGTTCCTAGAATAAGCTACGGTGTGATAAGATATCTGTGCTGTGATATGTTCAAATCTATTATAACCAAGTATGAAGGAAACTCTCCTAGATTTTTACTGAACGCTCTTCATTCACCTGTTCTTACATACATGTTCTTATGTTCCACTTTGTGTAAGAGTGTATGTTCTTATATGCACTCTTACACAAAGAATATTCTTAGTATTAGGCTTCTGCGGAGATTAAAGTCTCCGCAGACAAAGTGCAATGCTTTGAGTTACTTACCTAAGTAACTGAAAAGTAAAGTTATGGAATTAATTCAAAAGTAAATTAAAGTAACTCAAAAATTAAGACAAGATTTTTCAGTGTCAGCGAAATTATTATCCTAAATCGTTTAGGGATTACCCAAAAGTTCGAACTGGGTTTTCCCTTTCACTCTCGGCGTTCTAGTTTGTGCATTTCTCATTCTGCCTAAGCTCGACGTCTGTTTGCTCTTTCGCTCTCAGCTTTACTTTTCCTCGTCAATACTATCCATGGAATTCCGCCCACTGAAAAACTACCGATCGGTGAAGTATCTAGGAGTAATTTTGGAAGACAGGAGTACTTTCATCCCCCATATCCAAGCTATCAAAGAAAAGATAAAAGATTACATCACTGTGTTACCACGCTTTACCCGCAAGGACTGGGGTCTTAAAGGACCAACTCAATGCCTTCTATATTCAGCAGTATTCATACCAATTGTCACATATGGAGCTGCATTATGGTACCACCGAATGACTATAGTGCATACACAACGTCAAATTCAGCAAATTCAACGACTTATGCTACTACAAATTATAACCAAGCCACCCTACAAGTACTAACAGGCTGCCTCCCCTTGGACCTCCACGTCGCTTTTATCGGACTCTCTCATGCTATTAAGAAGAATAAGGAAGCTGAGTTCCTTACTATTCAAACCCGTACCGATACCGATCTCAAACTGGAACATAAACGTGTGTGGCTAGAATTGATAAACCTATGGCAAACCCGCTGGAATAACTCCATAACTGGTGCAACTACTAAACTTTTCCTTCCTGAGATAACCAACATCAACAAATAACGTTCAACTTGGTTCTTCCCTAACGTCTATGCTTCCTTCCTATTAACTGGCCACGGGTCCTTCAAGAGACGCCTTCTAGAGTTCGGCCTAGTCAGGGATGCCCTCTGTACCTGCGGAGAACCTGAAGACTGGGACCACGTGATGCACTCATGCAATGTATACTTAGACCTAGGAACGCAACTATTCCTAGACCTCCACACTACATCACTTCGGCCAGAAACCAAGTTATTGGAATCTAATGATGCCTTCCGTGCACTGACCAGTTATGCCAACGAGATCTTTCGTCGTCGCTGGCATCACCTGCAACTCCCTAACTACTCCTGGATAACCTCCTCTAGACAGCAACTGATACCCAGCACCGGAAACTTCCAGACATGAAACTGCAAGTTGAGGCCAGACCTGTCGACGCCACTCCCTCCGTGATTCTCATTGTGACGATCCCGGACTCTTCAATTTGGACTACCTGTTCTCTTCTCCCTACCCACAGTCCTTCTCCAGGACTCCCAAAACTGCACCTAGCACTCTTCCTGCTAATTTTCGCCTGGGGGATGCCTACGCTCTGTCATCCCCCGCTGTCTTCCCTGTCTTCCACTTTCCTGTCTCTTCTCTGCTCTTTCCTTGGCCCTCCCCACTCTCACTTCTGCAGGAGTGTGGACGGCCCGTCAGATGTCTTTTATCCTGGTGATCGCGCCTCTCAGTAACGAAGAGGCCAGTCAAACAACATACTACTCGCACAACCCACACTGACTGGCTTTGCAATGTTAACAGAGTACTTAACGCGGATTTGTGGGAAACCCCGGAACCGCATAACAATAACACTATGTCCACTATATCCATGGAATGAAACTGTTCCTACATATGGGGCGATGCCCCTATAATCTCCTCTCTCAGTTGACTTGTAGAATCTATTCAAAAGAGGGCAGTTATGTTAGGTTAAGTAACCCATCTGGTTCAAAGTCTCATAAACGTTGTTTCTTCTGCATGCCTTTTCTGTATATGCCGTTGAATGTCCTTCTGAATTATCTTCTAGAATTCATCCTCTCTTTCTTCCAAACCAGTCCGAACACGTGCCATAACTAGTCATCCTGTCCAACTTCAATATCACAGAACCCGCTCTTCTACCTCATTTCTTCCTCAAGGAGGTTGATCCAGAAAACGGAAGTTTTCTGGAACAACCTCTCTTCATGCGCATTTCTTGAAAATTACAGTCTAGAGAAATTCAGCTAAATTAGGATGAAAAAAATAAAATCTTTCCTTAAAATAAGTAATAAAATTCGGATTTGTTTTAAGATAAATATCTGTGGTGTGATCCGTTCAAATCGGTTATAACCAAGTACGTGAAGGAAACTGTGCTGCTAATTCACTCGTGGATTGTATTTTTGCTGTCGCTCTTCATGCACCTATTATTACTCTTGTTGTTCTTGTTGATAACAGTAAGTTTAATAACACAAGGGCTATTAAGGCCAAATTGTGTCACTTCATAGTTCATTTCGTATATCTTTTAACTACTGAATTATATACA
This sequence comes from Mastigoproctus giganteus, assembly GCF_048544385.1. Lineage (NCBI taxonomy): Eukaryota > Metazoa > Arthropoda > Arachnida > Uropygi > Thelyphonidae > Mastigoproctus > Mastigoproctus giganteus. The sequence goes on from NC_143577.1 coordinate 148,526,783, forward strand.
TGCGTATAGTCCAGTACGCTTTTACTATTAGTGCGTTAACTATTAAGAGTACATATTCGCCCCTTTAGAGGTATAAATTGTGGCCTCTTGTATTTTCGAGAGGGGAAACTTTTGCTAGTGTCCAGGATTCGGGTCTCCTGTGGTACGTGACTGTAAGTATCCACTGGTTTTCGTGGTTCAACCTGCGGGTGGGGGATTTTATTTTTATTTATTTTATTCTACTTATTTTTACCAATTTATTTAATTCTTTTCCTATTCTATTTGCATTTTAATTTATTTTGTTTTACTCATTTATTATTATTTTTAATGAATTTATGTTATTATTTTTATTATTATGCCATTCTGCCATTCCTCTTTCCATTTTTTTGTTTGGTTCAATTGACCTAAATGGTACGGGAAAACGGGAACCCATAGGACTTTCACTACTGCCTGTGAATGCGGGATTTGGTCCACAAAGGATAGTGCGTTACATAGTTGTCCATCTCCTCGCAGCCTGACCGGGTACTCGGAAGCAGCCTTCCTGGTGATCGCTGCTTCTTAGTAGCAAAGTCATAAATTCAAATTACTGAGAGAGGTTTATGCTGTATTGCAAGAAATGTTTTCTTTTAGCCAGTGAGTTTCATCCATAGGTGGTTGAGGACGATCAATTTGAGAGAATTCAGAGGTCAGACGTTGTTGCTATGTAGGGTTTTAGAAGCGTCAGCAACTAAGGCCATTTTGCTCCGTATATATTGTCTGTAAATTGCGCGTGTTCTGAGGTCGGTTTTCTGTTTGTTGGACGAAACATCCGAGTTCCTGGAGAAAAAAAAACCATCCTACCCTCGCCTGAAACCGATTAACTCAGCCACATTGTGAAAAAGACCCATAAAAATTCCTCATGGCATCGACGGGATTCGAACTCGGGTCTTTTCCACCCGGTGTGGAGAAGACGGAGACCTTACCAACTGTGCTACCCATAAAATTTATTTTATTATTTATATACTATTATTTGTAGTTTTAATTAATTTTTATTATTTTTTTGTGGTCGGTGCACAACAAAGACCTCTGGTTTCCTTTCACCATGTACTAATATTGATACTATCCGTTTTTTTTTTTAATTAATTTATTTAGTTATTTGCAATTTTCCTAATAAGGTAGCTCATTAGATGATGATTGTTTGATGAGTCATGAAAACGTAAAGTATTTTCTCTGTATATCGTTAAAAAGAAAAAAAAAATTATATTTTACAACAAACTATAAATCCGTCGATGTTTGCATCCTTTTAAAACAAGGATCGGATATTAAACCATTCAGCGACTGAAGAATGGACAACTTTAACTGATATTTAATTGTTTTTCTGAACTTTTAATTTATTTATCATCATAATCAAAGGAAATTTCCTTTTACAAATTGAGATATATCTTATTTTTTACTCTGTCATCCGATAAGTGTATACAAGGTATTACCAAAATTGTCACCACTCAATTTTATTTTCAATTTGGAGTAACATTAGAAAGTCATTTGGCTGCTCTTTATTGCAAATTACTCCTTTATCTCTGCTAACGCCGTCTCCATTTTCGTGATAAAAATTTTAGGAACATTCGTGTGTTCCTCTCTTAAGACTTGTGATTGAACTTTTGCCTTTAGGATCTGTTTCGTTACGTATCTAGGGAAATCACGACTTCGTTGTCATGCTGTCCTGTCTAACAAGTTGCTCGTTCCTGTCTGCATCCACAAGGGAGCCAAGTCAGCAGTATGTTTTGTGCCTATGATGGAGTTTGGAAATGCGATAAAAAGAAGCAGTCTAGGAGGAACATGGCAGGCCTTGGGGGCTTGTAGTTTTCGCAATATATATACATATACAGACAAAAAGCTGCATCCCATGTTGCATTAAGTATACATATGCATATGATGATGTCTTGTCTGATACTTTATTCCTTATTACTGAATCGGGATTTGCCTCGACTTCAGGAACATAAGTTTAAAGTTCTTTAGGTGGATTTTTTTTTTTCATTTTTAATATGTTTGTTAATTAAATCTAGTCTACAAACGTAGAGGAATTCAGTAGATTAAAAAAGTTTATTTTTCTATCGTTTTCATTATGTTAATTGGCTTGTTAAATTATGTATCCTGAAACAGCTAAACGAATGTATTTCTGACAAAGAATTTAACTTTTTATTTTTCTGTAACTTTTTGTTCTTGATGACAGTTCTGTTCTTGATGGCGACCCTTCCTTATTTTCTCTGCCAAACAACGTGGATTTAAACATAAGATTTTGTAGCAGGAAGAGGAAAGTGGGAAGTTACAATGGCTCGAGCGCCATTGGCCAAGTTTGCAATTAAATACGCATCAGATTTGAACCGAAAAGATGTCACGGTGAAAGCGATTTTAATTACACTTTTGTAATATATCTGGTAGAATAAGGGATCAGGCAAGAAGAATAAAATTTTCTCAAACACACTTCCTGCTCAGTTTAAGATTTCTTCTAGTTTCTATAACTAAACTTCTACGACAATATTTTAATTGTAGTTACTGATCTAATTATCCTGGAACCTGTCTTTTCTTTTCATTTTTTTTCGATGAAAAGGCTTCATGCAGCTAATGTGGTAAAAATGAATGAAATACGAGCGGAAAATGGGGGAAAAATAAATTTGACGCAAAACTAAAGGGAAAAAAATGTTGAACACTTTCCTGAAATTCTTCATTGTGTTGTGAAATACTAACAAAATAAAAACAAGTTGTCGCATTCGTTAATTTACTTATTCTGTAAAGCAAAAGAAAACGTTATTTTAATGTCATACACTAGACGTTTCACGAAGTTTAATTAAATAAGAATTATGGGGTATATTAAGTGGATCAAAATTTGCGAACCGACATTTTCCTTATTCGTCTTAATTTGCTAACACACATTTTTTGAGTTTGTTTGCACTTTAACTGTGAAATTGTTACAGAACCACATTCATTAATTGCTATTTACATGAGGATATGTCACCCTCGTGATGTTTCTGCGAATTTTTAAAACTTTTACGTAATTTTAAACTCGTATTACTGAGTAAGTTGCAAGCACAGACTTTTGTTCTAAGCTGTGACTTTTCAATACACTCGTTGCGAAACTTGCTGTTATTTTTTCTAGTAATATTTAGTTATTTAAACTTAATTGACACATAGGTGTAGTTGAGTTACAATTTGTGGAAAACAATTCAGAAATATAAAACAATTTTGATATAGAAATTATATGGATTAATTAATGCATATAAAGACATTAAATAAAAATTTATCACCGCGCACACAATTGTATTATGTTGGTAAATAAAAGATATAAATGAATCCAAATTACTTTTATTTTAAGAATTTTAAATACTTATATATAAAGAGCCGAATTTAATAAATGGTTCTGGATTTCAATAAATCATTTTTATATTTCTTGTATTAAGCTGGGGCGTAAAAAAGAATTTTCAACAGTAAAAATCATTTAAGACAACCACAGATAACTCAGTAAAATTCATTAATCACAGATAGAGATAATACAATAAAATTCATTACGATATTTTGAGATAATAGAACAAAATTCATTAAGGCACATGTTGTACGAGACTTTACAATAATTTATGACCTTTATGCGGTCATTTTGGGCAGGGGCGTGGATTGGAATTAAGTCAAGATGGATTCGTAGTTCTTTGTATAAAATTTTGATTATATGTGCGTAAATGAGTACAATTTAACTAGACTGGATTTGCAATACTAAATTATCATAACTCTTGATTTTATAAGAGTCCTTATGTGCTGTAATGTAATAACTAGATCGTATGTATAGCTTAGCTTAATTTTCAGCACTCACCTCATGAGGTGAGTGCTGAAAACTAAGCTAAGCTATACATACGATCTAACTAAATTATCATAATAAATTACTAAATAATAAATTAAATTATTAATCACTAAATTAAATTGGTGGAAATACTAAATTATTTGAATAATATTGTTAAAAATTTCACAGTATAAATGGATTTTATATAATAAAATCGCTTAATGAACTGACTCAATCGGATATAGGCTTGCTGTACGATAAAATCTTATTCAATCTTTTTCTCTAATGAATGTGGAGTCGATAAACGTCTATATATTATATTTAGCAAGTTAAAATTAATATACATTTAGCACCAACCTCAAGAGTTGTGGAGGTTTTAGTTTTAGAGTAGTCACTGTTTGCTTGACAAGAAACTAAAAAAAGAAAGAAGAAAAAATTAATATCGTTAGCAAGACGACTCCATCAGAATCTTTGATATATTTTTATTGCTACGCACTCCTTTCAACAGTTCCGTTAGCTACCTTAGCTAAAAGCGATGTATAAAATCAGATTAGCTGATTTCGTGCACCTCATGGCAGCTCACATTGAACGACTTCTTTACAATATTTTTCTGCGTGTTGCTACTACAGACATCACCTGCTAACTGATGAGGGGCGAGCTAATCCTGAAAGGGGCCGTCATAGTGCCATCTTTTAAACAAATGGCTAATTAACCTTATGATAAGGCTATCTGTTTGAGAGTAGTACAACACCAGTGCAACTGGTTGCAAAGGCAAGTTTGTTCTATCGTTACAATTAAGATCATCGCATTATTATTATTATTATTATTTGTTTATTTCTCTTTCGAGACACCCATAGACAGCACGTGGCTAGAGGGTGTGGTTACATTATATCAGTATTTACAAGCATATTTACATGAACTTATTTAAAAATTTGGAGATGAAAAAACACAGAGTATGTGGTTAATGGATTAATTGTTAAGCTGGTTTAATTAATTGTTAAATGTTAAATATTATTATATAAATTATTAAATTAGTCTTCTTATTATATTTGTACCTACCGGTACACATTACCAAAGATTTCTATCCTATACATTGTGTCTGTACATAGTTTCTCTAGATCTATATTTAAATTATTAAAATAATTTACAGTATTTGCTGGGAAAAATCTCCCCAGAAAGTCCAATTGAGTCAATTGGCACTTGAGACTTGGTTCTTCTCTGTTTATTCTCGGTCGTATCATACGAGGGCGAGTGATCACGTTTCCCACTTTCGGCGCATCTATTCTCTCCGTTAGTAGCTTTGCCACAGTTAAGATGTTTCTGGTTGTGATGATATAATTCCAGGGTGTGATGTCCAGATTGGCAGACAAGACCGCTCTTGAGATGGTAAACGGTTTCCCGGCAATCTTGTTTAGCCATCTCAGGAGCCAGTATTCTACTCCTAAGAAGGACTTGATGTTGTTCTCTGGGGCAGATGACCAGATAGTCGATGCGTACAACGGAATCGGTGTAACGCATTTAAGGATGTATTGGATCATAAGATGAGGGCTTCGGAGACCGGTGAGTTCTTGTCTAGTGCTCCAGAGTGCTGCGTATGTCTTTTTCCTAATGTGTTCGAAGTGAGGTATGAAGTTTAAACCTTCATCCCACTAAGGCGCATTTAGGGCTAGAGCCTCAAGCTGCGAACAAATTTAGACTATGTATATAAAGTGCTTAGCATCATAATACACAGCCATTTCTGAATAAACAGAAAATTTTTAAGGTGGCATCGTTTTAGGTTATATCTCATATTGTGAATGCCTTCACAACGAGTTGCCATGATATTGCACTACTTCGAATAAGTAACGCTTCACCTAAGGAGAAGACTAGTGTTACTTATTCTCAGATAGGTACCACCACCCAGACAGCACTGTTTCAAGGCTATTTGATGTATGTATGTGAATATCTACTCGAATATCCACTTGTCCCTATTAGACTTAGAAAAGCAAAAAAGGTAGAGGGAAAGTTATAGTAGGAGTGAAGAGGAAAAGAAACAGTGTAGAAGAATGAAAGGGACAGTAACTCCTTCAACTCACACCACTCAAAAACTCATAAACTCCTCGAATAGGCAACGCTTCCCCAGGGGAGAAGGCTGTTGTTACCTATTCTCGGAAACTCCGGACATCATCAAGCTCCCCCTAGTAGCACTGTTTCAGGGCTATTTGGCCCTTCGTCAGTGAGTGGGTAGGTACCCAAGTGATGCAATGATGGCAAAAGCAGTTATGAAGTATAACTCCACAATATGAGAGATGCCTGATGGTGTATGATGTATTTAGACTAAGGCGCATTTAGGGCTAGAGCCTCAAGCTGCGAACAAATTTAGACTATGTATATAAAGTGCTTAGCATCATAATACACAGCCTGAGAATAAGTCCTGAACACACCATCTGAGAATAAGTAACACTAGTCTTCTCCTTAGGTGAAGCGTTACTTATTCGAAGTAGTGCAATATCATGGCAACTCGTTGTGAAGGCATTCACAATATGAGATATAACCTAAAACGATGCCACCTTAAAAATTTTCTGTTTATTCAGAAATGGCTGTGTATTATGATGCTAAGCACTAACGGAAATACCACCATCAGCCGACAGGGGAGTGATCACATCGGAAATCTGTAATAAGATCACAGCTTTCTCTAGCCATCTCAACCATTTCGGTCTCAAACTGAACCCCCAAAAATCCGTTATTATGGTTTTTTCTCTGAAGAAGTGTCCCACATTCATACAACCCTCACTGGAGGGCGCAATTATTCCAAGTGTTACTAAACACAAAGATCTCGGTGTAACCTTCGACCCAAACCTTAGGTTCAACTGTCACATCGAATGTGTTCTACGCAAGATCAACCGAATGCGCTGGATTGCCCGTCAACATCTTCTTCATAACACAGACGCAAGAACCACAATCAGATATCTGGAAACCATTGTGTATCCTACCTTTCTGTATGCCTCTGAAATATGGGCATCCGCAGTACCTTCTCTCATGAAGCCCATCTTCGCCAGTGAATACTGGATATTGAAGTGGGCAACCCACAAACATCGACTCCCCCCTCAGCAGAGGACCACCAGCATGGCCGACCAACTCCAAATCCCACGGCTGCCTCAAATAATCAGCATGAGGAGAACTGTGACCACAGTCAAAATGCTGGTTGGCAAAATCAACTCCCCTGACTTCTGGGATATATGCCAGTGGCATGTTCCACTTCCGTCCTTACGAGCCACCCCTCTTCTTCAGCTACAACGGAACAGGCTGAAGATCAGTGACAGATTCCTACCTGGACAAGTACTTCCTACAGTACAAGCCCTGCTAATGATCGGAGTTGACCTGCAGAAATTCGCTTCTGATCGCAATTACAGGCGCTCGTTGGCCGAACTTGTTCCCCTTTTGTTTGGCCCCTGATGTCGACTCATACTGATATCTCCATCTTCTATCTCCTATGAGGTGCATAACGGCACGTCGCAGGAAAATCGACGAACTGTCTTCACAAGAAAATGCAATACCGAACAATAATGTGGCACTGTGAAATTTTCTGACTTGTGTGAATATGCTTAAATATGTGCTTTGTACATATGAACGTGTACATACCTTGGTGTACTGTCTGCCTCACAACTATGTACATACTCATATCTATTGAATGGCTAATGCTACGTTTTTAATTGTTATGTAATATTTTATACTGCACAAATTTTTATACTGTACATATTTTTATATTTCTATATCATTGTCAAGCCCCTGGCCTCCTGGCTGTGGCGGGCACATTATTGTATCTTTACTGTACAATAAAGATTTTCTTCTTTTATATACATAGTCTAAATTTGTTCGCCCTAAATGCGCCTTAGTCTAAATACATCATACACCATCAGGCATCTCTCATATTGTGGAGTTATACTTCATAACTGTTTTTGCCATCATTGCATCACTTGGGTACCTACCCACTCACTGACGAAGGGCCAAATAGCCCTGAAACAGTGCTGTCTGGGTGGTGGTACCTATCTGAGAATAAGTAACACTAGTCTTCTCCTTAGGTGAAGCGTTACTTATTCGAAGTAGTGCAATATCATGGCAACTCGTTGTGAAGGTATTCACAATATGAGATATAACCTAAAACGATGCCACCTTAAAAATTTTCTGCTTCATCCCACTTAAGGCCAAGGTCAATATGTGCGGGGGATTTTTTGACTCTGGTATTGTTCACAAAAATCATAATTTCATTTTTCTTCTTTTTGTTGGTGAAGGTCATTTGGGCAGTTTTCTTTTCATTAAGTTTCAGGCCAATGTAGTGCAGATATTCTTCTAGCTTCCTGATTGCCTTGTTTGCTTCCTCTGATAGATGGGGTGCAGTTTCTTGTTCTTTAGAGGTTACAAAAAATTTCAAATCGTCTGCATATGTAATAAATTGTTGACTGTTTTGAGCTAAAAATGGGGCTAGTGCTATTGCGAAGAAGGTGGCGAACAATACGTCCCTTCAAGTACTCCCCTAGAGATACAGTAAGTTGCTGTTTGTTTCCTGTTTATTGCGATAATTTGTCTTGCTTGAAGGGTGTTAGTCCGAATGTTTGAAGTGCTTCCTGAAATGAGGAAATACTCCTTGAGGATTACTGTTATAGCTGGGATTGAGACGTTGTCGAAGGCTGTTGCTACATCCAGGAAAACGATGTCCAACTGCTGTTTATTATTTAAAGCTAGCTTTATTCGGAGTAGACTCTCTATTAAATTTGTAATAGTCGACCTTCGAGGAAGCACAGAATGTAAGTATTCTGGCCTATCCCCAAAGCAGTGCTGATTGACGGTGTTCAGGATTGCTTTCTGAAATATTTTTTTGCAGAGAGCATCCGATTGCGATGGGCCTGAAATCTTTACTGGTTTTAGGATTGTTTATTTTTGGAACTGGTTTTACGTAATATCTCTTCCATGTTTTCGGGATAACCCCCTCACTTAGTATTCGTTGGAAGAGGTGGTGGAGCGGGTCGATTATGTAAGCACTACACATTTTTATCATGAATAGCGGGAACTGGTCCGGCCCGATCGTTGCTTTACTGGGGAGCGAGTTAATAGTTTCCTTTAAGTTTTCCCTGCTGATATTAATTTCACGAATATGTTTCTAGCTCCAGTTTGGTTAGTGCCAGCCTGGGATCCATCAGTTTTTTGATCATTTTCTGCATCTCGCGGATGTGTTCCTCACAATTTTTCTGCTTTTCATTCAAAGGCTTTCCGAATGTGGCTTCTGTCCACTCTCTAAACAGCTGGTCCGTCATTTCGTTTTTGTTGTTTTTCTTGCTAACTATTCTCTTTCCTTTTTTTAATTTTTCCTTCATAACCTCAAAGTATGCTTGTCTTTTCAGTCGAATGAACTTTGCCCTTTCGCGTTTATACGTTGTCCGACAGTCGGGTGCCCAGTTCTTTTCCACTTTCGGTAGAGCTTTTGCTTCTTTTTAAATATAACTTTAACTTGTGGAGTGAACCAAGAGATCTTATTAAAGGTCTCTGTCGGAGATCTTTAATACTTCCGTGTATTATCTGCACGGTTTAAACCTTGTTGGTGGCAAAAAACAGGTTAAAGGACAAGAAACTCTTGAAGACATCTAATAAAGAGATAAATGTCACCCTTCTTTGTAATGGATTCTTAAAGACAAAAGCGATAGCGTTGAGGCGAGTGCCGGATTGCTTTCTAAATATTTCCCGTTTGTAAAATGTTGATGGTTTTGCAAAACTTGTCGGATTTGACAGAATTCCAGTCTGTAAAGTGCAGGATTTTCAACAGTTTACTGTATGTTTATTATAAAAAATGTACTGCAATATTTCTTCCATGGCCAGAAGTCAAGGAGTTCACGATGAATAATATAATATAATAATACAATGTAATGTAATAGTAAACACATTAATACGTATAATATATAGAACATCGCAATATTTTATTAATGTGCATGTGTTTTTTTTGGGCTGTTTAACATGAAATTCAGTATTCTTTTCTGTTACTACTATTATCATCTTTTATAATTATATCGAATGAAAACTATATTAACTTAGAATTATTCGTATTCAAATGGTTTCAAATGGTTTTAACCAGCGCAATATTTTCGATTTCACAGTAATGGCAGTAATTTCCTGAACTTATTAATATTTCTTGAACTCACTTAATAATAAAAAAAAAACGCTTTAATTATATTAAATGGTTTCTTGTGGTTCTAAGCATCATTTTCTCTGCTAATCAGTTTGAAGAATTTTCTACCTTAACGTAATTTTCTGAGAATTGATTTCCGATAGAGAGAGTTCCATTTTTAATTAACCTGCAATTCAATACCTTAAACTCGTCAATCAAAAGCCCCGAGTTTAATATTCACGTACAACGTTTACAAATCTTTAGAAAGGTCAGAAATTGAATTGCACTAAAAAATAATTCTCGTTTTAATCGTTTTCAGTCGTTGCCAAATATGTGATATGAATATGAGAATATTCTAGAATTATTTCTTTCTCATCAAATATTTATTGTGCCAGGAGGTCCCAGCAAGCTTTCCTGGCATCCCCGCCACTAATCACAATGCTGCACAGATATTTACAGACTAACAAGCACTAATTCATGCTCCATTACAAGATAATGAAATTTTTCGCTTCCTGTTCTCGCACCATTATAAGACATTAAAGCACTGCAGTTCGTATAAAATGAATTTGGACTCCCTGCTACAGAAAGTAGCTCGTGAGAAATTGCCGTCAGTGCATACAATTTCAATGCAATGTCCAGTCTGAGAAAAAAAATTCTTTTTAATAAATTGAAACGTAGCCCGGAAAGCTGAATTCCACACCACGGAAGTATTCTCATCAGTAAATTGTAGTCAGACCGTGGAAGTATTCTCATCAGTAAATTGTAGTCAGAAGATGAACACAGATCTGTTGCAAATGCGTCATCTTCATAAGCGTTGAAATACGTTTAGTTAGAAATTCACGTTTCCAATGGACTCGTCGAGTACACCGACTTAAAAAAAAAAAAACAATCAGTGATGAAATGCGCAATCTGAATCATCTATCCTCATCGAGTACTCAGACTTACTCAGAGTAATCGAATACTCTGCCTTGAAAGATCACTCAGTGATGAAATGGTGTGAATATACGGAATAGTAACAGGTGCTACTACGCTGCTTGCTCGCTTTCTTCGAACCACGAGTTTATAGGATGTTGAATAGCCGGTTCACCAGAATCATGTCATGGCATGCAGTCAACAAGGTGTCGAAATATGACGAGAGGGATATTGTATTTTTAATGCAGCGAAACTGTCCTCAGTTACTTGAGTGGCGTGGATAGAGCGTTGTGCTCACGAACGTATCTCTTTACATTTCATTTCAAAGATGTTTAATGAAACTGTCTGGTGATTTGGCTGTCCAGAATAGATGCTTGACGTTATCACGTCCTTCGAAACATGCTTTTCACACCTTTGGTGCAGTGGACAGCTGCATTTTCACCTTAAAAGTATGGCGCACTATGGACATAGTTGCCGATGCGCCTAATAAATCCCTAAACCAACGACAACAACCTTAAAAGTAACAAGTTCATTAGCAAATATACAGGGTGATTCACTACCAGTGTGAAACTTGCAGGAAGTGTAGGGGGCACAAAGACGAATCGGAATCACATAGCATTGCAGGGTCCGAAATGCCTTCGTCATGCGGTAGAGGACGCTGAACGGGAGGTCGCGTGAACAGCGATCCCGCTGGAAGTCAGCATTTGCGAACCGTTTCTGTTGAAGAAACCAAGTAGCAAAAGTCCTCCGGAGTGGATAATCCGCAGGCTCCAATGACTGGACGCGTTGCAAATGGTATGAACTCAATTGGTTTGTTGACAGTATCCTCCATACAATGGATTGAGAAATACCCAATCGTTGGCCTATCGCTCGAGTACTCGTACTCGGATTGCCTTCTGCAAGACGTAGGACATTCTCCTCATTGTCTGGCGTCCTCGTCGTTCGCTCTCGATTCATGGTACCTCTCGTGAAACAACCAGTCTCACGTAACCTTCTGTGCACACGTGCGAAAATCGTATGATGAGGAGCACGCCTGTGCGGGAAACGTTCCTGGTACAAGCGCAGAGCGGCGCGCCCGTTACAGTCTGCAGCTCCATACGCGAGGTGCATGTCGGCCAGTTCAAAGTTTGAATACTCGTCCGTCCTACTGCCTCGGGAACCGGTTCGCAAATGCTGACTTCCAGCGGGATCGTTGTTCACGCGACCTCCCGTTCAACGTCCTCTACCGCATGACGAAGACATTTCGCACCCTGCAATGCTATGTGATTCCGATTCGCCTTTGTGCCCCCTACACCTCCTGCAAGTTTGTTGCACTGGTAGTGAATCACCCTGTATATATATAATGCTCGTTTAAATATATTCATGTATTTACGGTGCCTCCAATGGAATCAGAGAATACAGAGAATAACACTAAACTATTCTCTACACCATTATTCCTCCTTCAGCAGCCTCTGTTGTCGATATACATCAATATATTTCAGCTGTGTATTAATAACAGAAGCCTCTTTGTGGTTTCCTTCATATGTACACTCTTCCATCGGTGGTGAAAAGCATAAATCAGGGACTCAGCGGACCAAGTGACTTGACTCTAGTTTTTCTATGTCCATCTTCCGCGTTCTTGGAATTATTTTAACAGTATTTTCCGGCTGATTTCTGAAATCAGTGGCTTCCGTGAAACTAATCTACTCCTGTAATGTATGGTTTTCAGTTTTATTCACATAGGGCGAGTATCGATGCCTTGTAATGTTCCAGGCCTTAAATACAGAGGATAATTGTTCCACCGTTTGACGATGATCACACTTGCTAATTTACTCCAACGGTGAGCATCTCGCTCCGTCATGTTATATTTTCAGATGCGGTTGCGTCTTCACAGGTGCTTTCCCTTTTTCAATTTGTGAAAGAGTCCAGTGATATCAGCCTTTGAACACTCGACAAATTTAGCTCTCCTCTGCACTATAGAACACTCGCTAAAGCATTGCAGGATCGTCTAGACAAGACTTCAGCAATAATTTAACACAGCAAAGGTTTGTTAAGGGGAAGTCGTGTCTGACCAATTTGATTGGATACAATGATGTGGCACAAAGGAACTGGATGAAAAAATCATTTTGATATCATATACTTGGATTTAAGGAAAGCTTTTGATATGTTGCACGTGGCTGACTACTGTACAAATTGAAGAATTATGGCATTAAGGGAAGGTTGCTACAATGGATAAAGGAATGGTTGAGTGGGAGAAGACAGAGTGGCAATCAATGGACACTGTTATTTGTGGCCCAATGATATTAGTGGACTCCTCCAGGTTTCGGTGTTGGCCCATTGTTGTTTTGTATATTTGTTAATGCTATTGATTAATATATCAGGTTTAATGTCCAAGTTTGAGGATGATACAAAGGTTAGTAGTGTTGTTCATGGCAGTAATGAGAGTTTGCTACTGCAACATAATCTAAGATGGATGAATCTAGATGGATTGATAAGTGAAAACTGAAGTTTAACATTGACAAATGCAAAGTACTGTATATGGGTAACAGTAACTACAGAGGAACGCACCAACTGTGTGGTAATTTTGGAAAATTAAAAAGACCTGGGAGTAATTGTGCAATAAGATATGAAGTTCTCTGAGCAATGCAGACGGGCTGCCAGAGCAGGTCATGGAGTTTTGTCAATAATAATAGAAATTTTGCTAGTAGCGACAAAGAGGTGATTATTCCTTTGTATAAGGCATTGGTCAGGCCACACCTTGAGTACCGCGTACAGATCTAGAGGCCTCATTTTAGGAAGAATGTAGAGTTGTTAGAACGAGTACAGAGAAGGGCAACAAGGTTGGTGAGGGGAACAAATGTTCTTACCAAGGAAGGCTTAAGTTCTGTAAATTGCAGCGTCTGAAGACTAGGTGACTGCGAGGTGATCTGATTGAAGTCGATAAGGTTTGAGGATTATAAAAGAATCCCATCAGCATTGAAACTGCTCAATGCTGATGGGATTCTTCCTCTTCCTTGGATTGAAAACCTGAGGGGACATAAATTCAAATTGAGGAAAGACAGTTGCAGAATAGATGTGCGGAAATTTTCCTTTAGCCAGCGGTTAATTGATTGCTGGAACAAACCTTCATCTGTCGTTGCGGAAGTCGATAACTTAAAATAAATTTAAGGAAAAACTGGACAAACGTTTGGAGCGAATGGATGGGTGAAATGAGTGTGTTTTTTTTTTTTGTCTGATGCTATATAAGCTTGCTCGCTTCCATCATATGTCAATGCTAAACGCGCACCTGTAGTCTTAACTCTTTGGAAGCTCATGAGATCCTTTCTGTATCCCACTGTTGATGAACTAATTTGCCCTCAAACGGAATGACACTGTTTTAGAGAGCTTCCTACCTACACACATCATACAGGTGCGATAACTTAAATTTACACATTTTTGTGTAAACTATGTGAGTATAGCCACAACCTATTGAAGTGGCCAGGAAGTGTATGCAAACAATACTACGACAGCACATGTTGGATATATAAGAAAATTCTTGAGAGGAAATAGGCATCTGTTAAAAAAAAAAATTTCCACTCAAGCTACACAATTGATTTCGAAAATTTTCCCTGTTTCTTTCTTCGAAAAGTCCTGCTTTTGAGAGAGAGAGAGAGAGAGAGAGAGAGAGAGAGAGAGAGAGAGAGAGAGAGAGAGAGAGAGAGTGTGTGTGCGTGCGTGTGTGTCATCCCCTATTTATTCCTATAATAAGACAAATACAGGGTGTCTCAAAAATGTTTAGGGGAGGTAGGTAACATCTAAAGGAATGTGAATCGCATAGGAACCCATAACCGGAAACGTCACGGTAAGTCGGTAGACGGCGCTGTTCATCAGTTCGCGAGGAGGGAAATTTCTGGTTTACTCATTCAAGCAGTACTCGCCGCACGAAGAGCATGCATCGATATACAAACTGTGAGCTGGCAGACATGCACCTAGTGTATGGATTAGCAGAGGGCAATGGACGAACCGCTCAACGAATTTATGGAGAACGCTTCCCAGACAGACATGTACCGGACCACCGTTTGTTTGCACGTGTGCATCAAAATTTGTGCGATTATGGGTCACTTAGAGGTAACAGGAGTAGTGCGGGCAGACCACGTTCGACGCGAACTCCCGCCATGGAAAAAAGTGAGTTGAACGCCGTCCAGAATAATCCTACTACCAGCACACGTGCCGTTGCATCTGCCTTAGGAGTGTCTCGTAGCAGTGTACAGCGTGTCTGGCACGACGATTCCTTACACCCCTTTCATCTCCAAAGGATTCAGTTACTGCTCCCCCAAGATCATCCTGCACGTGCGGCTTTTGCGCAGTGGTTTCTCCAAGAAAGTGTTCAAGACTTGAATTTTCCAGCCTATGTTTTGTTCACGGCTGAGGCTTATTTCACTCGGGAAGGCTTATTCAATCAGCACAAGGCTCATGTGTGGGCTCACGACAACCCACACGGTGTGCGCCCCCATGCGGCACAACATCGCTTCGCAATAAATGTGTGGGCAGGTATGGTCGGTGACTGCTTAGTCGGCCCATACCTGTTACCATCCCGCATGAACTCCGCTAAATATCGGATCTTTCTTGAACAAGTTATACCAGGGTTACTTGACGATGTTTCAGCAAATGTGAGACGCAACGTTTGGTTTAAACGTGACGGGGCGCCTGCCCATTATGGAAGGTGTGTTCGTGACCATTTGAACAGGTGTTTTGGGCGTCGATGGATTGGCCGTGGTGGACCCGTTGCCTGGCCCCCACGCTCACCTGATTTATCGAACCTTGATTTCTTTCTGTGGGGGGGCCCCTCAATTCTATCGTGTATGAATCGCCTGTGGAGACGGAAATGGATCTCGTGGCGAGACTAGTCTGCGCTGCTGCTACTGTCAAAAAACTCCAGGTGTGTTCGACCGTGTCTGCCAATCCATGCTACGTCGGTGTCACGCATGCATCGCGTCTCATGGTGGAACCTTCGAGCATCTGTTGTAACATCATGAAATGCATCCATCTCGTACTCCATTGTTAATATTATGTCAAATAAATGTTGCCACTAATTACTGTCTTGTGTCATTTCTGCTTCTTGTGCCTCTGCTACTACTTTCCCCGTGACGTTTCCGGTTATGGGTTTCTATGCGATTCACATTCCTTTAGATGTTACCTACCTCCCCTAAACGTTTGTACCAATATTTTTGAGACACCCTGTATAACAAAGTTTTCTCTGTGAGTCACAAATTTTCATTATAATGGCATTGTGGAAACTAGTGAATGACCCTTAATTGTTTTATCTTCTCAGCGAGCCAGAATACATCGGTTTGTTTTACTGTTATATGACTCTTATCCGCGATAATTGCGTGTTAGTTCTCTGTCACTTTCATACGGACACGTTCATTGTCATAATTTTTAAAACTAATCCCGGTGGGGAGACCGCCTTTTCTCTGGTTTGAATTCAATTCGGTTGCAAAGCCTTGCTGACTTGATAAAAGGGATGGCATTTATCAATTTGTCTGGGAACTGCTGATATACACTGATTTCAAAAGCAATCAGCTTTCACAAATTGTAGAAAATAGCAGCAATCTATGGAAATATTCGTATAACATCTGGTATATCATGGACTATTCTTATGGCGGAATCACGTTGTACAGCCCGTTGGATAGGTGTACAGTATATTATATACAATATTCAGGTTACCATCTACTAGAAACTTTTCCATGCAACTCCCACATCTGGTGGAAAAAGCCCTAGTTTGAGAGCTTTTTCACTTCGTGGCTGAGTTAGCTGGTTTCAGCCATTGACAGTAAAGATAAATAGTTGCATGCATTGCATATCGAATTCGGAGCCCTGCTACATAAATCTCAATTTCTCCTGTAAAATTTCCCAAAATGGAATCTTTCAATGGCTGTCACATGGAATAATTCAATCATTAACATGCATTGAGAATAATGGTTCTCTTTGTGAACAACTTTATTTTAAGGTCATTGACCTTAAATGAAAGAGAAATGTTATGATTTGCTTCTTCAGTAAAGAAATCGTTAATTGCATCTGTCTTTGTATTAGCTGCATTCCTGATTCTTCGCCGGTCTTTTCAAAACAGTATCGAGGTTATTAATGAACTTTGTCACTCACTGTAATTTCTTTCCATCCAAAGTTAAGATTTGAGTAATTAGTGGAAAATTGTATTTTAGCCTGGAAAAGCACTTAAGAAATATTTTTCTTAGTAAATATTTCCTGCAACGTGCTTAGAAACATCCTTTATACCCAACGAATCCTTATTAGCTCTCTTGCTTACACATTTCCTCCAGTGGCTTTCATTATTACTTGCTCTGGAAAACGGCTAGCCGTTATTAATGTTTCCTGAACACAAAAAGACCAAATAAACTCGCATTACTTTAGTGTAGGCAGCTTGTAGGCATCACAATGATCTCGTATTTCAGATCTATATTTGCTCTATAAATATCGAATTCCTGATCATTTTGAAGTAGAATCCTTGGATAAATGCTTTTATATTTACTTCCACAAATTAGGTTTCAGTCACATGAACTAATTTCCTATTCATTTGCTTGCTTACACTCACAGATGGAAATTCTTTGGATAACCAGGTTAGTTTTGTTAAATATCCTTGTAAAGTTTCTTGGTGTGATTTTATGTGTTATGTAAAAAAAAATTCTTCCTCAAGCAGGTTCTTGCTCATGGAAACCACAGAAGTCTTCCTACCTGCATAAAATAAAGAATTATAGAGACTACAGATTTTGGATGTTACAATGACTATATAAGTGTAAGTGTTTTCAGTGTCTAACGGCACCAGGGGTTCCCCCATCTCCGCGTTGCTTTTATTGTGGGTATACCAGTTCACTGGGAAGGCCAGAGATTTAAAAGTGTATGGATTATGGAAGTGTGGTGTTTTGTACCGTTGTTCCTCCGGCCATTTAGCCGCTGGACTTCTTCTGAGGCCCAACGTTGCCCCACTTACGCCCCGTGGAGGCAGACCAGGTACCCGATAGTCTTTAGTTCACTCTGGCAGGTCCTGCCACCTAATTTCCTGAGATTTCAGTGGCTAGGACCTTAAAAAAAAAAAAAATTACACATACAAATATGTATAGATATATGTGTGATATCTCTCGATTGCGTAGGGTGATGTCGCTTGAATAAGGATAGACCGAAATATGGGCGTAAGTTAATTTGGATTTATATGTGTGGGGCAATTCGCTTGTGTAAAGATAGAGAGGGGGGGAGAATGAAGACAGGGGGGTTAAGGGGGGAAGGATAAGGCCAATAGAGTAGGAAGCCTCAATTTGGTGTCAGCAGGGCATGCCCATGCCCTGCCAGAAGGAAGAATGTGGGTGACATGGAGGGGAGGAAACAGTATGACCGTCTCCTCCCCCCTGCCGGGGTGGGGTAGAAAGGGCCGGACAAGGGAGCCGGCACAGGTCGCCAATATGGCGTGTGCAGCCTGGCTGCAGAGTGGCTAGGTCAACAGGTTCAGGACAGCATCACAACACAGGCCCCACCAGGAGGGACATGGTCTCTACCGACTTGTTCACAGATCGGTTGAATGCCGGTATTGGTCATGGGATCAAGGTCTCATCCAGTTTGGTCATGGTCATTCTGTTTCCATTTTGGGTGGTCATTGTTGGTATGTGGTCACTTTCACTGTTTGTTCTGTTATCTGGGCGTCGATGCAGTGTTGTCACTCCTGCATATGGTGATTGTCACATTCTAGGGTAGTTCGTTGGGTAAATTACATGCGCTGTTGGTCCAGTTGACAGGGTGTCCGTGTTTGATTGTGATGTTCGTGGGAGCAAAGTCCCGTCCGATATCGTGGTACTTTTATCTTTCTGGTACAGTTGACAAAGTAATGGCACTCATGAGAGCAGAGTCCTGTTCGATGAGTTGTAGTTGTAGTCAGGTCCTGCATCAGGCCTGGGGAGATTGGGTCATTGCCCTTAGTCGGGTAAACAGCTCATGTGCAAAGCACGAGAGGGCCTTGTAGTGCTCTTCCTCATGTAATATAAGCTGCTCCCGTTCCTTCGGATTAAAGCTTATCTTTGTGACGCAATGACATCTGATATCCTCAAAGAGAGAACAATCGTGCATTAGGTGTGACCATGTTTGGTTTTCTCCGGAGTGGCATAATGGGGAATCTCTGATGCCGAAAGTTGACAGTTTGGCATTAAAAGAGCTATGCCCTGTTAGAAGAAAGGTGGTGTAGAGCCCCGGTGAGAACCAGTTTGGCTGTTCGGGATACACTTGGGTAATGTCCGGGATGAACTTCCGGGTTATCTCACCTTTAGTTGAGTCTGCCCATCGGGACTGCGAGGTTTGTTGAAGATATTTGGTTAGTCGTTTCTTTTCTGCGTTGCTGTTGTTGGTCTGGTCTGTGGTGAAGCCAATGCAAGTTACACTGTTCCCTCTTGATAGTTGATATAGCATGCCACAGCGGACAATCTCCAGGTCCAAGGGTAGGAGCCCCACAAGGGCCTGCAGTGCGTGTGAGCTGACAGTGCAGCATGCTCTAGAGACGGTGAGTAAGATGCTGCGCTGTATCACTGCGGTGGTTGCTTTTTTAAACCAGATCCCTGCTGCATAGCTGATGGCTGGAATGAAGAAAGCCTTGTAAAAGAGGAGTAGGGTTCTTTTCCTTAAGCCCCAATCCTTCCGCGAGACTCTTGGTATGAGGGCTGAGTAGTTCTTGATCTTTTTTTGTAGTTATACGAGGTGTGGGGTGAATGAAAGATTTTTGTCAAGAATGATTCCTAGGTATTTTAATTCCGTGGTCAGTTTTATGGGTTTTCCTTCTATTTTTATCTGAGGTGGCCTCCTGATATCAAGGGAGCCTTTTAAAAGTATTGAGGATGTCTTATAAGGTGATATTATTAAGTCACAATGACTATATAGTGGACTTGACTCACAAGCTTAACTGTAGACTATATTGTGGAATGGACTTCTATTTTTTTTTTTTTTTTTTTTTTTTTTGCTGGCCCTGTCGCCGTGGGAGACAGGTTGAGATTCTTCTATCAGTACTCTATCTTTAAAATGATAATCGTAGACGGTCTGTTGCCACGGGACAGAAAAGATAACCAATGGGAGTGTATATTTTTACCCTATTAGGCTAGGAGACCGATGCGATGCAAAAACAAAACAACAACAAAAAAAAAAAAAAAAACTGAAAATTGCAGCCCAACGATGGGCATTTATGCACGCTTGAAGAACAGGGTGGATGCCCTTAAAGGAATTAAATTGGGGGCGCATCAAACTCTCAGCTGCCAACTTCAACTGCAGTGCTTTCTCTTGCCTACCACACAAGACAGCGGCCACCACTTAGGCACCATGAGCTGGTCCCACAGGAGGTAGCAATTGTCGGTGACTGTTGTCAGGGAAACGGGAAATATATTTTGAAAAAAAAAAAAGGATAGGGGGAATAGGACCAATATATATCTAACAAGGGCAAAGGTTGATGATGATGTTTGAGAACAGATATCATCTTTAAAGGACACAAAAGGTGATATTGTTGTACGCGTTGGCACCAATGACATTAAGAGTATATCAGTGGATGTACTTAACAAGTACAGGACAATGCTGAGAAAAAGTCGCGAGTTAGGATTATATTTGAAAGTGGCTGAAATTCTGCCCAGACACGATAGGAGAAAGGTACAGAATGATAGCTTTGTCAATCAATCCGGCCCTTGAGAGATTATGCAAGGCTCATGGGGTAAAATTTTTCTCAATGGTGTGTGTGCTCGTTAACAGGAGGGACTGCTTCTAGAAGTATGAGATACACTTGAACAGAAAGGGTGCAAAAATATTTTCTGATGTTATCGAGAGAGGGGGAGAGAGTAGTCTGCGCGGGTAGCAAAGTGGTATCGTCACCGTCCTCCCCACACCGTGTGGAAAAGGCCCGGGTTAGAATCCCGTCGATGATGCGAGGAACTTTAATAGACTTTTTTCACTCCATGGCTTAGTTAGTCGGTGTCAGGCATAGACAGCAAGGGTCCCCCTCCCAGAAACTGAGGTTTTCGTCCAAAAAATAGGCAAATCTACAAGAGAACAAACGCAATTTACAGACACATTACGTAAATGGGTATATAGACGAAATCTGGGTGACTCTAATAAAATAATTTGAATTTGTTATCGAAAGAATATTAGGTGGTTTTGAAAACTGCTAGCATGGGTAGCTGCAGGCAATGGTAAAAATGATTGCTGTAGTGAGGTTTTAGGAGCATCATCGACTACGGCAATATTGCTCCGTGTAATACTGTCTGTATACCGCGTGTGTTCAGTGGTCGAAAACCACGAGTTTCTGGGAGGAAAACCCTGCTACCCTCGCCTTAGACCGATAATTCAGCCACGTTCTGAAAAAGGTCCATTAAAATTCCTTACGTCATTGACGGGACTCTAACTCAGGTCTTCTCCACCCTGTTTGGGGAGAATGGCGATTCTACTAACTGTGCTACTCACGAGGGCTTGAAAGTGATTCTTCAATATATTGGAACCTGCAGCAGCCTGGAAAGTAAGGTACCGGGGATTTCAAGGTCTGCTGAAACAAGGTGTTTCCTTGAAACAAGGAAATACATGAACTGTTTAGGGAAACTATTGAGTAAGAACAGATGCATGTATAATTGCATGTACACAAATGCTAGGAATACAGTAAATAAATTTGATGAATTTGCAGTGTTCTCCAAGTCATCAAATGCAGATATTGTGGGGATACCAAAGAAATGGTGTCAGTCGGATATAAGGAATGAAGAATTTGAATATGTGTAGGACAATATATATAGACAGGACAGGAGGAGGAAAGGGTTATGCTTTTAGTTAAGAAGCACATAAAATATAAAGCAGTGCATCCAGTTGATATGGGTGGTCAGTGTAATAACTCCGCCCTCCTGTCCTGTCTATGTACATTGTATTCCCCTTATTCAAATTCTGCATCCCTCATAACTGAGTAACATACGTCTCTGATATCCCCACAATGTCTGCATTTAATGACTTGACCAGCACTTAATATTCATCAAACTTCAGTTTGGCTTAAGGACTGTGATGAGTACAACGAACGGCTGTATGGACAAATAGTGGGCAAGTAAATCAGAATGCCTTATAATGGGAGATTTAACTTTCCAGATACTGACTGGAATTTGTGGATTGGTCACTCAAACATTAGCAAGACTAATCGGATGACTGTTTTCTACAGTAGCATGTTAGAGAGGCAACAAGAGAGAGAGAGAGAGAGAGAGAGAGAGAGAGAGAGAGAGAGAGAGAGAGCAATGTTCTTGATCTGATTATTAGCAATGATTCTTAACGCATTAAGAATTTGCAGATAAAAGAACCACTAGTAGGCAGTGATCACAGTGAATCCATGTGGGATTTATATGAGGATGTAACTCCCATAAAGGGTAAAGGAAGGGTTTTACTTTTGTAAAGGAGTCTATAGTGGTCTCAGACATTTTTAACCAACTAATGATGTTACCAACAACAAACAAATTCCAATGGGAAGCATTCAGGAAAATAACCACATAAACTACTAGGCTTTACATACTAAGAAATGCTATTCAAGCTTAGACTTATATGAATGTGAGATGATCGAACGAGACACGTCAAAGTGGGATGCATATAAATAAGTGGGATGCATATAAATTTTTAGTTGATACATAAGCCTGTGGTAGATTTAAACTAGACTGCAACCAAGTCACAAAGGAGGTTAGGCAAGCCAAAGCAAATCAAGAGAAATTTTGGTAAAGGATACAAAAAAAAAAAAAAAAAACCAGCAAAGATTTCTTTACTTAGGTAAACACGAAGTAAGGGAGATGAATCACATCGGTGGTTTAATTGGTGATGATTCTACTCAGTTTGCTAACAAACCGAATAGGTATTTTGCATTATACATGGGAAAAGTGGATTCCAGAAGTTTATCAAGTTCCAACAGGGAGCGAAATTATTTTACAATAATAAAGAGGAGAGTGGAAGAGAAATTGACAAAGTTAAACATAAAAAATGTGTCTGGGCTGGATAGCATCTGTCCAATTATATTAAGGGAGGCAGCAAAGGAGGTAAGAAAATCCTTGGACATAATTATGAGACCATTTTTGAATTCATGAGAGGTCTCTGTAGACTGGAGATGTGGGAATGTATCCCCAATTCACAAAGGAGAATCAATGGTTTGGCATGAGTAACTACAGAAATGTTAGCTTATCTTCTCTTTCAAATAACGGAGTCACAGGTTAAAAAATCGATACAGGACCAATTAGATAGGGTGCAGTTATAATTCAGTCACAGCATGGGCAGACCCCGTCTAACCAGTTTGATTAGGCAACTTGATAAATTGACAAAGAAAGTAGATGCAAAAAATAAGTTTGATATAAAATATTTGTATTTCAGTAAAGCTTTTGATACCGTTGCACATAAACTGTGCAAATTGGAGCAGTGTGGCATAAAGGACAAGGTAGTGCTATGGATAAAAGAATAGTTGAGTGGGAAAAGACAGAGTGATCATCCATGGACAGATCTGTTCGTGGACTAATGCTATTAGCGGTGTCCCACAGGGTTCGGTGTGTTTGGCCCATTGTTGTTTTCTGTATTTATTAATGATATTGATGAAGGGTTGTCTGTGTTTTCAGATGATATAAAGGAGGCACGGTGGTTAATGATAGTAATGAAGGTATGCTGGTGCAACAAGATCTAGAAAATGTAGGCAGGTGAGATGAGAACTGTCAATTGAAGTTTAACATTGACAAATTAAAAGTACTGCATATGGGCAGTAGTAATCCCAGATTAACATACCAACTGTGTGGTAAGTTACTCGGAATTTTCTGAGAAGTTCAGACAGGCTGCCAGGACAGCTCATGGAGTTTTTTCCAATGATATACAGGAATTTTGCTAGCAAACAGTAGGAGATGATTATCCCCATTGTATAAAGCAATCGTCAGGCCACAACTTCAGCAACGAGACTGGTGATGGGAACAGAAGGGTGCTCTTACCTGGAAACGTTTCAATTCTTCAAATTGCAGCTTCAAACTCAACGTTTATGGGATTTTTCCTCTTGCTCAGACTATGCACATGAAGGGAAATAAATTCAAATTGAGGAAGGATGGTTTCAGAATTAATGTGCGGAAGTTTGCCTACAGAACGAATAGTTGAATGCTGGAACACGCTTCCATCCGTTGTGTAAATGTAAATGAATCCGTTGTTGTGTAAATATAAATGAATCCGTTGTTGTGTAAATTTTTAAATAAATTCAAGGAAGAACTAGCTAAACTATTAGAGGGTATGAATAAGTGAAACTGATTTTTTTTTTTTTCTGATGCTGTTTAAGCTGATTTACTTGCATCATTTACAACTACTAATAACAGTAATAATTCCTGCTTGTTATCCTGTGCTGTTACAAAACTGTAAAATGGTCGAAATGGAGTGCTGGGTTTTTGTGTATCGTGTTGGGCCATGTTGTTCTGTTGTTTCTGTTCTCTTTGCTACCTAGACGTAGCGATCCCTTGCAAGGCCACATCGGTAATATACACCCGTAAAAAACTCTGATATTAGGACTCTCAAAAACTAACATATTAGCCCATGTGCATTAACTCACCCATGAAATGCAAAACGCTCATAAGAGTTCGTCACTTCATTGATGGGATTCGAATCCGGGCTTTACCCACCCGGTGTGGGGAGGACAGTGATTATAACCACTGTGCTCCCCGCGCAGACACTAGTCAGATTACACCCCAGATTATAGTTAAATTACATGCTCGTGAGTGTATATTCCCATTGTGAATCAACACAGCTGTTGTATTTGAACTATCTATGAAACTTCGCCTGCCTTCACAAAGATCAATAAATATATATATATATATATATATATATATATATATATATATCTGATAATTAAAATAAATATGATATTTAAAATATTTCCTTCCTTTCTATTATATAAGCTGGTTAAGCTTGCATTATGTCAGTGGTGTGGCTCTGATCAAGAGTGCTGTCTGTTCTATAGATTATTTTTCGCTGCATAAGGACCACCGCCATGCAAATCCTCTGCATTGGTTGATCTATCGGAGAATGGAGGGTTGGTTTGGTTCTTCGATATTTCCGCCTTTGCGATGATTTGTATGACGATTGAAATGCAGCGATTCCATGACCATTATTGGCCTCGTGGTCCTCTGTCGATATGGGGCATGATGGTCAGTCTATTATTTTGATCTATTATTTTGATATTTTAGCTTTTGGTAGTTTCTTTAACCCTTTTTGGTGATATTTCACGTCTTTTGGAACTGGTACCTTCGAGGGGGGTACCGCTAAATTCTTTATAATTGGCATTATTTTAAATTTATATCTTTTTTATTAATTGGGTTTAATGACTTAATTGACTAAATTATACTGGGGATTATCGACTACCTTTTTGTCCTATTATTTCTACTTTCCCTTCCCTGTTTGTTTATTTTATATTATTTTGCCTTTTGTTTCGCTCTGCATTATTGCCGTACTACTGGCTGATGTTTTTATTTTAAATATCATATTTATTTTAATTATCAGATATAATTAGGCATCATGTGGAGGATGTGCATTTGCTGCCTCTAATGATAGCTACATAGCCATATCTATTTATTTTTATTACTTTTGCCTAATTTTTACCTCACATAATATATATATTGTACGAATACTACATAGAAGGCAATATTGGAATGCATTTATGACATACAGTACGCATAAATCTCGCATAACACCTTGGATTGCCTAAAAGATATTAATAATAGAGAAAACTTGATGACACCTTTGGATCCATCACGCACGAGAAACAGTTAAATATAAACAAAAACAACATATTTGTTACTTAGTGTTTTTAAATGATTAAAATGCATTTAAAATACACATGAAATTATTATAGGAACCATAATTTTCAGAGGCGTTTGCACAATGTCATCGACTGTCCAAGATCAGGTTAGGTTTTCATAAGTGGCATTTTGCTATTCGGTACTTTCGAAGAAACTTCTATGTCTCCAATGGGTTATTTCTGTCATCAAACTCTCTTTACCTGCCTGAGAAACGTTCTCCGCTTAAATTATCTGTAAATAGCAGTAAAGCGTGTAAAATGTAGAGTGTTTGGGGTCAAACGGCACCAGGGGTTTTCCCCATCTCCGCGTAGTTTACATTGTCGTGTGATACAGTAAAGGATTGTACCGTTGTTCTTCTGGCCATTTAGCCGCCAGGCCTCTGCTGAGGCCAGACGTTGCCCACACTTCGCCCCGTGGAGGCAACCCAGGTACACCAATATTTTAAATAAGCACTCTGGCAGGTCTTGCTAACTAGTTTCGTAATTAAGTTTGGATGTGTGGGGCTTTCGCTTGCGTGTAGGTGGCGTGGGAGGGAGACTGAAGGCTGGGGGGGCGACAGACAGAACAATGGAGTCGATAGCGAGGTGACTCCAAGATTTGGTGGGGCATGCCCCATGCCCCACGAAGGGAAAGTGTGGGTGGCAAGGAGGGAAGGAGACAGAGGGACCGTCACCTTTCCCCAGCCACCGAAAGGGAAGAAAAGTGGGCCAGGCAAGAGCGCTGGCTCAGATCGCCAATAAGGCTAGTGTGCAGAGAGGCTCTGCAGTTTCTTCAGTAGATGGAATGTCATTTATGGGACATTGTCCCGTCCGACGTTTCCAAAAGTCCAGTTTAATTTGTAGCCATTCATTGGTTAGGATCCCATCCGAGGTTATTTAGTTCAGTCAGTTTGGATGTGCATTTGTGATTTTATTTTGGTCCTTCTGCTATGAAGTCGGATCCCTGCGGGTTTGATTTGTTCTGGTGGTCCTTAGTAGTGTCAAATTGTTTTTCAGCTTATGGGCAGCTTTGATGGGTACTTGCATTCTCTTCATTGCTATGGTTGCGGCTGGGGGGAAGGTCCGTCTTCTGCTGAAGTGGACCTGAGCGAATTTTGTTAGCGCTTTAGCTGTCTTCTTCTTCCAGGATGAGATGTTCCTGGTTTTGCAGTGTGAATCGAATTTCAGTGATGAGCCGGCGGCGTAGATACAGGTGACAGTGATACATGAGGTGCTCCCATATTTCTGTTTGGCCGCAGTGTTAGAGAGGAGTGTCGCTGATTTGGAAGCCTGATAACTTGTGTCTGAATGCACCGTGTCCGGTGAGTAGGTATGTGACCAGGAGTCCTGGAGAGAGCCAGTGGGTTGTTGTTATTGTTATTTGGTTTTTAGGAGCATTAGCAACTAAGGTCATATTGCTCCTGGGATATGCGGTGGTCATTCCGTGACCTTTCCGCATCCTCCGTATTTGGTGGTCACGGGCTCGAACCCCGGTCTGATCAAGAAGCGTGTGCTACGCACTGCTACTCCTGCCCACCTGGCTACGGAGGCGCCGCGCCAGTTGGGATATTTTGAATATACTGTCTGAATTGCCGGCACGAATTTCCGGGTGATTTCACCTTTGATTGAATTTTCCCAGTGGGTTTGCCAGGTCTGTTGGAGATGCAGTGTGAGTCGCTTCTTTTCTATTTTAGGGCCATTGGCTAAGTCAATCGTGTAGTTCAGGCAGGTGGACGTTTTTCCTTTGCTGAGGTGGTGCAGGATTCCGCGACGAACGATCCCCAGGTCCAGGGGGAGGGCACCCATAAGGACCTGCAGCGCGTGAGTACTTACCGTCCGGCAGGCTCTGGAGATCGTTAGCAGGGTATATCTTTGTATCGTCTCGAGTTTTCTCCTGTTGACCGCGGTGGTCGCTTTGTGGTGCTAGGCTCCGGAGGCGTATGAAATGGCTGTCGGGAATACTGTCGTGTAGAAGAGGGCGAGGGTCCTTTTCCTCAAGCCCCAGTCCTTAAGGGTGACTCTTGCAAAGAGTGCAGAATAGATTCTGATTTTATTCCTGATGCATGTCAAATGTGGTGTGAAGGATAGATTCCTATCGACCATGACTCCCAAATGTTTTAATTCCGTTGCGAGTGTGACGAGTTTGTGGAGGTCTCTTAATATCTAGGGTCCCCCTGATATTGGAGAAATTGTGAGTTTGTTGTTGTTAGCCCAGTATTGCAGGATATGTAAATAGCAGTAGTAACATTCTTGCAGATATTTAATCCACAAGAATGCAATGCAGTGCAATGCTTGAACCGAAAATTTTCACTTTCTGCGCACCCGCCATGATATCCAATAACCAGTCTCAAATCTGCGTTTTCCATTATTCTCTATACGTGTACTCACAAAGTTAAAGCAAGTCTACTGCCATCAACAGGCTAATTGAATGATAAAAGTTTTATGCATGCGAAATTGACAGTAAATGATATTAGTTATCCAACCTGCGAACTTGATGGTCGATAAAAACTTTACGGATGCAATTCCAAACCAATTACGCTATTATCATAAGTAACCTTAGCGTAGAGCACTCCAAAGTGGGTGTCATGACACTTGTAGGAGAGCCCCAGCTTGTGCTAAAGAGTGTCGGCAAATATTTCTTATCAGCATTATTTTCATTCCGATTTCCTTTCACTGCATATATATTGATGTAGGATTAACTGACTAATTAAAAGACAGTTATTGAGAATTTACGGCATTTATTTTTCACATGCTTCAACATGCGTGAGCTCTGAACACTTCCTTTCTCTTAAAAAGTCAAGTTAATAACTGACATAGTCAATTTCAGATGGCCTTAGTTAAACTTTGTTTAGTACCGCACGCCTTCCCTTGCTCGTAATTGCATTTACCGTTAACAACTTAACCAATTACCGTTTACCATGGGGTAAACGCATAGCGGTAAGAAATATCCAAAAAAGAGATACTGACCTTAAAATGATCCAAAGATGGGTAACGAGCCTAGTGAGATCCCTAAATCGGCCCCCATATGAAGAAAGACTCAGACTGTGTGGGCTGCAAAGCTTAGAAACTAGACATCTTAGAGGAGATTTGATTGACCCGTATAAGGCTCTGAGAGATAAAAGTAAAATTAAGGAGAGTGAGGATTACAGAACTAGGGTACATAAGTTCAAATTATGGAAGAAGAGGTTTGAACTGGACTGTAGGAAGTTTTCCTTTAGCGAGCGAGTTGTTAATTACTGAAATAAGTTTCCTCATGTTTTGGTGAGGCTGACAAGCTTGAGGAAATTCAAAATCACTGAATTGAGTCTCACGTTAGATGGGAGTCAAATAGGTGGTTTATTAATTTTCTTTTTTTCTCTTGGCCGGTGCAGCAAAAGCCCAAGGCTTCCTGGCACCATACGCTTAATACTAATACTAACATGATTTTGACACTTTCACTTATCAACCTGCTACGCTTCTCGGTGATCATTAGTACCTCTTGAGAAAATTCAAAATTTTGCATAACTGAAATTTTAATTATGCAAAATCTGCTGTGGACTAAAACCCTGGGATAAATGATTTTGTTCCTTTTTATCAATTTAATGGATTTCCGTGCCCTTGGCAAAAGGGATGGATATTTAAATACGGTTCTACTTCAACAATATATTTTCCTGCCAATCGATTTGGATTTATTCGTTTATTCTGAAGCATGGGACTTGTTATTTGGTTTTTAGGAGCATTAGCAACTAAGGACATATTTCTCCGGGGATATGCGGTGGTCATTCCGTGACATTTCCTCATCCTCCGTATTCGGTGGTCACCGGATCGAACCCAGGTCTAATCAAGAAGTGTGTGTGCTACACACTGCAGCTCCTGCCCACCTGGCTACGGAAGCGCCCATGAGATTGTGTATGCATTGTAAATCTGATCATTTTGTTGTAGCTGGAGTACTGGTATATACAGACAGTTCTCGCTTTACGAGTTTTCGCTTTACGAGTTCCTGGGTTTACTTTTTTTTCCCCCAAGTATCAAGTATCAACAAAATCGAAATATGAACATTAATTACAAAAAAATGAATGTTCAACATTCATAAATACCGCATTTCAAACCACGTGCGTAGCTATACAATACAGTGTACCCCGCTCTACGATATTAATCAGTTCCAGACACACCATCGTATCGTTAAAATATCGTAATGTGAACCCAATAACACATTGTTTTTTGGTAATTCGTTTGAAGATCTCGGAAGTTGACATTTTCGCTGTATAACTAAGCTAACGATTAAGCAAAAGATTTATTTTGTTTCAATCATTGTTTAAACATAAATTAATTAGCTAATTAAAATCATTGTTAAGAACGTAACCCCTATTTTTAACCTTATGTCTATGGGATATAAATGCCCGCTTTACGAGAATTTATATTTTTATATATTTATATATTTATATATTTATATAAATTCCCGCGCCTCCCCACAGAGCCATGGTGACTAGAACATGATTCCAAGAGCATTGCGCAGATTTTTCCACCATGGAATGGCCTACTTGTTCACGAATCCTGTGGAGCATCTTTTGGATGTTATGGAAAGGCCCTTTCGAGTTTTGGATCCTCCACCCAGGAATGCGACGGAAATGTGGACAGCGGTGCAGCCAACATGGATGGAAATACCCGTGAAACGCTTTGGTGAACTAGTAGACTCAAAGCCTCGCCGTGTGACTGCCTTTATTCGAACGAAAGGTGGACCTACCCGTTACTAGGTAGGTATCCCATGATTTTTGTCCACTCAGTGTATACTAGAAGCATTTGAGATGATATATTCGTATCTGTATTCCCAATGAAGAACCAATGACACGAGTGGCAGGAGCAGCATGCATAGGAACATATACGGTAAATACTTTTCTTTATATTATTATTTGTTGAAAATAAATTCGTTTTAACGCCTATCAGTCACCCATGGTGAATTTTACACACAATTGCGGTTTTAATCGTAACGTTCGCATAATTATACAGCAACGATGTTCTCATTAAAACTTCCAAGTATTGTCATTGCTTTTTAATAACTGTAAACTCTCGCGGATATCGCAGTGGTCACAATCATCATTCGCTTCGCACCAGGTGGAAGAAGCCCCAGAATCGAATCCCGTCAGCGATGCGAGGAGCCTTTTTCGTCTTTTTTTGTATTGTGGCTGGCTGATTAGCTGGTTTCAGGGAAGGACAGCACAGTTTTTATATCCTTTTTATTTTGTTTCAGATAAAGGCACACATGACGGAAAAAGTTCGCCGTTGCTGCTCTGTACTTTTACTGCATCCGCCTCCGAAAAAAGTGAATGCTTTATTCGCCCTTTGGAATACCACAAAAGATTTCCGAGGGCACGACAGATAGCATTCTCGCTGCTTAATTTTGATACAGCCTAAGCTAGATATGTTTCCATATTCGTTTTGACAACATGAATGTTGAATTATTAAGAGCCAAATTTTAGAGGCCATAGTTTGCGGTTGTGCATTTTTCGCAGCAGCGTAGAGACTCGAATCGGACCTGTTTATTTGTGACCGAGAACGCTAACAACAGAAAACAATAGCCGGCCAAGGCACTCAGTTGATATTCCTGTACGACGATACACGTCTTAAGTGTTCGCAAAATCACTCTTGACAGTTTTAAATGTTCAAAATAATAAAGAAATGTGTAATTATTATTATTTCTCCCTGATTGGGGTTTCCACCTCGTGACGGGTATTGCTACCAAGGACACAAGGTGGTTGTTGTTATGACTGGTGTTTCTGTTAGTCGAGGAACTCTCTGATTATCCTACAGGTGTTCAGGATTGCGACATTCTGGAGTTCCTTGTAGGTGTTCGCAAGGAGACCTATTGCTGCTAGGCTGTTATGTAGGGTTTTTGGCACCATACCTGTGGTTGACACGATGATCGGGATGGTCGTTACTTGTTGCATGTGCCACACCTCTTTGATCTCCTGTCTTAAGTTCGTGTACTTCTTGATTTTTCCCCATGGGTTTTCTGCAGGTCGCCAGTGTTGGGCACCGCTATGTCAAACAGATAGGTAGCCTATTCCTCCTTGTCCACAAGGGTTATGTCCGGTCTGTTGTGCGGGATTGTCCTATCCGTTATTATGGCGCGGTCCCAGTACAGGTGGGGGGCTGGGGTCTCTAGTACTACCAGGGGTTCGTACTTGTAGTATGGTACACTTTCTTCGACCAACTGGTATTTCCTCGCTAGTTTCTGATGTATTATCCTTGCTACCTGATCGTATCTATGAGTGTACTCAGTCTGGGTGATCACCTTGCACCCCGCGGTGATGTGTTGGATCATTTCTGAGGCCAGGTGGTATCGTCGACATGTATCATCGGATACTCCGGGCTCCTTGGCGATGTATTTTCTATAATTTCTGGTGTTGATTATCTGGTCTTGGATGGCGAGCATGAATCCTTCAGTCTCGGGGAAGAGCGTCCTGCTTATGGGCTATGTATTGGAAGCAGTTTTATCTATGTGATCCTGATGGAGTTCATTGTAGTGTCTGCCATGGAGTGTCTTCTTTGCCCATCTTTCTAGCTTCGTTTGTACCTCCTGGTTGGGGGAAGACTCCTCACTTAGATTGAGTGGAATATATCGCTTGTCTGTCTTCCTTATGGCCTCATGGAATGCTGCTGTGTGTTTCTGGAACTAATCCTTCAGATTAACTATCGCTGTCTTCTGTTGCTCAATGAGGTCTAACAGGCCTCTTCCTCCTTCTTCCCGGCAATTGTCAGTCTCCCCCACAGGAGATCTCGGGTGGTGTTGGCGGCTCTTGGTCATCATTGTCTTTGTCTTTCTCATGATATACTCCAGCTCGGTGTTAGTCCAATCTATGACCCCGAAGGAGTATGTTAGTACTGGGCCTGCATAGGTGTTTATAGCTTTAAATGTGTTCCCTCCATTCAGCTTTGCTTTCAGCAGGTTTCTTGAGCCTCTTGATGGTATTTTTCGGTCAGGCAGGTCTTAATTCCCTTGTGCTGTAACAGCTGAGCCTGCATCACTCCCAAGTATTTGTAGGCATCTCCCACTGCCATGGCTTCGATCTCTTTACCAGTCTGCAGCTGGTAGTTTCGCTTGACTAATTTTCCCTGGTGCAATCGTGGGTCTTGCATTTGTCTAGACCAAATTTCATCCTAATATCATTGCTGAATTCTTCAGTGATCTGGGGTAGTTGCTGGAGGTGCTTCTCGGTTCCCGCATAGAGCTTGATGCATCCATGTACAGATTCTTCCTTCCTTCTTTGAGGTTATATCCATACTTGCTACTGTTGAGCATGGTGGATAGCGGGTTAAGTGCTAGACAGAACCACAATGGGCTCAGGGCATCTTCCTGAAAGATTCTTCTCCTGATGGGGATTGGCCTGATTGTGATGTTTTCGACATTAATGGTTGTACTCAATTTCGCCATCGTTTCTCCTAGGAAGTTTGTCACTATCGGATTGACTTTGTAGATCTTCAGCGCCTCTATTAGCCAGCTATGAGAGACGGAGTCGAAGGCCTTGCGGTAATCGATGTAGGCTGTGTACATGTTGCGGCGCTTCTTGTAGGCTTGCTCCATATCCGCAGCATATATGGTTAATTGCTCCTTGCATCCTTTCTGCTGTTCGGCCATTATATTCTGGCTCTCCAACTGGTCTGATATCTTCCTGGTTATGTAGCTGGTCAGAATCTTGTACATTGTTGTGAGGCAGGTGATTGGCCTATATTTCGCCGGATTTCTTGTATCTACGTCTGGCTTAAGATATGTGATCCCTTGAGTGATAAACTTCGGGATTGTCTCTGGGTGCGTTATCATTCGGGTGAACTGCTCTGCCAAGTGCTTGTGTGCGCAAGTGAGCTTCTTGTACCAGTAATTGTGGACGTTATCTATTCCTGGAGTTCGCCAGTTGTGAGAGTTCTTGATCGTCTGTTTTACTTCTTCCCGAATCTCCCACTCTCTCATTTCTTGTATGTCCTTGCTTTTCTTGCGTTCTAGTTCCAGGCGCTCGGCTGTTATGTCTTACTTCCCTGCTCCATATGTTTCCCTAGAACTCCTCATTCGTCTTCTTCTCGGGTGGTCCATTCCCTTCTTTCCCGTCTTCTCCAAGATTTCTGTAGAAGCCTCTTTGGTCCTCATCGAAGATTTGGTTGTTTATTTTCCTATGGGAGCTCTCTTTGTATCGGCGTATTCTCTTGCTGAGTGCAAGGAGGGTCTGCTTCAATGTGTCCAAGTACTCTCCTATACTCTGATTTTTTGTCTCATGTTTGCTGTGAACGCTGTCGACTGAGTGATACGCCGTTTTGCCTCTGTGGTGAACGTGAAACGTGGGAGCACCTAATGTACAGTTGCCCACTATATGAGGACCTCTATTGCAGGTTCATTACTAGAACACAGCTTAACCTCCGTAATCAAGAAGACCTCGTCATAACTGAAGTTGAGACATACAAGGCATTCGTGCAGCTGGCCCAGGACCTCTTCACAAGGAGAAGGACGCACCCACAGCCTCAACCACTGCAGTAAGCAACCATGCCGTGCAGACTAGCAGAAAGTCTACACAACCACGGAAACCTTCCCAAATGGTGAACTGACACCAGGGTGAAACAACCAAGGAATTAAACCTCACAACTGACTCTACCTGAAGTCACAATCTCTATGACAACCGACAGATGTATCCACCTGACGTGACAATCTCATTCAATACATGAACATGACATGAATAAGGTAACTGGACCTAACCTCACCTGACCTGGAAGTGACCAACTAAAAAAAAATAATAATAAAAATAATAAAAAAGAAATCACACTGTGACAACCCGATTAGACAACCGCATCGAGCACAGGTATTTCACAACCTGATCAAGACAACAAGACTACCATGCAAGGGCTCAGAGAAATGACTGCAGCACATTGCTGCCACCTAGCCATATGGCGATCTGGGCTGGTAACCTTGACCAGCCTGCTTTCACTCCTATTCCTTGGCAGGGGGGAGATGGCTCGCTGCCTTCTCCTCCTCCTCCTGCCATCGCCCTTTCCCTCTGGTGTGGCATGGGCATGCCCCACTGACTGCAGGGGCCATCTACCCTATCGGCCCCTTACTTCTTTCTTCCCCCCCAGCCTTCAGTCTCCCTACCCTTCTCTTTGACTATACACCGCGAAAGCCCCCACGCATCCAAATTTAAATTAGCACCAAAATTATTGCCCGCCCCATTTAGGCCTCTAGAACTTGTCATTTTAGCGTACAATCCCATGGTCATTTCGGCGAACAAACCTCACATACTATCTCTTAATAGCGATCTTGTAATTATACCACTGCGATTATCTTTTTTTTTTTTCTCTAGGACCCAGCTGCTGAAATCCCAGGAAATTAGGCGGCGGGACCTGCCAGAGTATAATAAATTTCAAGGTACACCTGGCCAGCCTCCTCGTTGGCATAGTACGGACAACGTCGAGTCCCATCAGGAGCTCGACTGCCAATAGGCCAGAAGAACAATGGGCACAACATACTACACAACACATGATCCACACACTTTTAAATCTCTGGTCCTGACAGAGTACTGTCCTTCGATACAGCGAACACTCGCGGAGATGGGAGAAATTCCTGGTGCTATTTGAGCCTCAACATACTTTGTATTTTGTGAACGCTGTCTCTCTTGAGAATTCTCTTCACTTTTCCAATTAATTTCTTATCCTATTGCCCCGTTGGTACTGGGTCAATTGGCCTATGTCTTCTGCTGAAGCCTTCTTTCCGAAGCTGGTGGTTCCTTCTGTTTTCGGTTCTTCTGCTGCTGGTCTCTCGCTTCTCTCCCGTTAATCCTTGTGGCTGCTATAGCAGCACAATACACGGCTGTGTGGATGGCCTCCAGTGTTGCACCATTGCTGTCGAGGTAATGCGGTATGATGTGCCGATTCCGGTGGTCTGTGACTCTCCACAAGGTTCTATTTGGCGTTTGCTTCGGTATCACATGAGTCTTTGTGTGATCCATTCTATCGATTCTGTTAGGGCATTCTTCCACTCGTTCTCTATTCTGGATATCATGACTTCATCTGTTTTCTCTTC
This sequence comes from Mastigoproctus giganteus, assembly GCF_048544385.1. Lineage (NCBI taxonomy): Eukaryota > Metazoa > Arthropoda > Arachnida > Uropygi > Thelyphonidae > Mastigoproctus > Mastigoproctus giganteus. Next base: position 148,562,442 of record NC_143577.1, read on the forward strand.
AGCTGCTGTGGGTTGTATTTCTTCTTGCTCTTCTCTTCCTCCTCTGGTTCGGCGGTGGTATGTTCTTCCTCTTCTGTTATTAATATTATTAAATATACACTTTAACATAATTATAAGGGGCGTTTGAAAAGTTCGTGGCCTCTGTATGAAGGGTTTATTTGAGGAGTCTGGTAATATTTTACTTTCCGACATAGCCCCCTTTCAAGTCTTCTAAGCCGGAATCCACGCATTTTAGAATCGATGGCTAAAGAAAGTTTTTTTCGTGGGCATCCAGGAATGAATCCACTGCAACAATGACATTACTGTCGGTGGGAAAAAAAATGGATGCCAGCCAGGTATTTTATTCAAATTCGGAAATAAGTGAAAGTCGGATGGTGCTAGATCTTGAGAACATGGGGATAGTCCAAGATTTCAAAGCTACTCTCATGCATGGTACCCAGCAAGGACAGCCTTTTGAGCAGGTACGTTTTCCTGGTGGAACAAGACCCCTTTACTAAGTTTTTGTTTGATATATTCACGGAAATACCTTACAAGGCCTGCATAACATGCCCCTGTGACTGGCTGTCCTTTCTGGAGTAATCCATTAGCAAAGCTGTGTCACCATCCCAAAAAACAGATGTCATCACCTCTCCAGCAGAACAAATCGACTTGGCTTTCTTTGAAAGTGAGAAGGAGCTGTGTTTGCACTGTTTGGTGGCTGTAAGTAATGGACTTGCGTCTTATCCATAGTCACAAACCGTGCAAGAAGATTTGTTGCATCTGCTTGAAAATGATGGAGGTGTTTCTCTTTTGACTTGACAACTATTGCGCGTTTTTGATCTCCTATCACAACTTTGTAACCCATTGTGTGAAACCTTTTTCATAGAGAGAACCTCTGTTATTCGGTGGTACATACATCTCGTTCAGACGAAATGCCCAAGACGCTGGCCATGTACCGTCAATCACTCGTCAATTACTCATTCACCAGATCATGCACACTTTCAACAATTTGTTGAGTGATGGACGTTACGGATCTCTCACAGCTGGGTCATCTTCCAGAATCTCCCTCCCCTCCTCTCTTGTTTGAATTCTGCTGCCCCACTTCTTAACCATCGAATAGAAAGAGTCATCCTTCCGAATGTTGTAACCATATCCTCATGAATTCCCTTTGGTAGCAATCCTATTTTACCCAAATATTGGATGACTGTACTGTGACTGATAATTGCAGATCTTCTTCATTCGCACAACTTTGTTGTGCGAATGAAGAAGATCTGCAATTAAAAAAGAATTTGTTGAAGCTGCACGAAACTTGTTGGATTACCATTAATCCAACAACCATTAATTGTTGGATTAATGGATTACCATTAATCCAAATAACTTTAATTGTATCTAAAGGATAAGTGGTGTAAAAATCACTATTTTAAGAGATATAATAAATTCCTTATTTATTTAAGAGTATTTAATTAAAGCGACACTTATATAGAAATTTTAGTGATCCCTATTTTCAATTTGCATTGTATGGGGGATGCCAGCATTGGGTATCCAACCAAAACTAGCGTTTTATTTTAGTGCAATCTTTTTATGGAGAACTCATTTCAGGTTTAAAAATGGACGTTGCCCTCATAGTTTGAAAGCTGAATTAACTATGCTTAGCATTAAACTTTGAAATATCTTTCAATTTTATTTTTGAGGCTGTTCGATTCCATAGCACTTTCACCTCTGTAGAAAAAAACAAACAAAACAAAAAAGCTTTCCTGAATACTTCTAGTCATGACATACTGCCGGTTATTCTGAAGTAATGGGAACGATTCGTTGAATATCCCCAACTCCATGCTTTCTGAGTGGGGAGATCACAAAGAAGATTGTTCATATTCGTGAGGCGGTTTCACGAGAGGGAAGAAAATATCGCGAATATCAATCGATCATAAGGACAAAACCGTTGATACAAACGCCTTCCTTGTGCCCCCGAAGGGTTCCTGATGATGGACTACCTGCCATCAAAATGCTTCACATGTTGACAGTCGGCGTGAAATGTGACCTTATCTTCGATCACCCTGTAAAGTGGATCGACAACATAGCACATGTAGCCTCGTGTTGCGTTCGTTTCTTCGTTGTGCTGCATTCAATGAAACAATTCTGCCGTCTTCTTCCAAAGGCGCTTTCCCTACTGCGCAACGCTGACATTAAGTGCTTATCAGCGGTGCTGAGTACTGTACCTAAGAAGTGTTAGAGAACAAAGGAGGCACTGAGCAACCGAAGTAGTTAGTCCAATTTATAGCAAACAAAAAATTAACCATTACTGTACACTCTCGAAAGCCCCCTGGGAATTATTTGAAGAGAGAGAGAGCCCCAATACTTTTAACTGACAGAAAGGTGGTTAAGCGAAAAATAAGAGCGCTTTGCGAAATTTTAATTTTTATTAATACAGTATATAAATATCAGTTTATTGGCATGGAAGATGGGTCCAAAAAAGATGTTTATTTTTAGTAAAGTTCATAGCTTTTGAGTAGATGCATATTTGAATTAACTGTTTTCATGATTTAAAAAAATAATGACAACATCTCAAAACGTTTTTAGGTACATCAGTAAACTTGAACGTGTGCTCCACTTGTAACTCTGGGGATGTCAAATGTGTAGTTTACCTCTCGCCATTATCTAGCGTTTCAGGTGAGATCGAAGGAAGAGATTGCTTCAATTATTCTTATCTTTGATGTTGGTTGATCAACTGTCAATAAACTATCACAGAAGTTTATCATAATAAATTTCTGTGATAAGGAATGTAATAATATTAAAAACTGGGGAATTAATCTGATCACGACGAAGCGCGCACCATTCACTGACCTTCGGACTATGACGTATTTTTTTTGCACGCGCTGCATGTGGGTTCGCAGGATCCATATGCATATATTGTGCCAATTTACATATCCTGAGACACGTACAGTTTCTTCATCAGACAAACCTTTTGTAGGAAACTACTGTGTTCTTCAATTACCTGCATCCTAGTGGTGGTAGCAAACAATTCACGTGCTGGCTTGTCTAATAACTGCTCACTACAACGTAGACAAATAATAGAAACCTTTTATGAGCGACATCGTGTAGAGTTAATTTCGCAATTAGAAGTTCTCGTGCAGGGCATCGAATTTTCTTGGTGGAATGCATTACAAATATTCTATTGAACTTTAACAGATGTATGAGTCTACCTTTATTATGGAGTAAACTTAAAGGTTTCTTTAAGTTTTTCATCCAAGCATAAAGGTCCTTGCTATATATCCTTCCTAAATATCTGACGATAATTAGGTTGAGCTTGCATGGATAAATTCCTAGCACCAAACCACAAAAACTCATTGTGTTTTCTCTTGATCAGTAACCATTTGTTTCATGGCTTTCTGTGGAGTTGCCTTCGAATCAGTGATCTATGAATTGCATGGAAAACAAACTTTTTGGGTTATTCTTTGTATAATGAAAACTACATCTATTATTTCCTACAGATCAAAGGTTATGGACTTTTCTAATAATAAAGATTTTCTTGTACATCCTGTATCACAATGCAGGTAGTCAATTATCTTTTTAGTACACACAAACAGATACAACGAGCAATAAATACCTATCACAGTTTATGTACAGGGTTGAAGGGTTACGAGTATACATGGAAATACCGGTTCGGAGTTCGCTTTCGGTAGGTGCAACCCCCCCCGTCTGTAGAGTAAATCAGTTTAATAACCACCACACAAAGTACAATAAAATGCTTTTATGATTCTCTACTAAATATGTTAACTGTTTTTTCAGAGAACAATGTCGATAGCAGCAATGTATTGTTTTGCTTTTAAAGTGCTTTTGAAGATAGGTGAAGATGGGTGCGATAAAACTACGAAAATAAACTGTTCTACTACATATGTTGTCCCGAAATGCGCTCACCTTGAAGTTTGCTGTAGGGAATTTCAAGTTCATCAAACTGCAAGTTCCCTACAGCGAACTGCAAGTTCGTTCTGCAGTTTATGAAATACAATCGCTGCTCTGCTTTAATATGAGACTTTGCTACTCTACTCAAAACTTCACGTTAACCGCTGTAAACTGCAGAAAGCAAAAGCATTAGAACGTTGTGATGTATACAGTACATTAAAGCGTGGTCACGATATATGCACGTGCCAGTTTTCTCACGAGAGGAAGAAGAGCGTGGAAGGGATAAAAATACTGTCTTCCTAGAATTATCGATAATACCAGCGCATTGGCGAACTTTCCAGGGTTGATGAGCGTTATGGACGTCATTTGTCACAACATACTCAGTGAGTGGAATTTACTGCAGCCATCTGGTTATCATCAAAAAGAAATTAGTCGGTAAATGGCTTGATTTAGAAGTAATTCTTTTCTGTTTCGATTAATCATGGTATGCCCACCCTATAGTTAAATGAGGAAGAATTTTAAAGAGGTAGAAGAAGATTGTGTTTCCGAGATAGAGCAGTAACGATCTAATCTATTAATATCGCATTCTCACGTTACAAAATTATGTAAACCGCTGACCGTTAACTCCATTACATGACGATAATGTGAAATTTTAAGTAATATAAATTATCTTTGTTCTATAAAAATGCACGCGTGTCCAAGGTTTGAAGGAGGGAACGCAGTTTAAATTTAAAAGTTTTAGAAAACCTGTATTTTTTTAACGCACACATTATGTAATAATTTAGTAAATTTTTTTAACTATAAATTATGCTTTTACTTACCAGTCCACGTCAGTTAGTTGCTGTTTCATTTTCAGAATATATCGGAAGATATTAATCGCATATAAATTAATTATTATGAACATTTAGAATTAACTTATGAACATTTAGAATTAACTTATGAACATTTAGAATTAACTTTTTGTATCGCATGGAAAGTACAAAGTATTAGTTGTAATTAGCAATATTCAGTTGATTACACAACGTATGTTTTTATTTATTCAAATATTCATAATCTTTCGGTTATTAATATGCAACTTCAAACTGTAAATTTTAATATTGGAGTGCATTTACAGATAATTTATATGCGATAGAATTACTATATGATGACCAAGAATATTCAGTTATAGAGAAATAAGTACCCATTGTTCAAGTATTCATACATTAGCCTTTCTTGACCTCAATAGCTCAAGAATAAATGGGACTTTACAAACACATGCTGCAAACCTACAAATACGCCCTTGCGGGTAATACAGTGGTTATAATCGCCAGAGTTTCCATTAATTCACATCATGATTAATCCAGAGAATCTTAAAACAGCCCAACGACACGATATTGTGACTAGATTCTCCAGCATCAAGGTAATTTCTCGAGGTAATTTCTTGGGTAATAAATAACCTTAAATATCGTTTAAGATCTTTTTTTCATTATAGCATCTGGTTTACTTTAAAGTCACTACGACTTTCAACTTAGTTGTCAAACCTTGTAGTTTTTTTGAAATGTCTTATTTTTCGCCAAAGCAACCAAGGATCCAAAGCAGTGAGGCATCGATGTATTCTGTCTACAAATTGCCGAAATTTGAAAAATGAATTTTGAGGGAGGGGTGGATGTAACGGTGAAACCCCAGGTTGAGTCCGAACCGACTTGGCCACTGTGTCAAAAAAAGTGAATTCCTCTGGTGTTGAGAGGATTCGAACCTACCTCGGCCTTTTCTGCAGTGTAAGAAGGACATCGATTACAGCTACTGTGCTACTACTTGCGATGGTCCCATATATGTCGAATAATACATTTATTATCGTTATGTATTTATAGCATTTTAGAAATTAGAGCTATATAATATTCTGTATATGATATCCTAAGATATTGCAAAATGATTTCTATAAGTTGTGAAATGTACTTCACTGTAATGGAAAGGCACACAAATTCACAACGACAGTTTGAAGTAACAAGACAGTAACAAGACTTTTCTTAGCTGACGCGTGCGTTGGCCAACTACTGGAAGTGCTGCATCATTCCTGAAATGCCTACACGTGCTGCATTTCCTCTTCTATATTCCCTCGTTTTTGCCATACTCATGAAGAGTTTCAACACGCTACCTGGGAAACAATTTCGTGACCTCTTTGAATGCTTTGGAGTCTCATGAGAACATCAATAGTAGAAAAGTGATCATCGTTTCCATGGAATCCTGCTGTTCTTTTTTTTCCCGACTCATCTTTTGCTGAGGCCAGAAAAAGAAAGAGAAGGAAAAAGGATGAGAGAAATATTTATAAACTCGCACTGCCTTGCACTTGAATATGAGAAGTACAGTCGTATAACGTGAAAAATACTTGTCGCACACACTTACATTCCCTAGAAAGTTTGAAAAGTGGGAAATAATCTCTTGGCCGACAAGAAATCCTGTATTTTGTATATTTTGAACGGAGTGCGCAACGCGATCTGCACGTAGAGTTGTTCTAATAAACTTGTGTGATCAGGAATATAATAATATGGCTTGAATAGAACGCTGCTGCTAATAGTTTTTAACACTGAGGAAATATTTTCTGTGTCTGTGTATATATCATTTAGTTTGATTTGGTACTTGCGTGACACATCTTTTCTTTCCATTTTACATTGTATCCCTCCCCTTGGATAGCCCAATGATCAATACAGTAGTGCAGTAGCCCACACATTTGCTGGAGCCCGTTTGACTGCTCTGTCAATGATTGTATTATTGCCAAATTAGTTGTGAACTCTTCTCAACTATTTTATTGTGATAAAGTATAAACAGAAAGTTTATTTGTATAGGGTAGACTGCATGATACGCTTTAATGTGAAGGAATCGTACTGTGACACGGATCCAAACCATGAGATTTCATGTCACACTCACAGGAAAATATGTTTTGTAAAACATTTTTTTATGATACAATCATTGGATATTAGGATAACAGCAAAGGCGTATAAAAATAGCATCATTTTATAAAGAAAACCACCTAGATTTACTAAGAACACCAATAATAAACTTTCAATGATTTGTGGTAAATCAAGCAATTCGTTGCTTCTTTAAATAGTTTTCCATTTGAGCTACCATCGAACGGTTAGTGGAACCATTACGTTTCTTCAGAATTAAATCTTAATAGTGATGAAATAAATTATCTGAAGAGCAAAGGGCTAATCAAATCATTTCTCGGATCGTGTTTCTCTCTTTCCCATACAGTGATAAATCCATCTGACAGAAAAAGATGTCTTGCTCTGATGGAATATCCCGGATATTATTCCAAACGACTACAGTTTACTTTTCTCTTAATTACAAACGGAGAATGAAAGCTATTCAAACAGGCATTAATTATGTTTGCTCTGTGTTACTCAAGAAAATTAATAAAAGTAAAGAAATCTTAGAAGTTATCCAACTCTGTACTCCTGGTTTGCAGAAATGACAAATCAAGTAAATAAATTTTCGATGGTTGTGGTTGAAATAAAATTGAATTTTTGATGATTTTTATTATTATCAAAAATTCACACAATTGCGCATGAGAGGAGATTTCTGTACGCTCTAAAAATGATTAACAGTCTGATTTATGTCTCAAACATCTGGAATGCGTGTATGGAGAATTACAATACAATCTACCCTGATAATCATCCGGACAATTTCCTCTGCCTTAAACAGGCTTCATATGTCATACTAGCCCAAATGCTTCCTGCATTACTCCCTGGGTGCAGGTCTCCAGAAGTTAATTCATTAGCGCCAATACCCATAAAGGGTGTCGACGAAATATTCTCGAACTTGCCAGTACCACTGCTATGCCTTTGATTGAATCCCTTCAGTTTGGATATGCAGTGCACCAGTTCCAGAACTATCACTATGATCATCCGACTGCTTTCTTAATGTGATGATGCATGTTGGCGCTATTGATAAACAAGTAGCTAATTTACGCAGTTCGTTACCTTTCTGGCGAGTTCAATTTAAAAAAAAAAATTCTGTGATTAAAAGAAGTGAAAATTAAATATAGTTATCTCGTTATGAACTAACTATTAATAAAACTACAGTTTTACGTTCTCTAAAGTTAGCCGTTCTGTTTAATAAATTGTATGGATAAAATGATTAACAGATTTCTATTGGTCCGATTTTAAGGAAATTTGAAAGAGGCTGCTGTATAATTGCTTTCGTAATTTGCGTGAAACTACTCGCCTATCTTGCGCCTGACTGCATAGATACAGCTAGTAAGTATATATTTTTATATTTTGTGTACATATTGTGTATTATAGTTATAAGTCATTGTCTGGCTGTTTAGCTAACGGGAGGCGAAGTTAGGAAAGTACTTACGATAGAAATAAATACTCCTGCCCTCGTATTACACTAATAGCCCAGAGTGTGGAAAATTTTAATTGTAGGAAAGCGAACAGTATATGAGTGAAGAATATAAAGTTGGTGCTCGGGTTATCCGGGAGCGTAATTTCCCGTCCGTGTTAGTAAATATCCAGGTCCACATTAATTTGGTACCTTCTCCAAGAATATTACATTTCGTACTGGAGTAACTCAGGGCTCTTCTTTGGGGCGACTTTTATTTAATATATGCACCAATAACCTTACAGAAATGAACTATTCTCAAGATATTAAAATTATATTAAATGCATATGATATTAAACTTTATTCAACCTGTAATAATTGAGAACAATGCTAATCATTACAACTTTTCTCTAAATAAATTCAATAGTTGGGTGCATCAAAAAGTTTTCAAAATTAACACTGACAAATGCAATTTCCTTACTTGCAAAGACCCTAGAAAGTTAAATGCTTTACATTTTAACACCATATATAATAAAATAAGTAACATGGCTACATACATAAAAGATTTAGGAATTATGTTCACTTATAACGGCTCCTTCCAAAATCACATTAATCATATTATACTTCAAGCATATAAATAGATAGGACTTATTAAGAGAATAGCTGCAAGATTAAACAATTCCGAACTAAGCAAAATCTTATTTTGACATAATTTCACCCTTCCTGCATTAGAATTTGCATGTTCAGTATGGAACCTGAACTCCGCGCATTTAAAAGAAAAAAAAACACATACTAGAGTGATAAAATATATGTCGAAACAGAACCTTATCTTTACTCACAGAAACAGCTTATACTTAACTTACTTAATAAATATCGCCTCAAACCTCTCTCAATCAGAAGACAAACCCAGGGACTCAAATTTATGTATACATTAATCAAGCGCACATCCATTAATCTTGATTTATTATCCCATATAGCAATTAATATTTCACAATATCATACACGTAAACATCCCTTATTTAAAATAAATTTCAGAACAGAGCATGCAGCGCTTTCCCCGATGAACTTACTCTGGCTAATCAACTACTACGATCTCGATCCCTTTGTCAACTTTACCTCATTCCAAAAGTAGATAAAAGATACTGCATTTGGCCTATGAAACTCAACAAAAAAAAACATCTGTGTACGAACATAATTATTTAAAAGCAAATATTTTGATACTTAATTTTATTGATTTTAGATCATTCCTTTTAAGTATTAATCAAAATAACACATTGTGTAACAAAACGCCTTTACTTATTTTATTCTTAATTTGAAGTTTAACTTTTATTTATTATTGAATATTATATTTTATATATTATAAATATGACTTTACACATTGCAGTTAGGTAATTAATTCCTGTTATGTGTAAATAAATAAATAAATATAAATAAAAAAAAAATGTTTAAAACATTCATAATAAGACATATTAAGAATTTCTTAGACATCATAATTTAATATGACAAACAAGAATGTAACCGACAAAAATATATTAATGAACTCTACCTTGGGATGCCTTAATACTATCCAACAATTTCCTGTTTCTGTACTCTGGGACGGCCACATAGGATCAGAAGTGTACACAGGGTCAGTGACATATCCAGGTATCATCGTAAGTGGGGGGCAGTCATGCGTCCTTGAACCACTGTCAACTCAAAAGCCCATACATATTTACCCTCATGTTTGACCACACGGCTAATGTAGCCTATATGACCTTAGGATTTCCCTGGATACTTTTAGAACTTCTCAGTTTTCTTAGGAGGAAGATGCAACTCCTCGGCTATGCGGTTCAAATTCAGTGCTGTCCTTCTCAACTTGATCTCCCATATCTCTTTAATTCGCAGTGAACAATGCAATACAGAAATAAATTCAGGGTAAATAAATATGCTAGTATTAGACTGTAGGGTTAGCTCAGTGTTGGAGGCTTCTTACTTTGATAAAAATCCTTCAAAAAGCAGGTAAAGCTGACCAGCCATGGGTACAGTTCTCACTAACTGTAGATAACTGCTTGGTCAATGGAGAAAGCTATCTGTTGCATATTTTACATTAGACAAATTAATAAAGCTCATGCGCAAGATCACTCTCTTCTCGTAAATATAAGGATCAAAATCTGATCTCTCCGCAAGTGCAGTAGCAGTTTTTATTCAAATGATGCCTTCTCGATATAACTGCCAACCGAACAGAGCAGTTATGCGATCAACTGAACGTTATAAAGTTTACTGTAGAGATTTATATGCCTAATTGCTTCTGAATCATATAATATATTCAGACTTTCAAAGTGCAGTAGATGCGCTACAGAGCAAAACTATTGCTGTTCAACTTACCTTGAAAAAAATATATATAAATCTGCTAAATCAGCTAAAATAAATCAAAGAACTGTACTGAACCCAAACATATTGTGTGAAAATTCAGTACACTCAACATACATGCCTAGCTATTTGGTTCTAAATATGGCAGACTCACGCATACAAACACACTCATGAAACAAAATTATGCGTGTGGAACTCAAGTAATCTGCTAAACAAAAAAGAGGAATTTATCCTTCCCCCGGGCAGGCATAGGCCACATTTACGTAACGCATCTCTGTTTGTTTACTGAAAAGCAAAGTAGGTACATATGTGTGACCTTGCAAAAATTAAAATCTCGTAGATTATAAATTTTTCAAGTTGAGAGACGCACATCCTTAATGTTTCTGTCATCACACCCGCGGGAACCTTTAGCACTACAACATACACTACCTCCAAAAAGTATCCGAACACGTCAGTTTCACATTGACGCCACTGCCTCACTTAAACAGTGTATTGCGTCCTTCTTTGGTCATTATACCACGCTTTGTTCTCCTGGGTGGGCTTTATATCAATTCGAAATATAGGCTGATGTAGATACAGTTCTTCATTCCTTCTGTAGAACTGCAACCAGTTGAGCTTTTCTATTTCTTGTGTATTTGTGAAGATACTGTACACATCACAGCCGACCGGTACAGTGTGTTTAGTGTCAAACGGCACCAGGGGTTCCCCCCCCCCATCTCCGCAATACAGCCGACTAGTTGAGCTATTGAAGTGGGATGTTTTGATCTAGCTCTCACCTGATGTTCCAGTTCTTCCCATACATTTTCAAGTTACAAGTCTGCGCCGGCCATTTCAAATTTTTTTACATTCGTGTCCATGAGGCCATTCTCGAACAGCACCAGTGGTGTGGCATAGGACATTATCCAATTGAAATAAGCATGGCTCTGCACTAAAGAACTGCCACATCGTAAGGAATATGGAATTGGTCCAGAATGTTAACGTAGGCGTCAGCTTTCATAGTTCCTCGCACACCCACCAAACGTCCTAGGCAATACCATCAGAAACAACTGTACACCCTAGTCTCATCTCCTTCGAACTTTATTGGTGGCACAATGCACTCCCTCCAGGCATCCTTGCGCCCACACTGCTCATCTAAAAAATTGGCCGCCTCTGTAGCCAGGTGGGCAGGAGCATCAGCGCGTAGCACACGCTTCTTGATTAGAACGGGGTTCGAGCCCGTGACTACTAAATACGGAGGATGCAGAAAGGTCAGGGAATAATCACCGCATATCCCCGAAGCAATATGGCCTTAGTTGCTAATGCTCCTAAAAACCAAATAACAAACAAACAAACAAACAACCAAGCTCATCTAATCAGAAAGAGGAAAAGCAGATTCATCATTCCATGGAATCGATTTACACTGTTACGTGAACCAGTAAATCGGTTTGTTGCACCACGTTAAGAGAGACCAGTAATCTGTCTGTGATGTTTGGCTTATGCGCAGCTCCTCTTCCATGAAAACCGACTTTATGATGTTCTGTTTGGATTGTGTTCCTAGAGACCTCAATCCCTGCTGACTCCTGAATATCTTGATTGATGTTTAGTAGGGACATCTGACGAGATTGTCTTGCTACCCTTCCGAGTGCCTTCTGGTCACATGAAGTGAGTTTCCGTGGTCTTCCTACGCGTTGCTGGACGGTGGTGTACCGTCACGCTTCCATTTCATGATACCATTACCTAGAATCGATTCTGGATGACGCATGCTGTCAGCAGTTTCACGAATCACAGGCCAGAAATATGATATCTGATAATAACATTTCTCTAGGTATCAGTCATCTAGGCTTTACGTGCCAGGATGAGAACAACTTACGTATTTGGTTCATACGTCTCTTCTTCTCTGAGTCGCTTATTTATCCAAGAAGGTCCATTGAACTATGTAAACAGAAGTGTACTTTTTGGTAAGGTAGATTGAATCTGAAAAAAATTCTTCATATTTCTGAAGCGAATTAGTATCTATACTCGTTTTTAACTTGTCTTGAACACTATATCGTTTAAGGAACCCTGCAAGGCAAAATATGACCACAGCAGCGATTGTACCAGTAAATACCCAAAAAACAATAACATGAGCAACTCAGGCATGTTACCACTTTTCACAATACCGCTGGGTCATTTACACTCAGTCACATTATCTGACAGATACAATATATCTGACATTTTTAAGCCAGATTAATTAACATTTAACTTAATATACATTTAAATTGATTTTAATGTATATAAAATTATTTAAATTATAAAAAAAATAATTAATTGCATACTGTGTATATTTTCACTCGATACTTTTCTCTTTTTGTTTATACTGTACTTCAGAACGGCATATTAAGTTCAGGAAAATTTACAAAATAGAGACAAGAATATTATTCTGTATGTAGAAATCACATGAGCTGGAACCACGGTAAACTCAAAACCGTGCTTGAATTCATCACGCTGATACAATCAGGCTTCATTTTAATATGATTATCTATTTAGATTTTATTAAAAATCGATCATCTCGATATGTCGCATTATACCAACTCACAGATCTCTATAAATATCTTCAAAGCATTGGCATCAGGATAAATGCCCCAAAATTAGCCCAAATCATATTCTTTAAAGGGAAGAGGAAGAACATATTGAATAATCAGCTGGAGAGATTCTTCGTCACCAAGCTAAAGCACCATAGGGAATGGAGAATTATGTGGGATGAAAAGCTCTCCTTTGCCCAATACGTCTTTCCCAAAGAGAAAGAGAAGTGCTGGACAAAGGTTTATAAGTTAATACATGATATCCCATGAACTGTCGAGTTGTTAAAATTGGGAGGAAGAGACATAACCCAAAAACTGGCAAGGCTCTTCACAAAGTGCATTAGAAAAGGTGTGACGCCTAAGCAGTGGAATAATGCAAATCATAGTTTTGCTGAATAAGAAAGGAGATAAATCAGAAATTGGAAATTATAGACCAATTAGCTTGTTATCCCACATCTACAAGTTGTTCACAAGGGTCATTACTAACAGATTAGAAAGAATACTTTATAGAGAATCAACCGAAAGAGTAAGCTGGCTTTAGGACAGGATTCTCAACTATGGATCACCTTCACGTAATATCACAGCTAATGGAGAAAGCAAATGAATATAAAACACCATTATGCCTGGCATTTGGGGATTACGAAAAGGCATTTGACTCCATACAGCATAAGGCAATGTTTAGGGCACTCCATATATTATGATTTTGAAGAAAATATATGAGAGTGCTACCTCCTTTATTAGATTAGACAAAGACAGTAGGAAATTTAAAATCGAGAAAGGAGTTCGACAAGGAGACACAATATCTCCAAAGCTGTTTACTGCTGCCCTTGAGGAAGCTTTCAGAAGATTAGACTGGTCGCAGAAAGGAGTCAATGTGAACGGAGAGTACCTAAACCATTTACGATTTTCAGATGACATTGTGGTCATAAGCCACGATCCCAAAGAATTAGAGGAAAATCTTAATCAGTTATGCACAGTTAGTAAGGATTTTGGACTAAATATGAATATGGCTAAAACAAAAGTAATGATGAACAAGTATGCCACGGAAAGGGAAATAATGATCGAAGGAACAGTAATTGAAAAGGTGGAGTCATATACTTATCTGGGACAAGTTATTAGCTGTAATAATGATAAATGGCTGGAAGTCAAGAGAAGAATAAATTTTGGATGGATAGCATTCAGGAAATATAGTCACATACTGAAGAGCAATATCCCAGTTTTTCTGAAACGTAAAATAATGAACCAATGTATACTCCCCACCATGACTTATGGAAGTGAAACTTGGGCACTCACCAAAAGAATGGAAGAGAAGCTGAGAACTACACAGCGAAGAATGGAACGAATTATATTGGGAATCAGACTGTTAGATAAGAAGAGAAACACATGGATTAGGCAGCAAACTCAAGTAAAGGATATTCTTATCAAAACTAAAGAACTAAAATGGTCTTGGGCAGGACACATAGCTCGAAGACATGATAACAGATGGACTAAGAAAATAACAGAACGGTTATTTTCTTAGTCTTCATGCTGCAGTGGATTGAAAATGGCTGATGATGATGATGATGGCCCCATGAACTGGAAACAGGAACTAGTGGGAGAAAATGACAAAAAACCCGAAAGAATTATATTCAAAGATGCAAATCTCCAGTTTCACTTTGTTCTTCGAAAGTCTCGTCGTCTGCTCCATGAAGATATGTAAAAATTTACTTCTGAGTGGCATTAATGACTGGGAAACGTGGACCATAATCATGGAAGATAAAAATATGATCCCAGCAAAATTACTCACACCTAGAATAGATTCACCAGTAATAACTAACATTGTCGCATACATCGCAAGAAAGTAAGGTGGCTCTCTGAGTATCTTTCGATCCAAATTGGACAAGCTGGACTGCCTATGCAGAATTTTTCTAAAAAACAGTATTGAAACGCTAAATTACCACGATATTGAATATGAGCAGCTATGTACCAACAAGAAATATGGGAAATACACCCTCCAGAATATAAACCAAAGACCCTCCTCTGAATTCCGAAAGTACACCCTAATTAAAAATATGTGCACTTCTGCATTGATTTTCTGGCATCCAGTTCGGGGCTTCATTGTGATTTAATGATGTTAAAATCACAATGATTCCTTCATCTCGAATTTCTCATACCGTACTGTGTTTATAATCATAATGTAAAATTGCTTTCAGTCTGTGTGTAATGAATTTTTAAAGCTCTCGTCTAGTTTTGCCTGTTTTCATGGGGAAATCTTGCGACATATATTGCACAAAAATTTCAGCTTTCAGCTATTTTCACATTTACGAATTTATTATGAAATAAATAAATAAAAATAAAATGGCCCAAGCTGTTGATGAGCAATAAAATCAAAACAGCTAACTGGATTTTTCTCAACATCGCTTAGAACTACCTAAGTGGATTATTTTCAAATAGATAATTTTATGGTTGTGAAATATCCCCACTAGCTTGTTTGTCTCCCTTTATAGTGTTACACATATATGTTTTACCTTTCGAAAATTCAGCTTGAATTCTTATCGAAACTCTATCCAATTTGGACGGTTCTGCTGTAAATATAAAGTGTCCATTGCCATACCTTGTGGGATCTTGAGACCAATAAAGTCCCTTTTCGTGGGAATGTGAAAGGCCTTGAGGGAGTAATTATGAATTTACTGTTGAAACATTTCTAACTCAGTGATTCGTAAAGAGCGTACCGTGGGGGAGGTACTGTAGATATACGAGTTTGTACTCTAAACTTTACGAGGTGTGCTTATCAAGAATTGACTCCAAGCGAATTGTTTGTATGCGGTACACCCAACATTAACTTCTCATGAATCAGTTTGTATCAGTTAATGTGAATATTCTTTAGGTAAGTGAATGGTGTTTATATATAATAATTGTTTATTTCATAATCTGAATTTAAATTCAATTCCATTCCTTAAGCTACAAAGTTACGTCATAACACGATCAAATTTGTGTTTTATAGAAGTGATGTTTCAGTGCGAGATATTTTCATTTCTACTAGTGTTACATATAGCACGCTGTACTTTATAGGTTTAAACGTTACTTCATTTCTAAAATTATTAAGTATTTAAGAATTTCGGTAATTTGGTAGCATTTTTTCTACCTCGAATACTCAGAATGCAAACTGCCTTATATAATTCAAAGATAATAATCACAAAAACTCTAGTAATAGGAGGGGGTTGATCAAAAATGTTCTAAGAACGGAGTATAAAAGATATAGGTATAAAATTCTGTTTTTTTTTTTTTTTTTTTTTTAATTTTAAATGTATTCACCCAAAGTTCAATACGTTTATTACCTTTTACCTGCAAGTAGTTTAATCTTTCAAAACATTCTTTGGTTGGGCATCGAAGGAGACTTCTACAGCTGCTTTTAGCCCTTCATCATTTTTAAAATGAGTTTCACGAAGTTGAGAATTCAGGTTTCTGAACAAATAATAATCATTTGGGACCAGATATGCACTGTGCGAGGTGTGTGTGTGTGTAGGGGAGGGAGTGGTTAATTTTTCAAATCCACATTCGTGAATTTTAGCTTGTGCAACCTGGGCTTTGTGCACTAGTTAGTTGTTATGGAGACCCATCAGATGGCAAAGCTAACTCTTTTCCATCTGATTGTTAGGTTCGAACATTTTTGGGGATGGAGTTTCCTAATGCTTCCATTGCATATGTTCTAATTTAAATTTATGGGGATTAGAACTCCACCCTCTGATGTTTGTTATGAATAGAAGGGTTTCTGGGAATTCATCTTGCACGAACTTTGGACAATCCCAATTGTTAATGTATTATTATTAAAACTTCCAGAGACGTGTTAAGTACTTTCTCAAGTTTAAAGACACCTTAATTCTTCTGTACAAATTTTTTTCTTCATCGATGGAAATTATATTTTAGAATTCGAGGGTTTAGTGTCAAACAATGTTAACTACAAAATTGCAGTTTTGTTTTGAGACAACTTTAGTTTTACTTTATACAAATAGCAGTGCATATCATGTCATAGAACTGTACCTCTCTAGTACTTTACAAGTTTGCTTGGGCTATAAGCACATTTCCGGTAAACCAAAAAAATTTCAAATGGCTTTTTCTTGGTTAATTACAAAAATGTTTGCTACAAAATTATTTTGTAGTTAACGTTGTTTGGCACTAAACCGTCGAATTGATTGTTTCAGATGGCCGATCAAAATTTAAATCATTCTCAACCGATTCTGGTCATCATTTCAGTTCTACTGACAATCTCGTAAGAGTAGAGTAACTGATCATACTTTTCCATTCTAGTCATTCTTTCATAGATTTCTTTAGCATTTTTGCTCTCTTTGATAAAAAAAAAAGTGATTACTGAACGATGCTCGATTTGCTGGATATTCATTCTTCTACCACCTACCAACATAAAAATAAAATTTTAAAAACTGCGCAAGACTATGACTTGCATTTTTATATATTATTTTATAAGACAGACTAACAAAATAATCTATGCTATAAAATATTAATACATTTTATACACCCTTTTCTCAGATCTCTTTGATCACCCCTTTTACAATGAAAATATGGTTATGGTTGCTGTCTTTTTATATTGCTTTTAAAATGAACACATTTAGCTTTATACAAAGAGTGTGAGGAAGAATGCAATCCACTCCAACAAGCAGGCTAACCCAGTTATAAAACTAGCATGCTAAGAGATTAAAGCCATCCGCTGATGAACATTAAAGCTCCATCCCCCCCCCCATCCTTAACCACTTCATCTCCTTTTCCCATAACACATTTTACTTCCTGGAGGAAAAACATCACAGGGCAAGTCTTCCTCTTAGGTTTATTATACATTTCAAACAGGTATAACTACAATTAGGTTTTCAGTTTGGAGAAAAGAAAACAAACACACTTAATTTTCCTTTGGCGAAATTAGGGACGTTTGCTTTTCTGCAATCCAAATAAGCAACTATGCTCTTGGATGAGAGTATGCAGGCGAAAGAATTCGCATAAAATGACTAATAGAAGAAAAATTGGTTTCACCTCATCATTGCCGCAGCTGTTCCCCATATGCATTTCATTGCTGCTTAATCCACCTTAAATATTGACTCATCAGAACCAGGCTGTATTCATCGTGCACTTCTTGTGCGTACGTCTAGATAAGCTTGTTGTCATTGCCTTCGTTAGCAGAGGTTTCATTTGTGGTTGGCAGGCATGAAAGTCAGCATTAAGCCTGCCATTAATAAACCGATTGCTTCCTACATAACGGTTTACCCTTTCCGTTCCACTTAGGTTCTGTTAATCATAGTAGTCAATCTTCAATTATTAAATAACGAGGGCGCCAGGTAACACAACACTCGATTCTTATCCTTCAGTTCTCGCTAATATGCAAGAACTTTATGATTCACCATATCGTAGAATATACATAGGATAAGTAGAGTGGGGGATTGAGATGTAACACTTAAGGAAGTTTTTAATTACTTACTAACCTTTAGAAGTAAAGAAATTCTGATACTTTAATATAATAAGTTCTTTCCTTCTGTTCATGAATATAGTGAATTTTTCCTAGCATGGGACAATATTAAAAAAAAAAAAGTCTTTGAAAAGAACATATATAACTAGAATATTTTCTGTATGTTTAGGGACAGTGCCATAGCATATATCCTATATGTAGAAATTATATTATACATCATAAATAATTTATGCTAGTCTAAAATAAAAGCAAATAAAAATAAAACAAATACATAGGTGAAACAAACCCCCATATTTTCAGTCGTTTCTGGAAAGCCAATTTTCTCCATCTCTTGAATATATTGAACTAATTTTTCTTCATCTAAAATTTCTAACTGGCTTAGTGTACCTGGTACGCCTTTACTGAAATCCTTCTGGTAAAATCGCCTTTTAAGAGTCCTATTACGGTATGCGGTATTTTTGGCGTCCCATATCCCTAATTTTGTTATGTAAATGTCAAGCATACTTGAGGCTTGTAACAGACGTTCTCTCAGGTAGACAAGCTAGGGCAACCTGGGAGTCGAAAACTATAATGGAACTAATATTCAGTTGACACTTAAGTCAAGTGGACCGAATTTCAGTGAAGTCCAGTCGTTCTGCGAAAATAAAATCCTGTACTTTCACCTTCACAGTGGTGCGGCTGTTATTAGCCATGGATATAACCCACGTGTATGCAAGTCCTGAAATAGTCACTTAGTATACTGAAGGTAACCACCCAGTTGGTTACCTTCAGTATACTAAGTCGAAGTGTGACGTCCACGTCATAGAGAAGAATGCCGCTCCTTTGTGTTACCAGGCAATACTAGGTGGTAGGTGATCTCATTAACGGGTTTAATTCCACCAGTTTGCTAATTGGAGGCTTGAAATGGTGAAACTTTTGTTTCGTTTCCTGAGCAAAGCATCACAACCTGTTTCATCGCGAAATATGACTGATGTCTTTTGAGGTTATGATGGGCAACACGGCGAGATCCAATCGTCCTTACATTTCGAGGGTCCAGCTCTAAAATATGTTCGCAAGCCAGTCGCGAGATAGTCCACCGAAACTATTCGTTATCTTTTAGGAAGCATCCAAATCAGCTAGTGCATAATCTCGCTGCTTCTACTCTGCCAGATAGTGACTGGAGGGAGTTCGGGTAGTGTGTATATGTGAACGCATGGTCCAGGCTACATTATGTCAAGTAGCTGGATGTATTCTTGATGTGTGTACGCCACGTCCAAAAATTTCATTACTTACGCAACATTTCCACCACCTTTTGAATTCCACATTCTGCCAAGCACCACTTACTTTTCCTGACAGGACCTTAATTATCGGTTGATACAACAACTGATCCTCTCTGTTGTCCTAATTATTCGGTATGCGATTCCTATCGCTTCAAAGGTGGTACTTGTACATATTACCGTTCTGATATTCCCTTTCAGAGATTTAGTAATTTGGAATCTCCTCCTCTCTGGCTTAAAATCTCTCATTCTCTCACTTCATCAGTTGTCTCTATCGATCTCCCAATTCCACTAATCACATGGAAATCTTGGACTTCCTTTCTCTGAAATTCAACTTTCTCCAGTTCAATCTTCTCCAGTTTCAAGATGGTCAAAATGCTGTGGATTTTGCAATTACTGATGACCTCACACAGATTGCTAAACAATCTGTGTGAGGCCATTAGTAATCTAAACAATCCTAACCAATACAGCAATCTTTTTCTTTATCTTTTTTCCATGAACAACTTTTCCAAGTACACAGTCGAGTTTAGAGGGGCCTCCGGGCACCTCAGATCACAACTTAGTGATGGTCTTTTCTCCAATGAAGCCTTTATCTCGTCGCCATTCTCAGCCTGTTGTTGTTTGGTGTTAGAAGAATGCAAATTGCGATTATCTGGGAGATTTCTATTCTTCTTTTCTTTGGTTGGATTTCTGTTTTAAATGTTTTGATGCCATTGTTTGCTCAGATGATGCCAGTGAAATTATTCTTGTAGGGATTAAATCCTTTATTACACACTCCACCTTAAAATATCATGCACCAGAGGAATGAACACGAAACTTAGACGAGAAATACCCTCCTTCTTTCTCAAACACCTCCTGCAGAAATTTTAACTCGTAATATGTTACGGCATTGCTGATTCGTTGCATGTGATTAAGATCAGCTAATGTTATGTGAAATGGGTTGAAATTAATTAATTATGGAAGTAAATTCAATATTTAATTAATTCAGATTGCAAAAGAAGTGCAAAAAATATGAAAACTCCAAATACATCGAGTTTGGATGATTTACTGTGTACTTGATAAACATGTCCAATTAAAACAAGGTGTAGCTTTTAGAAAGTTGCATTTCTTGAAGTCTAGTTTGTAACATTTACCACTTGCTGTATTTTGATATACCAGGCATATGCAAAGTACTAAAGCCTCTTGGGTCTCTTATCCAAATTTTAACGTGTAGATCACGAGGTCCAAAAAAAAAAAAAAAAAGGAGAATTTATTGGATTAACACATACACGTGTTTGCCAAATGATTAAACTTTAATCACCAGTCTTCTGTATATAATACTAAAACTCTGCTGGTTTGTTCCTTTTCAATATCTAAAAGAATATATCTTTTCAAATAAATTGCTATGATTTATTGAAATGCCCAAGGGATTTTATTTTCACATTGCATGTCGCTTAAGAAAAGTTGTATCCAGTTGTTACTCCTGGGAATAGAGAGAGAAAACTTGATCAGATAAGATGACGTAAAGGCACTGGATATTTTTAAAGCAATTCACAAGCTTAACCCAGAAGATGTCCACACAAGCGAAGAAACCACTTTCCTGTTCCTTCTTCTTGAAAGTAATGATTTCTTATAAGATATGTGTCCCGATTTTTTTTCATTTTCCTGTTTTCCGAATTTTATTTATTTTTTCTCACTACTACACGTGAATTTCAGCTTTTTTCTTTTATCAGATAGATGACTTAGCAGTTTAAATAAAAAATAAAAATAAATACAATATTTTATGTGTGAGCGATCATAAACAAAAATTGTAATTAAAAGAAATAAAAATGGAGAGGGGAGAATAGCAGAACCATCCAATAAAGAAACTAGGCTACAGTCATATAAAAAAAAAAACGGAAATACTATCGAAAGAGATGAGAAAATATTTCCATAGATTTTTCTGGAAGGTAAGACAATCAACCTTCGAAAAGAACACAAAAATAGATGGGCAAGATGTCTCAATGAAGGCGACAGGTTGAGAATGGAGAGAAACAGTAAAGGGAAAGACGGATGGCAATGCTAGAAAATTTATAAGTTGTATCGATCCTTTGCTTATTCATCTGTAGAAGGAACAAAAAGTGTTTTGTGACGGTAAGAGTACAATGTGAATGGCCTTTGGACGATTGATCGAAGTGAAGCGACGCTTGCCCCGTCTTTTCTCGCACCGAGACGCTCCTATGCGTCTATTTGTCTCTTCGTTTTGCCCTCAGAATGGTAAAAACCTTAAATATCTGGGACATATTTCCCATACCCTAATGCGTTTTTCCTTACGAGCGCATCAGTTAGAGATATTTAAACCTTTTTCCCGCAGTAATACCCAATGCTGGAAAGAGAAATATGTATGACGTTAAAAGAGCCATCCGATGGTTGTGGATAAAGTTTCGCGTTTCAATCAGATTGAAGGCGAATGAATACTTTAAGCCCAGTTGCTTTTTCTGGGGGTGGTATCTTCTCCTTTTTTTACATTCCGATATATTGAGTAATGGGCTAATGGTTCTGAGACTTTCATAGCATTTTATTTCTCCCTCTGTTTTTTTCTTCTTTTTTCTTTCTTTAGAATATTGATGGGAAGCAATCCTTTTCTAAGAATCGGACACATTTAAAGTAATAATTTTGAAGGAACAAGATATAATACATTAATGGTATGTACAAAAAGCTTTTGTGCTACAAAGTGAAAATCTTTATTTTTAGCAGAGATGCAACTAAAAGCATTATTCAGAAACTTTAAAAAATATGCTTATTGAGAAATACAGTTTATTGTAGTATTTTTTATAGCCATAGGCGAGTATAAGTATTGTGAGAGCAGCTAATATATCGACCATTTATGTTATATTATCGCTTAAATGAACCTAAAATAGGGTTAGCAGATGCTGGTGGCCACATGATAGGATGGTACGCCATAATGAATCTGTGTACGGAGGGGGAGGAGACTTAATAGTCATGTGGAGCACTGTAGCAGATACAGGTAGTTTAGCTCGATGGACTCTATGCATATGGTGTTCTCTCCATCCATAGCTAGAAGTTCTGAAGCGAGATGCAAGGGAGGGGGAGTGTTGAATAGTTTAGTTCAGTTATCATGGCGAGTCAGTAGAACTCGCCGTGAGAAGCACAAGGCTTCATTAGGCTCGTTCATGACAAATAGATGGAGGTCAGCATCGAGTTCTTGAATTCTGTCAAGCACCTAATTTAGTAGAAAACGGTCCGATAAGGCAAGCCTGTTGGAATGCACAACTATCGTTGGCGTTGACTTTAGATGTGTGTTAGCAGAGGTAGGGAAATGCGCCATGAACATATGTCCCATATATTGGGCTCCGATATAACGCTGGTGACTACTTTAGTAGTGAATACAAGTCATCTATTTTAAATCAGGTTTGGTATCCTCCTTAGTCCTAGTTATTGTGCCATTGCTATTGTCTGTTATGCTGGGGGAAAGGGAAGATTAAATTTCCGTGCGGCACATTTGCAACCGGTATTTTTCAGCATACGTATTTGCGAGCTAGCACTGGCTGGCCGACGTGGAGGAGTTGCCACTCATCTCCTGGATTGATTCGAATTATTATCTTTAAATCACCCATAGATGATGTTGGGTCTGACTAGGCATCATTCCTCACTTTAAGCTATTATGAAATGTAATTTTTAATCAAAATAAGGAAAGGGAATACTGATTAAATAATAAGTCCAGCAACTTGAAATTGCATATTGCATTTTTGCTATTTCTTACTTTCTTCTAAGCAGGTACTTTTTAATCGTTTTCATTCCCTTAAATTTGAATTTAATGAATAATTCAGATAATTTTTATAAGTATTTAAAAGTCGTTTCAATATCAAATATTTCATCTTTAAATAATTTAATTCCTTAATCCTGAATACAGTCAAACCACTCAACTCTTGCAATTCAGTATCTAGCACCATCTAAAATCAGAGAATTTAGTTTACTGATTTACCATTCATCAAAGAAGGGCGTCAGGGCTTATTGTGCACGGTAGAGATTTTACCTCAGAGAAATACCGCAGTACACACTTTCTCTGAGGTAACGAATTTTCGTTACCTCAGAGAAAGTGTGAGCAAAACTTTTGGCGCATAGCCTCGCGGATGAACAGAGATAGCAAAGAGTGTCATCATGCAGACTTCATCTACACTTGTGAAGAATGTTGTCAATTGAGATGAATATTGGGTGTTTCAGTACGACCCAGAGACGAAGTGTCAGAGCATGTAGTGGATTCAAAATCATCATCAAAGCCCAAAAAGTTTCGTTTACGGAAGTCTATGGTGTGATTCACAAGGAATTTGTACCTGAAGGGGAGAAAGTCAATGCTGTGTTCTTTGTACAGGTTCTTCAAAGACTATTGAAACGCTTTTCCCGGTAAGGCCACAATATTGAGAGAAAAGAAGCTGGTGTCATCTGCGCCGTAGCACAGTGGTATCGTCACCGTCCCCCCTACATTGGGTGGAGAAGGCCCGGTTCGAATCCCGTCGAAGGCAGGAGGAAATTTTTATGGATTTTTTCACTCCGTGGCTGAGTTAGCTAGTCTCACGCGTAGATAGCAAGGTTTTCCCCAGAAATTGGTGTTTTTTTGTCCAGCAAAGCGGCAAATCGACCAGAGAATATGCAATTTACAGACACAATACACATGGGTATATGTAATAACTTACCGGGTGACCTTAATATAATAGTTTTTTGTACGAGGATGTTTCCGCCCGTTCTGCACTAAAAAAATTTCTTATGAAACATGGCATTGTATAGATCAACCGTCCACCCTAATCCCTGATCTAGCACCAAAGGACTTCTTCCTCTTCCAAAGGTGGAAACGGCCTTCAAAGGAATGC
The DNA here is from genome assembly GCF_048544385.1 of Mastigoproctus giganteus. NCBI lineage: Eukaryota > Metazoa > Arthropoda > Arachnida > Uropygi > Thelyphonidae > Mastigoproctus > Mastigoproctus giganteus. Next base: position 148,587,064 of record NC_143577.1, read on the forward strand.
GATTTCAGGATGTTGAGAATACATATAAAGAAAAATGTAACCGGCAGGCTGAATATCATCTTTTTAGACTTCTTAGCTCTCCCATTTCAGAAACTTTTAGAACAGTGTAATAAGTGTATTCAATCAGGTAGTGATTGCGTTGAACAAAAATAAAACGATTTTTCAGTTCCTTTATTTTGTGCTCTTTTTATTGCACCAGTCCGGAAACTTTATTGCCACACCTCGTATACATTTTATGAGGAGCCAAAACATTAAGCCTGCCTGCCTAATAGCGTGTTGGGCTGCCTTTCGCTTGCAGCACTGATCGACTTCAGGAGATAACTGCGGAAATGTCCTCAGATATTTGAGACATTCCTAGACCAGCTGGACTGAAGGACGTCTTGGAGTTCTGTAATGGAGTGAGCCAATGGCGCGGTTGGCAAATGCTGCGTTCCACTTCATCCAACAAATGTTCGATGGGATTGATATCGTTGAATTTTGTGGCCAGGAGAGCACAATAAATGCTTGTACATCATGCTCGAACAATTCCGGCACAATGCACGCCTTTGTTGCATGGGACGTTGTCTTGTTGAAGGGGCCATCTGGATACAGGATCACCGTGTAGGGCAAAACTTGGTCCGAAACAATGTCGTAGTAGGATCTGGTGGTGAAAATGTATGCAATAGGGATGAATGGACCCAGTGGTGTCCATGAAAGCATTCCCCAAGCCATGATACTACCATGACACCATAAAAATTGTAAAGGCTTTTTTATGTGGAATATTTTTTGTAGATTACCGCATTATATAAGTATGCGGTACACTCAACAATTTATATTCCTACAATGTGGGGACGAGCGTAATCATATTCTTCATAAAGTTTGCATCGGTTTTATTCTTGGTTTTCATAAAAATTCAATATGCTTTCTTTGATAAATTCTTGTTTTCCAAATGATTGGAAATTGCACATATCAACGTTTGCGCACATCAATCTTCTCTAGTGCGTTTTATTAATAAAAAAAAATCAATGTGACGGATATATTTTTCTTATTAACATTTTCGATTTGGAGTAGTGAGAAAGTGGAAATTCCACCAACAAGTGGGCATATTTTGAACCATTTAACTGCCTCTCTTGCCGTGTTAAAATAAAGGTGGACAAAAGACAAAGAAAACAAAGAAGGTAAAAAAACGCATCTCCGCTTTCTTCCACGTGTTTCATTTTCTCTTGGTAACTATAGGAAGAAGTCGTAATGTCTCAGACTTGTCTTTTGAAGCACGTAATTATTGCTGGCCATAGAAAGGAGAAACTTGAAAGTTACTAAGTACCTGTTTTATAATGTAAACCAGAACGTTGTGTGCGAGGTGTGTTTTATTGTCGGCTGCAGCGGAGGTAACGTTTCAGGAATAACAGCAAGACAATACGCAGTTCAATTAACTCGGGCACAAAGTGAAAACAAAAATACGATCAACGTACTTTTATGGGAACGAATCCATTGTTTTCTAAGAGATAAAAGTTCTTTGGCTCAAACTTGAAGAACATAATTGTGGGGGCCTCCGAGTTTTCTTTACTCTTTCGAAAACCATGTCAATGAGTTGTGCGAACCATTTTAGAGATTGTCTTACATGAAAGGGAACTGGCGGATTTACTTTCCAACAGTAAAATGCATGGAAGAGCTCTGGATATCGAGTGTGTGAGTTCTTGGCTATTTCTGCAGAGTCGTGATGCATTTGGAGATTTCTCTGCTATTCAGCAATGGCAAAGGCTTGCTTTCTATTGTAAAATAAAGCGCACTTACCGAAATTTTCCATTTATTAAAGAGATTTTCTTCTTTATTTTTTAAATAGTAATTCTTCAAATTACGCCCTTTATTTTGAGATTATTTGATATGGTATGATATGCAAAGGAACTCAAATAATATGACCCCCTTTCAGTATACTTTTGCTCGCTAACCCTCCTCTTTAATAATGAATAAGTGAACTATTTTATTTTGTAGTTATTGCATGAAACAACTGGAGAATACGTTTGCTGATTTTTATTGATTAACGCAGGAGCATTGCAATAAATACTCCACGGCCAGTAGTAAGGCGTCTGATAAACAGAAATGAAAAAAATAAAATAAAATAAATAAAATAATAATAGATAAATTGAGATTATTGTAAAGAAATAAATCGATAAAAATTTTAAAAGAAATAACGGTGAAAATTCTAAAAGAAATAACGGTGAAAATTCTAAAAGAAATAACGGTGAAAATTCATTTAGAATATTTAAGAAAACGAAGTTAAATTATTTGAAATGAAATATGTTACAATTTAATTAAATAATCAAAGAGAAAAAAAAAATAAATGACTGACAGCAGTTGTAATATGGGGAATGCTAATCAATTCCCAGTTCAAAATATCGGGTATTAACCAGCAAATTCGAGCACTGGCAGTGCATATTCATCTTTAGCTGCTGAGGGGGAAAGGGAGGAGAGTTAGATGGTTGGATGATTATGGTGTATTTCTTTGGAATTGATGCAGACAATTCAGTAGATGCAGCCGATTCCTCATCTATACTGCAAAAGTATAAGCCGGTTCCATGATTATGGCTCCAATACCGTTATCAATGACAATTTATGGAGGTTTTTTCACACAGGAAGAAAGAATTCTGGGTTTAAAAAGCGATCTGACAATCTGGTTAGAGCAAAGTGAAAGTGTAGATATTAGGGATGATATTGGATGGTTATAAAACAGATATACTTCCAGTAATACAGCTTTAGGGCACTTCTGCATGACCAGAAGCATCCGGTCATGCATAAGTGCAGACAACCATGTGATACCTACAGATTTAGTTAGGGTCGTTATGCACTGCTGTTAGGATGGGAAAGCAGGTATTTGCAGGAGATCCAGCTAAAACGCATAATAGTTATAGGTGCAGCCGATCTCAGATTTCGTCTCCATAAAGAACTGCATAGTACGTCATAAATTAAATTTCATTGTTCTCTCCAGGTATTGACAACACTAGGTGATAATTTGTTTTCCAGCACATACGAGAGACCTTCACTAAGAGGTCATTGAGGCGGTGATTGAACGGCAGCTTAGGAGGAAAAAAAAAAAAACAAACTTCCCAAGGTATATGTGTTTCGAAACACATGGTGGGATATCAACTCTATCAGTCGTCAGTTGAATAAAACATTTGTGATAGGTTAATTTTAGCAAAGGCTTGATTGCCAGTTGTGCAGTGTACATCTACGATGTCTTTCGTTAATATTCAGACAGAGGCATATCTACAAACAACCTTTATTTAGAGGAAAACTAATAAAGTGTGCTTAAACCTTTAGCCTTTATGACGCTGCTAGCATCAATGGAACACTCTCCACTAGTATTTCGTGGCGCGCCTCCGTAGCCAGGTGGGAAGGAGCAGCAGTGGTAGCACATGCTTCTTGATTAGACCGGGGTTCGAACCCGTCACCACCAAATACGGAGCATGCGGAAAGGTCAGGGAATGACCACCGCACCGGAGCAATATGGCCTTAGTTGCTAATGCTCCTAAAAACCAAATAACATAACATAACATAGTATTTCGTAAATGTCTTCCAATGTATTCTACCACTCTGCCTACAAAGCAGTGCACCAACGACTCAGTTCTGTTTTTTGGCCAGTTTCTCCTCACACGCACCCAACGATCCAATTCATCCCAGAGGATCTCTATAGGATTAAAGCCAGGGCTCTGGGCTGCCCAGTCCAACTTTTCGACGTTTATGACCTCAAACTAATCCGTCACAACACGATAAGCACGATATGGAGTGTTGTCATGCTGATACAGGTATGGACCTTTTCCGGGGACACTGCCATCTGGTAGGTAACCATTATTGTCCAGGACGTCTAGATAGACTTTAGAATTCTTAGTTTTGTCTAAAACAAGAAATTGTCGCAATCCAAACCGGTAAAATTGGCAATCATGCAGTATTTTTTATAAGGGCTTTCACGGAGACTCTGTCAAACGTGGATGAAATATCCAAAACAATTACGTCCCTATGACTTCCACTATTCAGTGAGCGTTGAATTCTGTCAAAGATCTCAAGAAAGTTGGTGTTGTTAGATCTCCATCTCCGCTTAATTGTTTAATACAGGTATGCAGGGCGATGACCGGAACAGTGGATATTGAAGTATTTTAAGAGAACTTTTTCAAAATTTTTTTATGTGGAAACTAATTGGAATCGGTCTGCAATCCTTTGGAGTCTTGGAATGGACATTTTTAGAATAGGGTTTTTGAGAAAAAGTTTCCACATTAGCAGTAAGTTGGTGGTTTCCACAGTGTTTTTATATATATTCTTGAAGGCGTATTTTAATTATGTAGGAGCAAAAGATCATGAAAATAAGAGGGCCAGCTTAGGGTACATGGACTGCAAAGATTGGCAACTATTTTGGGGCAAGTTCATTTTACTAAAGAGGACCAATAAAATAAACAAGGTTAGATTTTCACTGGAAAGAGAGAGTGGCAAGAACCTGGGCGCACAAATATAAAACTCTGAGGCATAACAGAAGCCTTATAAAGTTGATTTGGGCATCTGTTGTCCATTATTGAAATGAATTAGCTAGCCAAGTTTGGCTAAGTTTAAAACAGAACTGTACTTTTTTGGCTTGGCGATGAGGAAAGTGTGAACAAATGTAAATTATTATATATATATATATATATATATATATATATATATATATATATATATATATATATATATATAAAGTTATGTAGAAGAATATGAGGAATAGAAATAGAAAAAGAGTATCAGAACAGATTATTGTTTGAACATTACATCAATCTGTATATAACCTGAATTTTTTAAATATAATACCAACTGGATAAATTGGAGAATTTAGAATATAAGTATCATGGGGTGAGCACTATAAAATATAGGTCAAAGGTCAACAGGTCAAAGGGCGAAGTTTTTTAGGTAACCTAAATTGGAATTCTTTGTGGTATCCTATAAATAAACACATAAAATTAAAATAAATATAGTAAAGTTAAAATGATGATGTAGCTAATTATAGATATATGGATACATTGAATGGAACGTTAACTAGGACTAGCTCCACTCAATATATCCAAACTGAGGCTATCAGTTTCTGTTTGTCATTTGCCAGTTTTTCTGTATAAATGGCAAACAGAAACAGATAGCCTCAGCTAATTATTGATGGGATATATTGAGTGGAGCTAGTCCTAGTTAACGTTCCATTCAATGTATCCATATATCTATAATTAGCTACATCATCATTTTAATTTTACTATTTTATTTTATGTGTTTATTTATAGGGTACAACAAAGAAGTCCAACTTAGGTTACCTAAAAAACTGTGCCCTTTGACCTATTGGGTATAGTGTTCACCCCCTAATACTTATATTCTAAATTCTCCAATTTATCCAGTTGGTATTATATTTAAACACATTAAGGTTATATATATATACAACTTTACTTTTTCTTTAATTTTCTATATTCTTCGTGTATTAACGTTCTCTTCTTCACAAATTTTAGCATCCTTTATTTTGCTACTTTATTTGTTTTCTACTTCCTTTTCTTTGCTAGGTTGTATTTATTGTGAATTTAATTAATGTTTGGTGTCGTGTTCTAGGGGTCAATCTTATTAGTTTTTTTTGTTTTATTTTTGTACAGTAAAGCTTTTAGGAATGGCACACGTTTTCTGTGAAACAATTTGGTATTGCTGGAAGATATGCCTCTTGAAAATTGTCTGAAGATATGTTTTATGCACTACAGTGCACCAGTTCACTTTTCTCCTGATGTTTATGACTTTTTAAATACTGAGTGCAAAACTGAGGGATTAGTCGAAACAGCCCTGTTCAATGTCCACCACGATCACCCAAATTCAAATCCTTAGATTATACTAGTGTGGGGTCACAGGGAATTCATAATGTATTCTATTTGTATTACCACGCAACACGAACTGAGAAATTTTGGAAGCTTCTATACCAGTTGAATGTCTTTCTCTGTTCTGAGAGTTTAGTGTAAGAGTACAGTAGTTACTCTTATTATATTTATATTTGAGAAACCAATGTGATTTCAATTTTAATGATTTTTTTGGACAAAAATCGTTAAAAAGATTGGAAATTTGTTCTTTGAAAAAAGATTGGAAATTTTGTTCCTTGAAAAAAGATTGGAAATTGTTCCTCTTATTATATTTGATTTGCAGAGTACTATAATTGATATTCATCAATTATAGTAGTTAATACATTATTTAATTCATCAATTAAATAATGGTTTGGTGTATATTATTGTACCACAAGGTGTAAAAATATAAAATATAAGGTGTAAAAAGCACTCTCCATGTATAGAATAATTTTTGTAGAGGACTTCAGTAAACTGAATAATTCTTGAAATTGTATTTCAAACAATTTGAAATGTTTTAAAGGTGGTAGGGTGAGGTAAATATATACTATAATTACTGCACTAGCATTTATCCTCTTATAACAAAGTTTAGCCTAAATTTCCTATTTATTATTTCTTTGTGTTAATAAGGTTAATGGGTTGATGGAGAATGAGGGCCTCTCTCGCCTATTTTAAATTTTTTTTGCGTATTAATGGTGTGACCAAAAGACTCCTCCTCCTCCTTGAAGAGGAAGAGGGGGGGGAGTCTTTTGGTTGCTGTATTAGTTGCTTATTATAAAATTCTCTGATAAATTTTTCAGATCTAAGCCTTCTGTTTAAAAAAAACTAGAATGTTTATATGCCATAACTAGAGCTCCTCTTGGAATTTGTTTGTTCATGATAAAAAAGGCCTGATACTTTTCTCAGAAAGATACTTTGATTTTAAGTAAACTGTTGGTTTTTAATTTTAATTTTTTATTATAATCTATCTCATTAGGTTTATCTTTCTTGTACCCATTCAGCTCTGGAACTGTAGTTTTCGGTTCAGCTGCATACGAAAGTTTAACAGGGTTAATAGAAACACTGCACTGATCCTTTGCTAAATTTGTAGTGTCCAGAATCACACATCACTGTAGGCAATGTAGCAGATTAATTCTATGGGTACTTATTAGAATCTAAATTCAATTCCAAAATATTAAAACTGTGCATAATGTCCACCATACATAGGCATCATCTCTTCATTATAGCTCTCAATATCGATTAATTTTATATTCCTACCACTAAATCTTTCGGCTGTTTCCGCTGATTATAATCAGATGATTCAGGAATAATAGCAAAATTAGTCTCTTTGTCCTCATGTAAATTATAAAACAATTAATAAGTTCGTTAATAGATGCAGAGTGTTAGTTTATTAATAGATTTCAAGCTTGTTAGTCGTTCTAAGTCGTTCAAATGAACGACTTAGAACGACATTAAACTGAAAGGCTAATTAAAATTAGCCTTTCAGTTTAATTAAGTATATAGGTCAGCAGCACTACCTATACAATACAATGGAAAAAAATTTAAACATAAGAAAAATGAAACTATGTTATAAAGATTCCTTAAATATTCTAAGTAAGCATCGAATTTTGAAATGAATCAGAGGTCCTGTTCCAAATTTAGATTAATATTTCTGTAAGGAAAACTGGGGTAGGATTGTATGAAATCGGAAGTGAACTTAAAACTGCTCCAGGTGGCCAACAGAATATATGTGGACAATTTGGTAGCAATCTGCATTTTTCTTGTCAATTAATAAGAAAACATACTTTCATTTATGCCGATTGTTGAAGGGGAAGAGATGGTTGAAATCGTAAGTGGACATGAAATTTTCCCAAGGACCAACAAAGAAAATTTGATCTTTATCCAGGTTTTCAGTCAAGAGTAATACGCGAAATATGCTTTCATTTATTTCTGTTGTCCGGGTGTAGGGGCAGGAAAGCTATGACTGATATTAAAAGCATTCAAGGAATCAAAGAAACACGTTGAAAATGCGATATCAATTGAACTTTTTTCGAATTAAGTAATGTCTAAACATCAGATAATTCCATTACAAGTTAGGAAACGTAAACCCTGTAATTTCAGACGCATTATATGTTTTTCTTAAAATTGATTTTTTTTCACGTGATTAGAAGTTAATTTCTTTTTAATTAAATACTAAGATTATAGCTTTATGGAATACTTAATAAAAACTCCAGAATGTTACACTATAAAATTAGCCTTTCAGTTTAATTAAGTGTATAGGTAGTGCTGCTGACCTGACAGGTGTATCTACAATGGGAAAAAAAAATTAAAAAGTGCCTGAAAAATAAAAGCAGATTACGCAAAAGTTTAAATGAAGAAATATAAATGGTGCTTAATGCTGTAAGTCCTAAGATTTTAACTGACTTATCAAGGACCGACAACCAAAACCAGAGGAAACACAACAGTAAGCAAGGCCTCTGTTTCTGTTATGATGTATACGCAGCAGTAATTTTTTCCATTGTAGCTACACGTGTGAGGTCAGCACCACTACCTATACACTTATCTATCTATTTGTCTATATATCATTATGGCTGCTGGGCATTTCTGCTATTATTAGCAGTTTCCCTGATCCATAAACCTTTATAATATATTTGTTCATTCTTTTAAATGCTTCGTTTTATTACCACAACCTATTATTTTACCAATTATATAACTGTCACCAATGAAAGTAAAATAAAATAAAATAAAATAAAAATAAATATAGATGGAGAAGTTATTAAACACAAAATGCCGAGCCTAGTTGAAGAAAAAAGAGAAAAAGAATGTTAAGAACCTATATATATATACTTTGTATAAAAAAAAAATATATTAAGTAGAATTAAATCTGAATTAATGCCGAATTAACAGGCCAATCATATGTACAAAAGCTGAAAGAAAAAGAGGGGAGGGTAATAGAGATAAAAATTATAAAATAAAAATTATAAAATAAAAATTAAAGAATTAAAAATTAAAAATTGATATAAAAAATTAAATGAATATAAAAATTATTTTTTAAATCTCCAGAAACATGAGGGAGGTAGCCCCTATGTATTTTTATATCCATTTCATTTCTATAGCTTCTCCATCAGCATGAGTTTGCATAGAAACACAGTGTTTGGTACATGGTCAGGTGTAGCCCCCTGATGAAATACTTGATCTATGTACCTATTTTTAATTCTTGAATTTTTATTTTATAATTTTTATCTCTATTACCCTCCCCTCTTTTTCTTTCAGCTTTTGTACATATGATTGGCCTGTTAATTCGGCATTAATTCAGATTTAATTCTACTTAATTTTTTTTTTTTTTCATATAGGTTCTTAACATTCTTTTTCTCTTTTTTCTTCAACTAGGCTCAGCATTTTGTGTTTAATAACTTCTCCATCTATTTTTATTTTTATTTTACTTTCATTGGTGACAGTTATTTATATACATGTATCCTGTTTTGCTGCTTTGCGCATTCAGGTACACGTACTGTTTTTCCTTGTTTTTTTTTTTTTTTTTTTTTTTTTTTTCCTTCCACTTCGTTTTCATATTTCATATATATATATATATATAGATGGATTACAATTTTTCCTATTTTAATTAAATTTGGGATGGCTCAACAAATATTTTTAAAAGGCCCAAACATAAAATTTCACAAAAATTCGTCCAGTTCGAGTTGAGTTATTACATCGGGCGGACAGAGGGGTGGACATAGTGAAGACAACATTCGTCTTTGCATACATGTTAAAGCGCCTAAAAACTGATTCTGCAGATTTTCTTCAAATAAGCATATTGTCTGTATGACTTTGTAAATTAATACCAAGTTCATCACTAAATGTTTCAATAAGCAGTATTCGGTTTGGTAAACTGCAGGGATCAGCGTTAGTTGTCAAAACAATGTTATTATATTTATATTTATTTTTTTTTTCTCTGTGTTATTTACAAGAATATTGCTTGATAGCCAGATTTCACACCTATTACCGATTACATGCTTCTCTTCAAGCAAATGAAAGATAGTATTATTTGTTTAATTAATTTGGTTTGTTTATAATATTTCTGAAACAATAATACGTCATTAAGAAATCCTTAAATTAAACTTTTAAAAGGTTGCTGTGCCCTGAAAATTAAACCTTATCTAGTGTGAACCGGTAATGTAAATTAGAGAAGGCATATCAGACATTTGAAGATTAAAGTTTTGTCACTAAGGATAAATAGAGCTTAATATTCTCTCAAATACAGTCTCATCCCATCAAATTTAATCGAAACAATTTCTTCCATCCTTGGGGAAACTCGGGTAGAAATTTTTGAGATTTACTGAAGTTTTGTTCAGCGCAGATTAAACGTGTGGTGATACAGAAATGTCAAGGGTACGCGTTTAATGCGTGCTGCAATTCGAGAGAAAGTCGTGAAAAGATGATGCCAAGCAGATGATCGTTAGTAATAAAAATGCGAACATTTTTATCCTGGTGAGAAACTGTTCAGGTTTATGGTCACGTGCTGTGTGATGGTTTCCGGGATTGCTGGAGGAGCGTATAAAAGAAACGGCTCCAAGAAGGAAGAAAGTCGTTGTACTTGTTGCGAATTTCTTTCATGTGGGAATAAATTTCGCCAATATGAAAGAAGCGCCCATCAAACGGCTCGTTTAATGGAAAATTGCATATCGTGAAAGGATTTGGTGTCAAGATTCGTAGTCGTTCTAAGTGCATTTCAGATACATTTATTGAACTGTTTGGCGTTCTGGGACAACGTAGAAGATGTTCTAACAGAAAATTTGAAAGCTATTTGCCATTATAAGCCTCTGTCGACTAGTTTGAAACATGAAAACTGAAAGAAAGCAAAGACATCGGCAAAGAGTTCAGGCGAGAAGAGGGAGGAAAAGAAATGGGTGATGATCATTCAAGGTAAAATAAGATTTTCTTTTAGGTTTAAATAAAAACGATTAAGAGCGACAGAATTTTTGATTCGTGTACCAGTTATTAAAATTTTATAATGAAGACTGCCACATTCGTGACATTTTAATTTACTTTAATTTCAGTTTGAAATTTTAGTATTCCACTTCAATGCATTAAATTCTCTCTCTCTCTCTCTCTCTCTCTCTCTCTCTCTCTCTCTCTCTCTCTCTCTCTCTCTCTCTCTCTCTCTCTCCTTCTTCAAGAGTAAACCTATCTGCACATACTTCTTTTTGACGCTGATACCTTGTGGAAACTCCAAAAAAGTTGTTATAAAGTAACAACTTTTTAAAGGGCAGGAGAGAAATTACATTTCGTTTTTTTTAGAATTATCATCAAATTTTATAATTCCAAAAAAATGAATTATCATGTCCTTCCAGAGCATCCAACTTAGTTTCAAAAGAAAAAATACCTCTCTCTTCTCATTAGTATTTTACTAATATACAGTATATATAAAATATTTAATTATATGTTAAATAATTAAAGAGAAACGGATTATATATTTATTTATTTGTACATATTTTACAATACCGTTAAATCAGACATTCGGGACACACTTCTTTATGCGATAGTTATATTTTTGTTATGGCTGACTAAATAGCAGCTACAATAGAAAGAGAATTTGCAAGAGAGCTTGAAGAAAAGATTTATCAAATAAAAGAATATGCTGTATATCTCATGTGAAAGAAGAAAAATAAGGAAAAAATGCATTGACAGGTGTCATGGCAACAATCGAGAATAACAGCGATGATAAAGAATGCCCTCGAGAGACGGATGGAATAGTGGAGTGATATGATACGAGTGTTTTCGTGACTATAACGATAAGAAAGCAGTTGTATTAAAGGAGGAGGGACGACAGAGAGAGAAATTTGTCGAAAGCTAGATTTCTTCAGGGATATTTGAACGTCATCTGTTCGCAAAGTTGAAAGCATCTGTAAATATAACAAACTTCGTGATGTTCCAGTTCGGAGGGAAGACTGTCAACTGGTGGATAAGAAAAGTTGTAAGCAGTAATTCCTCACAAAAGGAGTATTCCAGTGCCCGTCTGTACCTCCGTATATCCGTCGTTTCCTTTGCAGAGTTAATAAATAAATACGGTAAATAAATCTTTATTGTGTATATATATATATATATATATATATATACAGCACAGTTTCCCATCACAATGACGAGCACATGTACAGAAATAATTTACCAAAGTAGATTATAGAGTGTGTTGAATAGCGATTTGTTGTTGTCTTTGTGGAGGTTTAAGACGAATCAACGACTCACACCATATTGCGCCATATATACTGCTCTAAATTGCATGTGTTCTGTGCTGGAGTTGCTGGACTAAAAACCCGAGTTTCCAGGAGACAAAATTTGCAACCGTCGCCTGAGCCCAACTAACTCAGACACGTCGTGAAAACAACTCACAAAAGTAACAAGCTTCCCTTCAAAGCCTTTCAACCTAGAGAGAGAGAGAGAGAGAAATCAACCGTCCTTTCAAACACATGCGGGTGATCAAAAAGCAGAATTTCGGTGATATTTTATATTAATTGTGGAAAAATCTAAGAAATAATATCCTGGAGAAAATTCAACCATAAAATTTCAGTTCGGAATGTCAACTTTTCCTTTGAATAAACCATTCTTTCCGAGACTGATGGAACCTTTTTTTTTTTTTTTTTATCCCAAAAAAGCAAAAAGGATATACACAGTTTGAAACACGCATTAGCGTATCTACAGCGGCTCGCCTCATTATTTTGGCCGTCGTAACCACTACTCAATCCTTGAAGTACTTCAGTAACAAAACCTCATTCGGAAAACTTGTGACTGAGAGTACAGTAACTGAAACAGCCATCGGCAGAGACTTTTAATGGGTATTAGGGTGGGTTTCTCGTTTCAGAAACCTAAAACGGATAAGAGAGCAAGAGGTGAAGAAGGAGGTTTACCAGACTTTCGTAGGATTTTCAACAAGGCAATTTTTAAAATATGGGAAAAGAACCATGAGAAAGACATATTTTATTGAGGCCAACTAACAGGTTGGGATTTATGGAAAAAAGTCGAAATATGAATTCACCCATCCTCGTTAGCATCAAATTCTGGACATTAATTTTTACATTTGTGAATTAATAATTTTTTCTCTCTCTCATGTTATATGTCATAAAGAAATTCGCATTCAATAGTCAAATTTAGATGCGCCAACTTCATTTATGCTTCACTTAAATACTGATTAAAAACAAATATTAAAACATAATATCAATCAAACTGTGAACTGCGCATATCGTTCTATGTACGCAAATATTTATTACTTATATTTACATACTGTATTGGACATATTCCGTTTTAAGAAGCAAGGATAGACGATGAACAGAATTGTGCATCTTTTTTCTTCTCTTGATACCATTCATTATATCAGCACAAAAGCGTACCCAATGCTCGAGTGAACTTGTCACTTTCCACCTTTGATAATCTTAAAGTAGAATTATCATATTATCCTCAAACAAACTAAAGGCTTCAGTTATTCCCTTTGTCGTGAGCTGTTTTACTTGCGGTGTTGGTTACGTTTCCTTAATCTTTGTCCCTCCGACTCAGTTCAGACTCTTCTTAGGTCAGCTCAGCATTTTGAGACTCCAGCGTTTCCAGCATGTTACTTATAACCATATCCGAAGCCAATCTAATTTGCCAGTTTCTCAGTCTGTAACTGAATTTCAGGGACATTGGCAAGTTCCGAACACCGAATGCAGTCTGGCCTTACATTCCAACATGAACATTTCACTGTATCCTGATTGGCTTCTTCCCATGATGCTGCATTGTTCACTGTGGGCTGCTAAACATTGTAACATCTCCTGAACTGATGGCTAGACCTCACCGTCTGTCTCGGCGATCAATTTATTCGTGGTTTGCTGGAGACAATAAGCTTTGAATGTAGCAATGACCGTTTGGTGTGACGGTTGCAACAGAGAAGTCGTATTTGTTGGTATGAAAATGACTTGTGCATTTTAATCCAAGTCTTCAGTGTTATTAACAAGATTGTCAGGCACCTTGTCAAAATGAAGCAAGATACTCTTGAAATTTGTTCCTTTGGATACTTCATGACGAGGAGGGAGAAGAAGCGCCTCAAAATTAAGAACGATGTTATATCGAAACGACGTAATTTTCTGCTTAACGTAAAGGGAATTCTTGTATTTTAGCTTCGAACATTTCAAATATCACACCAACCGCTGTTATTTTATATCATATGTTAAATGTTGTTGTTTGTTTGATTTATTGGTGCAAGGGCTACTAAGGCCATAAAACACCATATGTTAAATAGTTCTGGGTTTGATTTCCATCTCTACCCAACAGAGAGAAGAGAAGATAAGAGAAACAAAAAAAAAAAAGAGAGAGAGAGAGGGAGAGTGAAAAGGAAACTGACAATGAGAAACCGAGTTTATAGCGTTCCTCAACATCTCGTTACTGAATAACGGGCGCTATATCTAACCAGAGAAATACAGAAGCTCCCGAAAGACATTTTCTTGCTAGACTATAGCGTTCAGATTCCTGTCAGAGAATGGGAGGAAGTAGCAAGGTATATACGGAAGCAGTCTGACTATTGATTTGCTGTCGTATGAAATTCACCAGTACACTTTGTTAGTGCGACACCCGCATGCCAACTGGACCGGCAAAGTTTACTCTTCGTAACACTGGCAAAGTGTACATCTCGCGATCGCGAGTGTCTCCGCACATCTTCAGCGTAATCACTTCTCGTGTCAACGCCCAGATGTTCCTCTCAGTTATGTATTGTTCTGCGATCGATCCGATTACTCTACAACCAGTGGACCGAATTATAAGGGATGCTTTGATGAACCTGGACAAAAGTGTTTCCATAGTAACGAAACTCTTGCAAACTACCTTCTGTCTTACTTTGCTAAAATACACATACAGGATGAAAAAGAATGCGCCCTTCCTTGGTAAAGAACGCCTCGTTGACTTCAAAATGTCACTTTCCTGCCACCGAGTGCAAATTCACTCCGATGTATGTGCTTGCACAGCTCACGAGCCAGTGCTCCACATGAATAGGAGAAGTCTCATCGGAATTATTTTACGTGTGATTTCAGTTCTTCGTTGTTTGATTTTCCGAAATTTGTCGTTTATAGTAAGGCAGAACACATCATATCTCGCGGTCAGAGACGGAAAAATCATCTCAGTGAGGTTTCTTCAGGCTTCACCGTGTGAGCATCTGAATGACAAAAAGCTGGGATGAATATCTGTTAAAAGGAAAAGCGAAGTTGGACTGTTTCATCGTTCTTCCTTGAAATAAGCAGAATGCTTTGTCTAACATATTTTTTTAGGATGAAAACTAATGCATGGATGAATCCTATTTCTGTCTCTAGAAGAACTGATAACGTATCAAATTTTTGAGATGGTGTTTGCATCCTTTTCATTTAAAATAGTATTCAATTGCATCATTGATTAATAAAAAAAATCGTATATAATCTAACAAATTCACTTTTACCTTATATACGATTTTTCCACAGAAAACCAATGAGTGGCATCTTTCCATGGAAACCGTGGTTATTGAAATGGTTACTTCCTGACCTCCACCACACTGATAGAGAATGAAAAGTGGTAGTGTAATAACATGCAAGCTTAGCATCCCGACCTAGCAGTGTTCATTTTATCCCTGATTCTAGACATATGGGAATTATTCCAAGCTTGAGAAAAGCAGTGATCTGCTGAAGTCTGAGATGGAGATACATTTGTTCCCTGGGAAATAGATGATTCTCTTCTCTCTGAACCCCTTTTGGGTACTACAGTTGATATAATCGTCGTCTTCCTACACGTGGGGAAAGGAAGTGATTTTGAATCCCGTTAATGGCTGAATTAGTCCCAGGTAAGGGTAGCATGGTTTTCGTCCAACAGGCAAAGTGACCACAGAATACACGCAATTTACAGACACACAATATAGCCTCATAACATTAGCTTCTTCACAAATCAACTAATCTTCTCTCTGAAAGTTTGTTTTAGAGCTGTTCAAGTGTACATGAATTAGTGAACTGAGGAAAAGGAAACCATCCATCATAAATGATGTATTCAGGAAATGGTAATGTTTGATGGCGAAAGAGACCGGAAGATTTATTGTGCGTAAATTAGCCACTTATGGCGGGGACTACTCAAAAAACAAACGCTAGTACACTTTCTTTCCTGTTGTATACTCCCCAGTCGCTTGGTAAAACAGAAAGACATCCAAGTCGATATTGCTGGCTAAAACTCACATCACTGACAGTTGCCTTTCGCGTACGGACAGGATTGTAATGATTAGACGATAGAAGACGGGAATAAATGCTGGTGTGACAGTTCATTTTCCTTTTTAAGGATTCTATCCTCTTTTTTTTTTCAATTTGTTTGTTGTAGAGATAAGTGAACTCTCTTCTGAAGAAATATGAAGTAATTTTAGATTGAACAGAGGTATGGCGTCATCCCAAGGTGGATTTATCAGATAGCGAGTTCATTATTTTAATTAGCTGTTCTTCAAAAATTACAATATTAATGGTAGGTAAAGAAGATTTTCTTTATGGAAATAAAGAAAATCTTCTTTACTTCCTACCTATGGAATGGTAGATACACAAGATTTTCTTTATGAAAATACAGCACATTATCGCTCCATTATTGTCCATTTATCGAAGTGGATAGACAGTACTAATAGTGGACTGGTGTTTACCATAATAAGGTATCACCAACAGTCCTTCAGGACAGCATTTAGCATTGACGTATTGTTTGTTGGTAATTGGAACCCTCAATATGAATCCGAAAGGAAGCATAGGATACTTAGTATTGATTTTAAAAGAAGGTATACTAGGTATGCTGAGTTCGTTCAACAGTGTCTCTGTTTGAGATGATTTTTGACTTTGCATCAAGCCTACTTATTTTTGACTTTGCATCAAGCCTACTACGATTTTTGACTTTGCATCAAGCCTACTTATGAAAAATGTTAGTGGTTATTGCTGTTTCTTTGGCGGTTTCGTATTAGAAAACTCGTCTTTAGAACTGTTGTGCCAATCATGCTGCTTTTCTAAAGATCTTGGCTTCAGAAAGACAGCCGCGGTGTTCAACCATAAATTTGGTAACGTTGGGTATCATTCATGATAGCGTTTTTGAAGCCGCGTTTGGCAGATTTTTGCGCCACACCATCCGTATTACGGTATTAACTTTGTAGGATATTTGTATCCACTTCAGGGTGCAATGCGACCTGAAGTGGGTGCAAACATTGTAGCGCTAAGAGACACTTCCGTTGCTGATTTCGAGCTGACACAGATGGTCTCTTAGCATATTATTTTCCAGAGGTAGTTTTGCTGTTATTCTAAGTTGCCTTAGAATGAACTCGAAGAGTTCCAGTTTCTCAGTATTATAACAGCAAACTGTACATATTTCCATTTGTTCAGAGGGAATGTTTAGATCATATTGTGAGTGCGAGAAGTGACCGCCTTTCATTTTCCTTCCTCTGCATTGACCTGATCTAGTTCATTATCTTGAATAGCGGCAATGAAATGCTTGTTGAACATACTATTATTAAGATGATAAATTCCTGTTATTCTAAGATGATTGACTGCAATTTTCCCAGTCTGAAACGTTTAATACCCTAGAGGAAACAAATGTATGACATCAAAATGGATAAGCACTTTGCCATAATGCCCGCACTGCGTGTTGTTATATGTTCTATATGTTTAAACTCAATATTATCTCGAATGACTCATAACCATGAATCAAATAAAGCAATTGCACATACGAAATATAAATATAGAATACTATTTCGTATTTGTAGTATCAATGGTACTCCATATTGAAAGTTAACTTGAAACCACTTGGTAAAATTAAATTAAAAATCACGTATTACGTGTCAAATGCAGCTGAATGCGCTTAATTTCAGCTGTATTTCGACTTATTATGAATATGTTACCGTTCAATCTCAAAATACTGCTGTAAATTTGCTGCCGTATAACATTTTGTTCTTTTGGGCATCACTCATACACCCTGGTGAGTAGCGCAGTTGGTATTATCACCGTCCTCTCCACAGAGGGTGGAAAAAATCTGAGTTCGAATTCCGCAAACGATGCGAGGAATTTTTATGCACCTTTTTCACAATGTGGCCGAGTTAATCAGTCTCAGTCGGGGCAGCATGGTTTTTCTCCTGAAAACTCGGGTTTTTCGTACAGCAACAGCAAATCAACCACAGACCACACCCAGTTTTTCACAGACATCCTATAACAAACAACTTACTTGCTTATAGAAATATTACTTTTCATTTTTTATATCCTGTACGGCTGGTTAAACTCTTATAAAATCACCTTTTTTATGTAGTAGTTTAATTTAAATAGCTTTTAGTTTAGAAATTATCCTAGATAGAAAAGCAACCTTTTTTTACAATTTTTTTTTGTTGGTGCTACTAACTCAACAAATTTAAACCATCGCTTGGTTACCAAGACGCACTGTTCCTGGCGAAAACATTGCCACATGGTAACTATAGGTTTCCGACAACAGCGTGGAGGAGTCGAAATCGCCAACTCTTAAGGATACACTCCTTTTAGCTCTAAAGCCAAAAGGAGTGTATACGTTAACTGCAAAAGCAACTAAGGCATGCGGCGTCAATATATTGTGAATGTAAATTGAATGTATTCTGTGGTCGATTTGCCTGTTTGCTAGATAAAAAAAAACGAGTTTCCAGGAGAAATTGCCCACGCAACTCTCGACTGATACTGAAAACTCAGCGTTGTTGCCAAAAAAATCCCATTCAAATCTTTCACCTCATTGGAAGGATTCTAACTCGCACCTTTTTCACCAAGTGGGTGTGGACGACGATTTTAACCACTTTGTCATCCGCGCAGTCATCTGAGTGTCCGTTAGTTAGGATCTGTTTTTTGTAATACGTTGCTTGGTTCTTATGGATAATACTTTAGAGATGGAGAGATAATGTGACATCATCAATAACGCCGTTTTCGTAATACTACTGGTGTGAAAAATTTAAGGATCAGGGTATGGGAAAAGTATACCAAAGAAACCTCGTGAGGTACAGAAATGATGAAGAAACAACAACGGAAACAAAACGGTACAGAGGGACTTTATTTAAAATGGCAACATAGCACTGGCTGCCATGATACAGATGCATTACTGCCAAAGATGGAACAAAGGGAAGGAGTGGTCCGCAGTATTGTCGTGGTTTTGCTAGTATGTGCAGAACGAGTATGGCGAAAGATTTATGTGACGTTGAAGGTTGCACTCGTTGCCAGATGCGCAGGTATGAGAATTTCGAAAACAGCAACCCTCCTGGGGTTTTCACGTACGACTGGACCTCGACTGTATCGAGACTGGTCCGATAACCTCCGTTCAACGACAATCCTGTATTCATGAACCAGTGTTTTGATGCTAGAGGCCTACGGAGGCTGACAAGATTGTGCTGGATAACAGAAAGACCACTGTCAGTCAGATCAGCCAAAGAGTCATTTCAGAGCGCACAACTTGTACCTTATTATGGACGAAGTATCGCAGCCGATGTATTCCACTCTTGTCATAAAAAAATAAGGAGAGAAAGTTATAGTGAGCTCAGAAACATCAACGGTGGAGAACAGGTAAAATGTTTCCTGGTATAAGTAATCCCGGTTGTTGTTGTTTCACACGGATAGCAATATAGCGAGAACAACAATAGAGATTCAATGTGCTCCACAGAAGCACTTCCGTGGTGCATATTAGGTCCCTTTATACCAATGGAGAAATATATGGATGCCACAGGTTATCTGGAAATTGTTTCCGATCTGGCTCAGGGACATCCCTTTATGGTTGCAGTGGGTTCTTCCATCAGGTAATGCGACATATCACAAAGATAGAATTGTATATAAAGTCTTTATACAATTCATTTTCAGGAACATAAGTTTCATGAACATTAGGGTGAATTCAGCCTACTGCGATAGTTTTCCTATTCACTAGATCTCAGTGCAGATAGACAGATGTAAAGCAGTTAGACATCTGTCTAACTGCTTTAAATCATGGTACGAGCAGGTGAAGGAACATCCCCATTTCGTGAAATGGTAGGTGCGCCAAATAAATCGCCGGATAGTGTATATACTCTGTATTTTTCTCTAAAATTCATTTCCATTGTGAGTGGACTAAACACCGTTGCTCATTTAGTAGTTTATACTCCTCCAATACGGACATTTAAGAAGGATCCAATTTGTATGAGATCGCTTTCGGTGCGAGAATCATCACTACATATCCCCCACCCATCAAATCAAAATGAATTTGCGTTTGGTCTCCTATATTATTATATTTTTCTCCTAACCACCTTTTTAGGTTGAATGTGCAGGGATTTCACCAAGTGCACAGTGGTTGCAGAATTAAAGAATTTTTACGATGAGGAATGTTATCAAACTTACACGAGCTGGCGTCCATATACTAAATTCTTTCTCTAAGATTTTGCTAGACAGCCATGGACAGTACAGAGAGCCATTCTGAGTTGAAATTAGATTATTTCGTGAAAGTTTTTTTTTACTGTTAATAGTAATAGTGATAGGTTTTTCAGCGAAATCACTGAGATTTTTATCCTCAAATTTTAGTTACCTGTATTGTCAACAAAAGATTTTTACATTGTGCGTTTGTGAATGTTGCCGAATTTTATATCCACTTAATACATAATAGTTTTGACTTTATTTCTAGATTAAGAGAAGAGTTTTATTAGTAAAAGTTTTTAATGGTTCTCATATATCTTGAAATTACTCATATTCCTGCCACTTAAGACTGTAGGGCCTCCCACGATGAATGCTCTAATTTTTTTTAAACTTCTCGCACGTCTTTGGAAATTATCGGTACAGCGACATGCCCACTGAACTTTGTGAGCTTCCCACCCTTTCTGTATTCTATCAGAGGTTAAGAAAGTAAATTTACTAAAGTTCTTCGACCTGCGAGGTCACGTCACGAACAACGAAGTCAAATGGTTTCCTAGAGAGCTTCAAATCAAATTACATTGCCCACACGGAGAGGACAAGATAACTTCAAAAACATCCTCCACACGTTTGGTATAGTTTTATGCCTGTGAAACAGTAAACGAGAACGACTTGAGAGTACTTAGAGAGAGAGAGAGAGAGAGAGTGAGTGAGTAAGTGTGTTACTGGACTGATGGTGCAGAATGGTTTTGGTAATGTTTTTGCCAAAATTTCACTGATTTTTTTCTTATAGTTTCTTCGATCGAGAAATTGAAAAATAAAATCATTTATGAACAGTGTTCAGTAATATAATGATAATAGAAATAATCATGCTAATCATAAGTGGAAAAACCTCATGTTTTATGAGTTCAAGGATCGCACGAGAACGAAATGTCAGATCGACACCAAATATTTTGTGTAGGCTCTGTTGGTCTCTGGAAATGTTTTCATCCTTTTTCTGAATCTTCGATTATAAAGACATTTTATACAATTTGAAAAGCCATGCTAATAAATTTCAGGAATTAAGAATATTCTTAGAGGTTTTTGCACCAAAAATTCATGATGGCAAGTTAGACCCGCTATACAAATCCCACCAGTTCACATGATAACTGACTTCTTTGTAAACACTCCTATGGATCAGTATAGAAGTTGTAATCCCCTGATGTATTTTATTTAATGATAATAAAAACAATAACAATATTGCTATGCAACCAACCACCCCATGCACTTAGCACCAGTGCCCGTCATGGGGCGGAAGAAAATCCCATAAAGGAGAAAAAGTTTTATAATAATAATAATAATAACATTCCTTATTAGTAGAAGTTCTTTCAGTTACATGATTTACAAATATTTTCAGTGAAATAAAGGCAACCAAACAAAATTACTCTCAAATTAAAAACACTAAGTTTATACTAATAAATCAAGATACGAATATCTACAATAAATCCCCCATCTCTGCGTAATTTGCATTGTAATGTGATACAGTACGTGGTAAAGGCCAGAGATTTAAAAGTATATGGATAATGTTTAAGTGTGGTGTTTTGTACAGTTGTTCCTCTGGCAATTTAGTCGCCAGACCTCTGCTGAGGCCCGATGTTGCCCCACTTTCGCCCCATGGACGCAGACCAGGTACCCAATAGTCTTTAAGTTCACTCTGGCAAGTGCTGCCACCTAATTTCCTCAGATTTCAGTGGCTAGGATCTAAAAAAAAAAATTGTTATACGCGCGCAGTTCATGTTTGATTGCGGGGGACAGCGCTAGATATAAAAGAGGCCGAGTAGTTGGCGAAAATTTGGTTTTGGGCTAAATTTTGACGTTTGGGGTGGTACGCTAGGTTATTATTATTATTATCAGTTTATTTATCTAACACTCCTGTACAAACATTATCTAAGAGGGTGGCTAATATAGACATCCTACAACAAATTAGACCGCGACATTGAAAATCAGAAAATACATAAGAATAAATAAATCAATAAATACGTGAGAATAAATAAATCAATAATAAATACATCAACAGCCACTTGACACAAAAATCGTTCATTACAGATTATCAAGAGTTCATAGGCACAAATTCCACAGAAATGTTCACTCTCCTCTTCATTAAATTTGTAGTATATTATAAAAGTCCGCTGCTATCAGCTTCCTGTAGGCTTTGTCATGGCAGTACCTGTTCGGGTCGATTTTGAAGTCTCTAAAGAGCTCCAAGGTATTGGCAGGAAACACCCACCTTAACCTCTCTGTGTGATGTAGAGCGCGGAGACTATGAGGGTAGTAGAACCGGGTCCCAGTGCGCGGCCTGACCACAATGTTATCAATTTGTGGGGAATCTAAACTCCCAGTCAGAAGTTGTGCAAGAGTGTTGATGTTACGCATGGTGACCATCTGTATCCGTGGAGCTACGTTTAAGTTTGTATACAGTATGGATTTTGAAATTGTAAAGGGCTTCCTGGCAATCCTATTCAACCACCGAAGCACCCAGTATTCCACGCCGAAAAACTTTGGGGGCAGAAGACCAAATAATTGAGGCATAGAGGGAAACAGAAACAATACATCTTTGGATGTATTGGGTCACCAGTTGTTGATTCCGAATCCCTGTTATCTCCTGTCTTACAGCCCAAATTGCAGCGAGAGATTTTGTTATGGTGTTCTGAAAGCGCCTTTTAAAGGTACTCATCCCACGTCAGTCCAAGGTCAGTGTAGATGCTGACTTTCTTAATCTGTGCTCCATTTATAGATAACTCAATTTTATTCTTTATCTTCTTATTTGTTATTGTCAGTTGTGCTGACTTGTCAGAGTTTAGCCATAAACCTATTTTACCTAAGTATAAATGTAGATCATGAAGATGAGTGTTGGCGTGGTAATTGACGTCGGACACAAGGGCGAATTCGCTAGAGACAACAAAATACTTAATGTCATCGGCGTATGAAATAAAATTATGGTTCTGCGATAGGAAAGGTTCCAGAGCGGCCGCGAAAAGCAAAGCTGATAAAACATCTCCCCGAGGAATTCCCCAAGTGAGGGTATATTCTGCACGGAAATCTTGATGCTGTACAATTAGGTTTCTTGGCTTCAAAATGGTCTTGATAATGTGTAATAGTTTGTCTTGAATGAGTAAGTAAACTGACAAAATATTTTCAAGGGCAGATAAGGAAACATTATCAAAAGCTGTCTTAATGTCAAGGAATATGATATCAATTTCTGCCTTTTCATTTAAAGCTTGTTGTACTCTGAAGAGAGTCTCTAAAAAATTAGTAATAGTGGATCGTCTTTGTACTACAGTATGGAGGTGGGGTGGGGTGGCCTCTGCGCAAAACACTGTTGGATTAAAGCAGGGAGGATGGCTTTTTCAAAGAGTTTTAAAAGCGAACAACTGATCGATATGGGCCGAAAGTCGAAATCTGAAGGTCTTTAGGGTTCTTCTTTTTTGGCACAGGCCTCACATAGTAGTGATTCCATCTCAGGGGGAGAACTCCATCTTCAGGATGTTTTGGAATATGTGCAACAACGCATCAACAATATAGGCGCTACAAATTTTTTAAATAAAAAATTGGAAACCTGTTCGGCCCGATTGTAGATTTGTTAGGCAAGGAATTAATAGCATCTTCTCTAGAAACAGTGACGTCGGATAATGTATTCACACAAACACTGCCATTTGCCAAAAATGTTGTACCATGTCCTCCGACCTATATTCTTGATCATTTGTAGCTATCCCTTCGCCTGGTAGCCTTTCAAAGCATTCTTTAGCCCAGTGTCTGAATCCATTTCATCCATTTCAAATTTAGTAGCCTTTTTGCTGACAATTCGTTTTGAATGTCGTAGTTTTCTTAGAATCCCTTCGTAGCGAGCAAGTCGTTTCTTTTTCAAGAAGATGGCTCTTTTTTTTCTTATAGTCCGTGAGGTCTTCATTAAATCCGGAATTTCTCCATTTCCGATAAGCCTTTTGCATGGCCACGAACGCCTTTTTTAAAACCTCGATGAACCACGGTTTGGTTTTATCGGTGATTCTTACCTCCTTCGAGGCACCCAGGTCAGAAATTAATAAGAGCTGTTCCTCAATCAAATTGGTAGCTTCTTCCACCGGTTTATTGTAGAGAGCATCCTAGTTGTAGGTCCTAAGATGTTCTAAAATAATTTCAGGTTTTACAAACTTCAGGGAGTATATTTTCTTGGTTTGACTTGTTTGCTCATCGATTTGTTGCACTCCTGCTCTATTGGATGAGGAAATTTCACAGCATATTGGGCAGTGATCTGACTGGAATTTAATTGGAGGGGTGACATTTTTTATGTTATTCAGATTATGATAGAATAGGTGGAAATATTGCTATCCTCTAGTCGGAAGCGTACCCAGTAGGGTCAGTCCTAAGGTTTCTAAGGTTGCTGCACCAAGGTGTTCTTTAGCATGATCGTGTCTTGGGCTAGGCATATTAAAGTCTCCAGTTGCGATCACAGGAAGGTCAGTGGCAAGATTCTCTGTTATCCACAAAAGAAGCTCGGTCCGGGTGTCTGCGTGTACTCCGGTGGAAGATAGATAATGCAGACTTGGATTTTTTGAGTCTTCTTCCTGAATGAGGCGGAGATAGCTTCAAAGTTTTCAGTTTGACTTGATTTTATTCTTGTAGAATGAAGCCTTTCATGATGTAGGGTAGCAACACCTCCACCCCTCTTTTCCTTTTGCTGTTCCCAATAAATATGTAACTAGAAGATTGGACCAACAGATCCAGTTGTCTGTTATGATTTAGCCAAGTCTTCATAATACAGATAAAGTCATATTCTTCAAGGTGAAAGGTCTGTAATGTGTGCAGTTTGTTAGCAATACTTCTAACATTCTGAATAAAAGGGCAAATGAGGCGGATTTCTCTGGAAGGGGGATTTTCTTTCTTTAGTTGCTATAATGGTTGAGAATACTTCCTGATTTCTGCACGAATGCTGTGTTCTTTTCCCGAAATCTTTTAACTAATGCACCCAGTGGCCAGTTATTGTATGCAAGGATCAGATTTAGGTCATTTGGTGAGCATATAATAACAAATGACGAATATGAAGGACGCCTCGTTTTCAACTGTCTTACTTCTGTGTGGACTCCGTGAGCGAACACGGCTTTTATGTCAATTGCCTGTGTGTTCGGAGCAAGCCTGGTAACAAAGACTTTCTCTCTTGTTCTTACGGCCCTAATATTGAACCTCCTTACCAATGGCCCATCTATAGAGAGGTTTACATGCGCCGTGTCTGCATTAACAGTGTAGTTCGAGAATTGCATAGACCGATATGAGTAATTATCCGCAATTGGCTATTGTAACCATCTGAATAGGAAGATGTTCGCAAGTTGGTTGCCTTCGACAGCCTCTGATTTTGCTCGCTCCCATTAGTCTTCTGGGATGAGCTTTTCCTTGTATTCTGGTTAGTGATTTCCACATGGGAAAATTTTCAGGACACACTATATCAGTCTCATATAAAGCTGGAGTATCGGTGGGAGACATACCCTGTGGTAAGGAAGATGGAGAGGACCTCAGCGAGCATCAGGTTGCAGGTAGAGAGGGGGAAGACTGAAGACTGGGGTGTAGAAATGTAGGAAGAATGGGGTCAATAGTGAAGACGACCTCAGCGAAAATCAGTGGGGCATGCCCCACCAGAAGGAAAAATAGGGGGATGGCGAGTGGGGGAGGGTACGGGAGACCGTCCCCAGGTGGGAAGAAAGTGTTGAGCCCAGCAAGGAAGCCGATAAGCTACCGTGAAGAGATTACTCTTCACGGTAGCTTGACTGGTTGTTAAGTTGTCGTACACAGTTTTTTGGGGTGGTGATGCCATTTAGTACGGCTGCCAATTGTGGAAAGTTATCTCTCCGTTGCGATTCGGTAAAGTTGTTTCCACAACATCCTTGTCTTCTTTCAGTAGGCATGCTCTGCAGTGAATTAAGTCCCGCGGTTATTTACGCACAGAATATGTCAGCAGTTAGGCTTTAAAAGCCTCACTGCTGACATATGCGTTGCGTATCTCTTTTTGAATACAGTAATTCCACTTTTCCATCTGCAGTCTGATTATTGTTTACTCTTGAGTATAGCGAGGTGAATATTTTGTTTCTCAGAAAACTAATTTTGCTCTTTTGCCTGAGACGGGTCAAATGAAAGAATGTAACGAAGTTAACCTTTTGTATTTTTAATAAATTTTAATAAGCCATTTAATCTGTAATCATAAAACTTAGGCCTTTCTAACAACACGATCGTCTCATTCGCAAAAGAAATGTCTCCTAGGAGTTATCAAATAACTTCTTATAATCAAAAATTTATTTAATAATGCCGGTGAGATATTTATCTTCTTGATTACACGGGAAGACTTCTATCTAGAGTCCGAAGAGAGCTTGGAGCTTCTGATATATAGAAGTTAGTAAAAGGGACATTAAGTGAAATGCCTTCCTCTTGGCTCGGAAATTAATGATAGCTTCCAACAGCTTATTTTTTATTTTATTTTATTTTTTGAGTAGATGGGGCTGTTATTACCCTGTAGCTAATTTATCACTTCCGCTTCATCAGGTGGTGACGGCCGCAGGAAGGTTAGAAATAAAACAAATGTAGTTACTACAAACTTCATTACTGGTTTGAGAGGGATACAGTTCTTTTCTACTGGGGAATATAAACAGTTTAACTCATTTTAAGTTTTAATTTTTAGTTCGTAGGTCGTTTTTGTTAGAAAACAGAATTTATAATTAACTTCATATTTATGACACTTATGTGACCTAAGAAAGTAAGAAGTGGTAAGGCGATAAACGTAAGAGGCTATTCACAGTTAAGTAACGCAAGGAAAGGGAGAAACTTTTCAGTCAAAATGTTACAATACTTTACAGATGATTAGAGAGGGGTTCGTACGAAAGTCACTTAACGTTTTTTCATAAAAAAATATGACTTGAACTGCAGTAGTCAGGCTCTCACAAAAAAGAAAATCTCCTTTTCTCAACTATTCTGAGAGGCCTACTATCGAAAATATATATATATATATATATATAAATGGGTAAGAGTTGCGCATTCTTGTGGCGTTGTGAATCTAGATAATATTATGTTAGTATTTTCATTTTTGCTAACTGTATACAAAGTTTGCTTTGTTGCGCTTAATTAAATTGGAATTATTCCAAGCATAACCAAAAATAGATCTGAGCTATAGAAACTCATGCAGATGATTCTTTATTATTTCCTAAAATGATATTGATGAGGAAATACAGGGGAAGCTGTTAAAGTTTGCTTACTACTTCGAGGTTAAGAGACTGTGGTTAAAATTCAAAACAAAGTTGTGCTCTTCAGAAGGATCATGGACTGATTGCGAGTATGGTTTGAAAAATGGCAGCTAAAGTTTAATGCAAAATATTGCACTTGGGGACAGAAACATCCGAGCAGTATATTGATTAGGCGGAGGAAGTGTGGAATGAAAAAGACTTCGGGATTGCGATGTGAAAAGATGCAGTGTAAGCAGGTGGCAAGAAGGCCACACGTTTTTTTTTTCTTCTTTTTAAATAACTGTAAACACGAAAGGTTAAAGAAAATACGTAGTACTTTAATACCATGGTACTAAACACAAGTGATTTAGTGCTATAGTACTAAAGTATACTACTTTAGTAACGTGGTGTGATATATATGATTTATCGGAATTTTCGATAAATTATGTATACAACACCAAAAGCTCTACGAATGCTTCTAGAGAAGGGGTGCGAAAAGCGAAAAATATGTATAAGAAAGCACCCCTAGGCAAGAAAATTTATTCTGGAATGTTTAATAAGTTGCATATAATGTGGCTAAGGAGAGTTTGGCAAATTTCATCATGGGCACTTTTTGGCGATGAGCTATTATGATTATGAGAAGTATTTTCCTTTCTTTTTGACAGTGCAAAATAAGTTTCTTTCCTTGCATCATTATGTTAGAATCATTAACCCATCAAACGATTAAGATCACAAAAATGAATTCTTACAAAACAGCTTTTATTCGTTACCTCTATTGAGTCCATGAAAAAATTAGTCCTCCTACAATGCGAAGCAGTACACTGCACCACACCACACTGTATATTTATATCTAAGTCTTCATGATGATTTTCTGTGGCCCATACCTGCATATTTCTTGTTAACGTAGCCATTCAGATGAAAGGGGTGGGGCTTCATCCGTAAACCCTATGTTTGTAAGAACACAACCAGGCTTACTCTCGAAAAAAGGCAGAGAAACCAAAGCATTTGTTATATAATAAAGACAGAATCGACCTCAGAAGGCGATTTTCTTTATTACATTCTCCAAGAGATTGATTTATATTATTTTTGTATTGGAAACAACTGTTGTACGTTGACAGTTCTAATTAAGTTTCTGAAAAAGCCTTTTTTCAGATTTTTCAGCACTTCGCAATAGTACTTGATGAACACGTGCAAACTACTCTACTGTTCTGATTGTTTTCTTTTTACCATCAAAATTCTTCTTATTGTCGACCACGGAACCAATACTACAATGTTTATTGCAGAACTGTTTGCAGATTACCTAAACATAGGGCATTGTTCGGGGGGGGGGGGTGAAGGAGCTTGATGACAGTGGATGCGAAGTATCCTGGCTATAACACATAACGGGAACCGAAAGCATTTGTTATATGGTAAAAATAATATTTATATTTTTGGTTATGCATGTATTATAGTGATAATATATGAATCTTCTGTGGATTTCTTCTTCTCGAAATACTGTTCCTTGAACTTTACACACTTTTGTCACCGTCGTACCCACGCATTAAATGCTTCTTGCAAGCCATTTTTCGAAAGACTGCGAAGTGCTTCCGTTGTGGCTCTGTAAGCATCGTTTTGGCGGATGCGAAACGCTTGCCATTCGGAGCTTATTCCGCCGTAGAGATAGGAAGAATTCACACAGGGCTAAGTCCGGTGAATAAGGAGGATGTGGCAGTGATCATTGCCTGCTCAATAATAGCCGTATGGGGCCTGACATTGTCTTGTTGGAGAAATCACTTTACACTGGAAAGTTCGGCCACACCGGAATATAGCTGTCCTACCAAGACACTCATTTGCTCAGTGGCGACCAGGTAGAGCGCTTTTAGTGACAGTTATGGAACGTTCGGCGGGAAACATTAAAATTTTGCACCAATCCGCGAATTAAATGATCGCCCCTCGCATTACAAAAGAATCCCAACTCCTACCGCTTATCCTTACCCTTTACCGTAACAAAATGTAACCTCCCTTCAATATCAGTGTGCACCAGGGATAAAAGATATACTTCCGTTTGCTTAATCCCAACGCTTAATTTAAAACTGTGGGTTAAGAAAAACTGCGAACTCAATTTTTCTTAATCATGGCAGAATGTTAGTGGCATTCTGCCACGTTGGGATATTGTTGATTCCTTCAATTATTTAGTGTACACATTTAGAAAAAACAAAAGTTAATTACCAAAAAATAATGAATGATTTGCGCGATCCTTTCGGCATGAAGTTTACTCAAAATTCACGCTGAAATCAAAAATAAAAATTTGCAATTTTTATTTCACTAAGAACGTACGCTTCTCTCTTGTACGCGCCATCTTGTAAGGATTGCTGCTGGGGTAGCATATGCTTTCATTCACTAAACCTGCCCTTCAAAGCATCAGATAAATATTGAGGTATTTTACATATCAGAAAATAAAAACCATTAAAACTGCGCGTATTTTTGGGAAGTCCTATATTTGAAATCTACGTTATCTTCTTAATGTTTAATTATTAGGTCGAATGAGCTTAGTAAACAGTGCATAAATAATTAATTTTAAAGGTAACTTTTTTCTATTTCGAATCTTAGGAAGAAGAATAAACGCAGCTACAATTTATAATGTTATTCCTTAATTAAACATTATTTTAAATTTTTAATAAATTTGTGAAAACAAAAGAAACAAAAAAATGAAGGTACATTGAAGGCAAAATTAATATAAAAAAATAAAAGTACCAAAAGTAAAAAAAAAACATACAAAAAGTCCTCAGGCTATTTCGTTTCTGAAATATGTAAACAAATACTAGAAGTTTGTTTTTCTAACTTGAATAAAATGCCGAATCTGTTTCTTATGGATCCTGATTACTGATATACAGTGTATATAAATATTTGCATGTTTGATGAATGAATGAATAATGAATGAAATGTTTGCACCGTCTTTTGTTCACTCCCAAGTGAGAGATCTGAACCTTTCACGATTAGGCTTCTTTAATTCTAACACAATAAATGATGCGGATCAAGGTGTATACCATACTGAAGCAACGGAAAGTTGCTAAGATGGAGTCTTAACTTCCTACTAATATTTCTAATTTGTTTTAATACTGAAAACTGTTTCATTTACATAAGTTATCTTCTTAATATTTAATTATTAGGTAGAATGATCTTAGTAAACAATATAAGAATAATTAATTTTCTGTTTTCTGTACATTTTTTTTGAAGTAACTTTTATGAATCTTAGATATCCCATTAGGTAAGATGTCAAAGTTATAGCTACCACAAGTTGGAATATTTTTTAAAGTAGAACTATACAATATAACTATGAATCGAACTATATAATATATATAAAACGCTCTGAAAAGAGACTATTTGACACCTCTTGAGATATCATGAGGTGTCAAATAGCTGCACTGATGCTGAGACGTTGTTTTGAACTTTCGATTGCGTATCAAACACACTGTTCACTAATGATGAACAAGTCGTATGTTGCTGTAAGGAGAAATTTATCTACTGTCTAGCAGTAATTTTTCAATTTTCACTAGATGTCTTTTCCATCCTGATATATAGATGTTATACCCTTCGTGTTCCAATCTGATAACAGTTTCTGCTGGATCAAAGGGCATAATGGGATCCAGGATTAATGATGTGGCTTCCACCGCAGCCAAATTAGCAACTCTCTTGATATTGCTTTCAGTCCACTTTTCATACTGCAGGCATACAGCACATAAATCTCTTTCCGAATGGCAAGAAATCATGGCACGAACAGACTACTGTAGGATCCCAATCTTACAACTCCAGAAAAATAATAAATTTTTGTAAAATTTTGAAATTTATTATATTTATATTATACAGACAGGGTTAAGCAAATTTCTGTTGCGTTTCCACAATTGTTTGTTTCAGTTAGAGCAGATTGGCGTTGTCAATAGGGGAGCAGTTCTGACTAAAACTGAATAGGAGTGTCAGTTAGAAGCCGTTTTGTTTACGGTAAATAGAGCGGGAGTTGCACTTGAAGAAAGTGAACAAAGGGACATCCCCCCCCCACCAAAGAAAGGGTTAGGACTCCAAAGAAGAAAGGTCCGGAATTGTGGAGCAACCCAAGAAGATCCGATATTATAGCGCTGAATAAACAGGCCGACCCGAAGTGCGTTCTTATAAATTTCAAGGGCGGTCACTTCAAAAAGGGACACCCCCCCCCACCAAAGAAAGGGTTAGGACTCCAAAGAAGAAAGGTCCGGAATTGTGGAGCAACCCAAGAAGATCCGATATTATAGCGCTGAATAAACAGGCCGACCCGAAGTGCGTTCTTATAAATTTCAAGGGCGGTCACTTCAAAAAGGCGTAACGAAAGGGGTAAGTGAACAAGGACTGTCAGAAGAAGGGTTCCAAAAATTTCTAAGCATCCAAATGACCCCGCTACGACTAAAGGTGCCCGATCAACCAGAACGGGGACCGAGACAACGGAAAAAGAATTGGACGAATAAGAATAAAGATGAAAAAAAGAGAAATTAGTGGTGATTGGTCAAGAAAAGGGGGAAGAAGGATGAACAAAAAAGAAAAACAAGTGTGAAAGAGGGAGTGAGAGAGAAATTTTGGGGAGTGTGACTGGTCTTGGAGGTGTGTGGGGGAGATTTTTTTGGAGGACGGAGATTTTTTGAAGATGGGAGTTAGAACGGGGCCCAGCACTGTTCAGTGGGTATTAATAATAGTAGAGTGAGGGAAATGATTCAGAAGAAATTCGGCTCGAGTAGCATAGATAGTTGCAAAGAAAGTCTAAGGAATGGCCAAAAGCAGCATCCCAGAAGCAGAGCCTCTGTACTATGGAGAGGATCATCAAACAACGCAGTCCAGAGATGTGCGCCTAGTGAACCAGTAAAGGCCAGGCCCAGGGAGACGACCGCTGAAGGAGAACAAAAGCCAGGTATCTTATTGAAGCAGAGGGAAGAAAAGAGAAAGTAAGTCCTGAAAATTTTGATTATGCTAACTGAAAAAAACGGGGAAAATGAATAGGACTCTTAGATAATGAATATTATGAACTGAATACTGCATTTTAAAGGAAAGGGGGGAACAGTAGGAGATAGAGAGGAAAAGAGTGAGAGAGTGAGTTACCCATCTGTTCTAGAAGCATATGTAAAAGAATGTAGTAGTTGTGTTATTGTTATTAACAAATAGTCTGTGGTCAGAGGGAACAACCAGTTTGTTCATAACCCTCTGAAGGGCCAGGGAAGGTTGTATGCCAAATTTGATGTTCCCGTGTAACAGGGGAGAGATGGAATATATAAGGTAATTATATATATATATAAGTGTGTGTGTGTGTAAATATATGTTAGGTTGTAAGACACACAAAA
Source organism: Mastigoproctus giganteus (assembly GCF_048544385.1). Taxonomy (NCBI): domain Eukaryota; kingdom Metazoa; phylum Arthropoda; class Arachnida; order Uropygi; family Thelyphonidae; genus Mastigoproctus; species Mastigoproctus giganteus. The sequence continues at coordinate 148,619,838 of NC_143577.1, forward strand.
AAAAACATAAGTCCAAGATAAGTAAAAGGAGGGAGAGAGATAAGTTCCCACTATTGGTTGTTGTTAAGCACTTTAATAGAAAAGAAAGAGGTATGTGTGAGTTTAGTAATTTTGTATAGTAGAAGAAAGTTATGGGTAATTGTATAATCATGATTTATTTAGTGTTTGCATTTTCTTTATGATCCTAACGGTGAAATAAACTTTGTTGTGTTGATAATATACATGTCTCATCATTCAAGAGAAATACACACAACTCTATGGTAAACAACCTGACTTATCCTGGTTGGGGGGAAGAATAAAAGAAAATCCTCATTACATGGAATCTTCTGATGTTGAAAAAGGTAAATAAAATAAATTTATTGAGCAGCAGATAGCTTGTGGACCTTGAAACGGACCCCTGTTCTGGAATTTAAACAAACAGCAACAGCCCGCATTCAGGTTCCAAGGTAAGCTGGGGGTAAAATAGATTAAAAGAAAAAAAAATAGAATTAAAGAAGATAGAGAGGAAAACGGTTGCCACACTACAAACAAATCTTATTGGATCGAGCCTGTTGTATAGCAACGGAAGCGCGGTCTGCTCATACACTGCTCGACAAAATTAACATAACGAGAAATGTTTTCATGAATATTTTATTGTGAACAGTGTCGCTGAAGGCGAATTTTTGATATAATAGGCATCCTGGAATACAAATTCCCAGTATCCAATATAAATCGATCTACCACCTTACAGAACCGCACATTATGCAAATTATTAATGCCTATAAAAATACGGGTTGCAACAACATCACTTCATTCCGTTTTTCGGCTTGCTCAGCAGGACAGCCACATTTCCAGTAATCAGGATGGTAGGTCATCGTCCTTTAGATGATTCTTTGATGTGGTGGCCCGTTGGGAGACTTGAAGCAGGGCAGTCGCAGGCGGAAGTGGCACGACGGCTTAATGTGTTGTGCAGTGTCGTCCGACACATTGAAGGAGTTTAGCTAGGGAACCGGAGCGTCTACTCTGCATATCAAGCTAATAACCCCCTTTCTTGTCAACAGACTAAGGCACTGGCAAACACAAGACACTGCCACCACTACTGATTATCGACTAATAACATATAGCATTGAAAACAGTACCTCTACTCGTTTGATGTATGTTCACGATATCATCAAATTCTCCACTAGAACTAACAAATGGGATACCTTTGAGAACATTATCCGAGATTCTCTTCACGACCATTCAGCAGAGTGCTTTCGAACCATGAATAGCCACCAGGAAACTAATTTCCTTCAAGACTTACTCCATAAAGCATCACGTGCCTCTATGAAAAAATGTACCGGACATCCAAAATCAGTTCCCTGGTGGTCAGAGGAATTAACAGATCTCTGATCCTCTCAGAAGCGTGCAAGGAAAGAGTTACAAGGAAAGCGAAGAACACACCCACCTCAAACAGTAGCACAGTGTAAGGAAAGATATGATGCAATCCGGAAAGTATACGCGAACAAAATTTATCATGCAAAACAAAGTTCCTAGCGTGCCCTGGTGGAGATGGAAAGCAAAAAAAAAACCCTTAGGGTTTAGTTCACAAGCTTATAAGGAACAATGCATCCACAGATATCATAAATAATTCTATCTGTTCGGAGGGCTCCTCGGAGATGCTTTCCTGGGATGCGACAATGAATAAGATTGTACATGGCGTAATCTAATAAAAAGGGAATTGTGATCTTGACACTTGTTATTTGGTTTTTAGGAGCATTAGCAACTAAGGCCATATTACTCTGTTCTTGACACTGAAGTACACAGAAACATTATCACTGATAATCAGCGCTCTTCTTTCCTCTTCAGTGAAGGATTCTTCACTGAAGAGGAGGTTGAATTAGCCATAAAAATTGAAAAATGGAAAAGCTACCGGCCTGGACCTCATCGAGAGGGAGTCTGTCAAATACCTTTGGTCTGCTGCACCCGACGTTCTAGTACAACTATTCAACGCGTGTCTTAATGAAGGCTCCTTTCCTACATGTTGGAAAAACGCCAACCTCAAGATTTTACCCAAATATTCAAATTGTCTCACTGGCACAGCCAAGAATACCGTCCAATTGCTCTATTACCAATATTAGGAAAGTATTTGAGAGATTTCTTCTCACCCATCTTCAGTCTGCTATGAAACCAAAGGACTTGAGCCTCCACACTGCTGTTTGGCTGTTTGGCGTCAAGCAGGGGTGGTCAACTATTGATGCACTTCTGAAAACAACTCAGCAAGCAGATAATTCTGATGCCAATTACTGGCGCTTTTTATAGATTTTAAGGGAGCTTTTGACACCGTCTTGTGGTCAGGGATCCTGCGGCGATCCAGAGTATCTGCCCCTTCAACATCTTCAAATTTCTTCAGATTACTTCTTAACAGAAAAGTTACCAACAAAACAAAATTTCATAGCATCACCGGCCAAATTATCAGAGGCTGCCCGCAGGGCTCTGTTCTGGGCCAGATGTTTGGAATATGATTCTGGATGAATGGCTCTTGCATGATTTCCCCATGTCACTCAGCCCTCATATGCAGATGACCTGGTTATCGTTATAGCAGGTCCTATTCGTGAAGCTATTGAGACCAGAGCCAACACCGTTTTGGTTGAAGAGAATAAGCTAGAAATCTCTACATATAAAAGTAGAACCCTACTTCTCAAAGGAAGTCTTGACATCAACAGGCTACCAATCATTCGTTATAAACGACAGGCACTCAAGAATCAACGTTTATTTAAATATTTAGGTATTATTCTAGATGATCATAGAACTTCTTGCCACATTTAAAGTCTATGAAAGAGAAACACAAAAATTACATCAATATGCTTGCTCGCTTCACCCGCAAAAGCTGCGGTCTTAAGGGACCTTCGCCCCACCTTCTTTATTCAGCTGTTTTTGTACCGTTCGTAACATAGGACGCTGCCGTAGGGTTTCATAGTGTGTCCATCATCATCAGCACTAGGAACCTTATTCTGCAGATACAATGGTTGATGTTATTAAAAATGACTCGGGCAGGTAGAACGACATTAACAACAGCACTAAAAGTATTGACATGCTGTATCCCACTTGACCTCCAAGCGGATTTCACACGGCATTCCCATGCTATCAGAAAGAACAAAGAAGCTGAATTTCTCGGGATAAAAACTCTTATCAATGCAGATTCAAAACAAGAACTCCGGCGTATTTGGCAGGAACTTGTACCCCTCTGGCAAATTCGTTGGGATGATTCCACCAAAGGCAGTACTACCAAGCTATTTCTACCTAGTGTCTCCTAACTCAACAAACAAAGACTTGATTGGTTCTTCCCTAATGTACATAATACTTTCTTCTGACAGAACATGGGTCATTTAAAAAGCGACTTTAGGACTTTGGGCTTGTAAACCATGCCCATCGTGAATGCGGAGAACTGGAGGACTGGCACCACGTAATGGACTCCTGTAACGTCTACCTGCACCTGCGTAATCAAAAGTTACTGGATCTAAATTTAACCTCACTCGGTCCGGAGAGCAACCTGTTAAAATCAAAAGAAGCATTTTTAGCAGATATGCCTCTGCCGTCTTCAAGAGGCGCTGGAATCATCACTTCATGTCTAATTCTATAAATGAGACATCCAGGCTAGACCTTCCCGAAACCGCTCTGTCTCTCCTTGTACCTGCTCTTCCCTCATCACCGGCCACAATCAGAACTGAATGAACAACCATCTGGACATCCTGCTCTGAGGAATGACAGCGCTGATCAGAATGCAATCAAACTCACATACTACCAAAAGAAATACCTTGGAGTAATCATCGACAAAAATCTATCTTTTCTGCCGCATCTTGTCAACATACGTAAGAAGATCACAAATTGCACTGCCCTAGTGGACAGGGTAACCCCTTAGCTGCCAATGCGCCATAAAAATCAAATCAAATCAAATCAAACAGGGTAACCCGGTGGAACTGGGGCCTTAAAAAGCTCCTGGCGCTCTTCTATAAGGCAGTTTTCATCCCTGCCATCACTAATGCCTCCGGGGTGTGGTTCGCAAAGACACAAACCGTCGTCAATCGCCGAAAGCTAGAAACCATCCAACGTTCTGTCCTCCTAACAATAACAAGAGCTTATCGCACAGTCTCAACCCATGCCATGCAAGTCCTAGCAGGTGTAAACCTTTTGACCTAGAAATTGTCCGCACAGGTCTACTCTATCAACTCTCCAAACGAAAATCAGACACAATATTAGACTTCATCTCTGATCCGCTCAACAACAGGACTGCAGAATAAAAGAGACTTATTACCCATTTAACACAGGTCTGGCAGACTATGAGGACGGAGTCTACAAAGGGGACCATAACCCGAACATTTCTTCCAGAAGTCTAAACAGTTTATCCCAAATGCCCGAAATGGTTCTCCCCATTCCTACAAACCACCTTCCTTCTCACAGGGCACGATTCCATTCGTGAAAAGCTGACTTATTTCCATATAACAGACAACCCTCTATGTAACTGTGTGGATCCCAGGAAACCTGAGACCACCTTATGTACCACTGTCGCTTTACGAAGACCTTCAACGCATTCTCATTGCACAGATTCATTACCTTCCGCAGGATCAAGAAAACCATCTTCTGGAACACGAGTAACACTACCGCGCCTTTTCCAAGTTTGCCCAAGACCTTTTTGCCAGGCAACGAACTTTATTACATCAACCATAAATCTCCGCGGGAATAGTGCCATACAACTCCTTCCTTTGGTTTGTCCCAGAAGTGACACAACCACCAGCATAGCTCAGATGCTGCCATTAGGCCTTCCTAGCCATGCTCCATTGCATGGTCCTTTGCCTCCACTCCCCGGGCGGGAGGGGAAGGTGAATCCTGGTCTGGCGCCTCCGTAGCCAGGTGGGCAGGAGCAGCAGTGCGCAGCACACGCTTCTTGATTAGATCGGGGTTCGAGCCCGTGACCACCAAATACGGAGAATGCAGGGAATGATCACCGCAAATCCCCGGAGCAATATGGCCTTAGTTGCTAATGCTCCTAAAAATCAAATAACAAACAAACAACAAACGAATGTGGTCTCCTTCTCCCCTCTTTTCCCTCTGGTGGGGCATGGGCCTGCTCCACTGATTTGGGGGTCATGTTCTCTATGGGCCTCTTATCTCTTGCTTTTCCGCCCAGCCTTCAGTCTCCCTACCCCTATCTCTAACTTTTTTTCGTATAAATAGTACTCCTTTTGGCTGATCCCTATCTATAACGGTTTTTTTAATTTTATTTTATTATTATTATTGTTTTTTTAGGTCCTAGCCACTGAAATCTCAGGAAATTAGGTGGCAGGACCTGCCAGAGTAAATAACTATAATACTGGTGTACCTGTTCTGCCTCCACGAGGCGGAGTGTGGACAAAGTTGGGTCTCATTAGGGACCCAGCGGCTAAATGACCAGAGGAACAACGTTACATGATACTACACGTGTACAATATCCTTACACTCACTTTTAAACCTCTGGCATTGACAGTGTTCTGTTTCACACTTACAATGTATAGTACGCGGAGATTGGGGGGGGGGGGAACCCTGGTGCCGTTTGACACTAAATCCACTCTACTCTACTACCCATTGTACCTACCCACCTTTACAGACTTCCCTTGTTCTGCAATCTGTCTTCCTTTCCCCGGCCTTCGGTTGGCTCCCCGACCAGGTAGTTCCTACTTCTCCCTTCTCAACTCTTCTTTCCTCACCCTCCTCCTCCTTTTGCCTGCTTTGCCACCACCATTTGTACTATCTTCCCCACCCTCTTCCTTTTTTTTTTTTTCAACTTGGTCTCGGTCTAGTAGCTCAGGCGACCTTGGAAGAGACCTGCCAGAGTATGATAACAGCCTGGCTCAACTCCCAGTGATGGTAGCGGACAAATTAGAGTCGCATTAGGGGCTCTGCGGCCAGGCAGCCAGAGACACAACAACAAAACAAAACACAATACTGCATACACTACACTTTTTCCTGCCTTTTGCTGAGGTTCTGCATTTCATCACAGAATACATACGGCGCAGATGTGGGGAACCACCGGTGGCTCATTACCCTAAATACTATCCCACTATGGAAGCAGTTTCAGGGGACAGAAACCATTACAAGAAGAGCTGACCAAGGTCGCCCGATAGCTACGCCAACAATAACAGACCGCTATCTGGCTCTAACAGCAATATGGACCCTTACGATGTCCTCTTATCAACTTTTTCTTGAGGTTGCTGCGGCCACAGGCGGAAACATTTCCAACAGGACTGTGTTAATAATGTTTAATTCAAGTGGACACTATGACATCGCCACTGTACATTGAGCTCAAGTGGCGGAGGAATACATTGAAACTGAAGAAATCCAACAACTGGCGTAGCCAGAACTATCACCAGACTTATATGCGATCGATCATGTACGGGATGCCCTTGGGCGTCCCAATGCGGGCCGCCAGCCATCTCCTCGATCACTTGGGTTAGCTAAGATCGGCGCTGGTGGAGAATGGGACTTGTTGTAACAGAATCTTATAGACACTCTTATAACGAGCATGGTTCACCACTGTGAGCTTATTTGGCGTTGGAGGGGACCATACGCCGTACTGATGACATGTGACCATATTTTCGAGAATCTTTTGTCGACTTTTGTAATGTGACATTTTTGGTAATTGTCCTATAAATGCCCCTTATACCTGTCAGAAGTTTCTAGCTGTCTTCTCATTTCATGGTTATTCTATATTGTACACCGCCAAACCAAATTTTGTTCCGCTTCATTGCAAGGTGCAAGAGTTACATCACGTTTGCTACGTGTTCTGTTAATATTGTCAAGCAGTGTAGTATGAATACAAAAAATTGTTTTTTTTCCCCCTCTCGGTTCACCAAGACCGTATTATTCAAATTTCGTCATATTACACACTATTTTCTGGTGGTAGTGATGATCCTCTTATGTACACAATATTTCGGCATTAGATTTATCATTCGCCACATTTTAAATGAATGCCCCTGTTTTATTTAGGTGGTGGTGCAACGTCTGTATTTTACCTTTTCTTATAGTTTGATTAAGCTTAATTTAAATTTTAGATTAGAATTTAAATTAATGTTTTTTTTTTTTTTTTTAACGGCTATCTTTTATTAGATTAAGATACCACCACCATCAGGTTTTTCATCTCGATTCCTGATAGTCTACTAAACTAGTGAAAAAAAAAAAAAAAAAATATATATATATATCATCAATCTTTATCAAAAAGGTTCTGAATGGGTTGGCAGGCTCCCTTATATCACTTATATGACTATGACCTGTAGATATTCTTGCAAAAACAGCAAACTCATCCAAACCTTTTTGGATAAACATAGATGGCATTTGGATTTTTTATAGATGACATTTTCTCAATAAATGCAGCTTTATTCGAAAATTGCCATTTATTATATCCCATAAGGTGAATTCATTACTTGACTTTTTTGCAGAATAGGTATTGGGATGATATGTATTAATCGTATCTTTAGAAGTTTAGACCGAAGTGTATTAAGAGGTGATCTGTTGTGAATCAAAATCATATGGAGTGGGAAGTAAAAAGAATATACATTTGAATAAACGAATGTGGGGCTGGACGAAATAATGGAAACACCTGATATAAAAGTAGTAGTTTTTGTAATGGCTATATGACATATATATATATGAACGTGCAGCAATGATTGTTTCTTGTTTCTTTCAGGTAGAACTGTGAAGGAGAGGCGATGAAAGCTGATATTTATTTAAGGGTGATATAAAAGGTGGATGAAAAAATGACCAATCTGTCTGAATTCCAAAGAGGTCAAATTGTTGGTGTCAGTTTAGCAGGGCATCGATTACTATAACTGCTGATTTGTTTAATGTGTTTAAACTGTATCAGCATGTCTTCAGATATAGTATATGCATTCACCAAGTATGGGAAAACAAAATGTGATACCACGAATCGTGACAGAAAATCGAAGTTGACTTCGATTGTAGTCCGAAAATGTATAGGATTGTAGTCCGAAAATGTAAAGGATTCTAGTCCGAAAATATAAAAATACTGCCTCAAAAATAACTGCTGAACTTAACGTGACCCTGAGCATTTCACTTTCTAGCTGCTCTGCCATAAATTTCAGCTTTATAAAGCTGAAATTTATGGCAGAGCCGCTATTTCCAAGCCACTTTCGTTACTGAGGGTAATGCTAGAAAAAGGATGAAGTGGTGTAAGAACACAAATTCTGGACACTTGAGGATTCAAAACATGTTATATGTTCAGACGAATCATCATTCTCATTTTTCCAACGTTAATTACAGTTTACATTTGGCGGATGCCAAAGAGTGCGCATCATATTGACTGTTGTGTGCCAGCCATCAACCATAGACAAGTATTAACAATAGTTTGGCAGCGGTATCCTGGTATTCTTTAGGTCCTTTCACGGATCTAAAGAATACTAAGATACCTGAACGGGTGAATTACTTCCACTGATTAGCTGGATATTCTGAGTTACCAGGTTCATCCAATGGTGAAACATTATTTCCCACAAACGATGTCCATGTTTCAAGATGATTTTGCTCCAGTACAAACATCCAATGTGTCTAATCTTCGCTTGAGGAGTATGAAACTAAAGCTAAACATCTCCCATGGCCTGCAAAATCACCAGACTTAAATGTTATTGAGATACTTGGGCATACTTGGAAAGGTGAGTGAGAAGCAGATTTTCTTCATCTGCATCACTTAAGGAGCATGAAAAATTCTTCCATGAAAAATGGTCCAATATTCCTCTTTAGACAGTTCAAGATTTATTTCAATCTATTCCACTGAAAAAAAAAAGTTGTTTTAAAAATAAAGGGTGCCCCAACACAATATTAATTAATACCTATAACCCCTATCACAGGTGTTTCCATTATTTTTGTACACCTGCAAATGTGTACAGTTGGTAAAGTAGTTAAAATACAGCTTTCGAAATATGAGAAACTATTGACAGCCATGCAATAGGATGCATTTCCTGTATCTTCTAGAGGGAAAAAAATTCTGGAATTCGGTTGTTTTGCTGCTAAAACAAATCTCATTGATAATGAAGACAGTTTCACCTGAACACACAATATTCAACCATATACAGCTCTGGAAGTTATGAAACCAAATAAATAATTTTTGACTGATTATTGATTGATTGTTCAGTTTAGTATCTGTGCTAAATCATGAGGTCCACGCTCTTAGTTGGAAGAACGGAAATTGTGACCACTGAGTTAGCCGCATGGCAATGCAACAGAAAAATTGAGTGACATCGCACAGTGTATTTTTCATTTAAAACATTCTGTATCAGTGGACGATGGTCCGTCTAGTACTGATGTAAGCCTTCTATTATTTTGAACTGGGTTATATAAGAGAATTTTGAAATTGAAGGATGAAGTAAGCTTATACACACATCGTGCTTGTTTCTCTGTCCCTCTTTCTCCAGTGGGTAAAAGATTATTTGATACATGTAGAGTTTCGTGATAATAGTTTGCTTTTAATTAGTGTTTATAGGGGCTTATCGCATAGTTAGTGAAGAGGTAATGCGCAAGAAAAGTTTTTCATGTGTTAGTTACTTGTGTCAATAAGTTACTTCCATTGCACGAACCTTACAATGAGTAACAGAAGGGCATTCAACTATTACACTCGACTCTGAGCTAGTCGTTGGACTCTAATCTCTCTTTAGACTTGGAACAAGTTGAAATGACAGAGGAAACCACGAACCGCCTTGATTTCTTGTTAGTATGACGGGAAAAGGCGAAGCTGTTAGGAATTAAGTTGGGGTGGGATTACAGACTAAAACCTCAAGAGGCTATTTAGAGAGCCACAGCATAAACATTATTGTGCAACTGCTATGAAGCGGGACAGTGGTTGGGTTGGGCTGCTGGACATATTTTAAATTAGTACTTGTTTCTCGAAGGAATTGAGTTATCGATTTTGCTGGAGTTCAGGCAGAATGTGTTTTCGTTGTAATAACTGTCAAGTTCAATATAAACAAATGTTATATCAAAGTACATGTAATTCAAATTTATCATAATTCATTACTTTCTACAGAGTGATTGAAAATGTACATTTGAATAAATATTTTAACACCTACAACAAGATATAATTCATTCGTAGATTTCCAGAAGAAATCAAAGGAAAAGCCGCCGTACAATTCAGTAGGTGAGCAACGTAATATGTTTCCGACATATACGACACGTATACTACCCTACCAAAATGTCAGGGACATCCTTCTAAATGTAGGAAATTTTGTGTGAGTAAGAAACTGCCAAATATTTTGGCTTATAAAAGGGACCAGATCAGGGAAATCTCTTCTGAAACCCTTAGCTCCTTCCGCGTGCTCATAATTCTGGATACATCGTACATTTTTAAAATGGGCTTAGTGGCAACTTTGTGAAACAGCGCAGGAAACGATCGGTTAACCTAAAAGTCCTGACTGAAAACAACCGACGCGCCATGAGAGTCCTTAACCTTAAACCTTAACAATGCCTTTACTGCCTATCACTGCCCTCCGATGCCGGACCAGGCTTTCTTTCTCTCACTTTTTTTTTTTTTTTCTTCTTCATCTTGCTACCACGAGATTTGAACTCCGACCACCAAAAAATCTACTCCCACTTCAACCAGCAAACTCACGACCCTTTCGACCACAGAGAAGTCAGATACAGAATGGACCCTTGCTCAAATTACTCCCCCCGATTTTTACTCTTGCCCTCAAGTTTGGAACGCCTCCCACAAGTACACCCAATCCCCATACTGTTTAATTTTTTTTTTTCATTCATTCCTATTTGCTAAAACGACTCACCCCAGCTGTCTCCCTAGCGCACAAACCAACCCTTCTCTAGAAATTTCTTATTTTTTTCCACAAGTCAGTATGGCCTTTCATGTTTGCCGGTAACCGCCAAAACACTAATTTTCGTTTTCACACTTTCTCTGCTAAATATGGCCAACTTGCCAAGTATACCAGCCACCCTGACGCCGTTTCTTTTTGATGCGTCCACTAATTTCCTGTTTACTTCCTAACGGTGGCTTAGTCAAAAGAGACACTTCGTAATCCCATTTTTTTGTCCTGTTGTCCTGCCCTCAGCAACCCTTTCTCGCCTGTTCTCAAACGGCACCCTCTTCTCTAGTCATTGCACTGTCTCTGTTTGTTCTCTTGTATTATTATTAAATTACTTGTTTACCTTTAGCCGATATTTTAATTCACACGCCTAAAACTGGCCATTCCTAATTTCAGTGTTTTTCCAAATTTAACCTTATTTACATTCAAACTAAATATCCAATCTTGATACTTACTATCTTTAACTTAATACTCGGGCATTAATGCTAATTCTCACTTTCCATCGGTCTTCTTGATTTATTTTAGCAAAACAAATATTTCTATTTTAATTAATAAGATCTACATCTTACAAGGACTCAATTACAGCGTGACCCCCAAAAACGACCCCATACAACGAATTTGTAATAAAAGCCCGAACAGGCTTATACAGCCATAGAAAAAAACTAATTAAACAAATAAATGTGATAAACAAAAAAAAAAACCCAAATCATACTTTAACCTTTCAAAAGAGGAATTTCAGTGCTTCAAAAATTTAGCCACAAATAAAAATATCACTCAAAAGGCTGATAAAGGCGACTCAATAGTATTAATAAACAAATCCGATTATGACAACAAATTAACAAACCTTCTACAAGATATAAACACATACCAGAAACTAGGTAAAAATCCTCTCCTCACCATCAGATCAAAAATCGAAAAAGAACTAAAAAGGTTACGTTCCGAAGAAAAGATTACAAGCAATTTTCACACAGACCTCTTAGTCCATACTACACGTTCACCCTACATATTCGGAGTCACCAAGTTGCATAAACCAGCCAAACCATTGAGGCCTATAGTAAGCTTCAAAAATACATCAACAGCAAACTTAGCTGTTTGCTGTTGATGAATAGCAGTGGAACTACCTGGTAGGAGCTTACGTTCCCTAGTTTCTAACGTGAAACTCCGGTCGCCCCCCTTTTGTGTAGCGGAATGGTATACCGCGTAACTTGCAAAGATTGTGGCAGTTGCTACATAGGCGAGAGTTCCGGACGCCTTCAAGACCGCTTTCTGGAGCATGACAGATCTATTCGCCTTGGTGACACTGACCACTCCGCAATCGCGGAACATTTCTGGTCGACCCACCCATCATGACCTTAACCCTAAACGCGATTACTATGTGATCGACCAATCCCGGCACTTCTGCCACCGCCTCTGGCTAGAGTCGCTGAACATATCATGCAGTTCAAGAACCATGAATCGCTGCAAGGGCACGAGGCTACACCCTATCTTAGAAACAACCGTCTTGAAGCTGGATAAACGCTGGCAACAAACCCACAGAAGTTTGTGCACAATGAGCGCCATTCTATTAGTTGAAGGTTCAATGTCAAGGCCATGCACGCATCATAGCGCGCACAACTCTGTATCTGTTAAATTTTGTCTCTTAAATCATTATTCCGTTAGAATCTGTACATTGCTGATGAAGGGGTCCATTTTACTCTGAAAGCTACATTCTTGTCATTTGTCATTAAATTTATTACTAGATATATACAGTATCATTAATTTTTACACAAAGTTTATTTTAAATCCATAGTGAGATCTCAGATCCACTACAAGGAAAAAATACAATAAATTATTACCATTTTCCGACTTTACCACGAAAATTAGCGGGTCTCGACTACTGAAGTTGTCTGTCCAACTGGCTAATAAAGTTTCGAGACTTTAGGACCTCCATAATTTTTTTACGCTGTCACGTACGGAACTTATCTTGCCACCAGAACTTTAGAGTCTGAGTTTGGAGTTCCAAGCTGCCATAGGCAACCTGAAAGCGTTTCCACTATACGTAACTAACTCCATGCATCGAGTCTTCACGGAAGGGCTTCAGCCTACAAGCTTTTCACAAAAGAAGGAAAACAAAAATAAATACAAGAAAAACTCTGAACCTGACTGTGGATCAATAGAAATAAATCCTGTAGAGCGATAAGCCACACTACACACATTTTCAATATGATGGATCGATTTCCATTACTACTTTGGTGTGTTGTTGCAGCCGTGAAATTGGAAGGAGGTGTCCGGGTTTGCGGATGTTTCTTGTGGTAGATTTACTATCTTAGAACACGGGACAATGAATTTTGCATCCTGTGTTGGTGTTAGACAAGATGCTTGCCCTGTATTGAATCCCCCCCACTTTTCAGCACGACACATATCACAAAGAAAAGCACGGATTGTGAACGCCTAGTCTGAAGGGAATAGCATCGCAACGTTGTAGTGGCCAGCACAGAGCGCCAATCTCAAACCAACTATGCACATTTAGAATTGTAAGATGTAAAATCTTACAAATATAAAATTTTGTGGAAGAGGGAGATTTATTTAAAGTAAAACTTATAATAAAGCAATATGGGGGAGCGGAACATTACAAGTTAAGAATATTACTAAGATCACTGGCAAGGATTAAATTAGACAACGTTTATGAAGGTCAGCGTTAAGCTTGACAAAGGCTAATGGCAAGGAAGGGGTGTACTTCGGTTCCCAGCGCACAGGAGCATCCAAAACAATGGAAACTGGTTGCAACTGTTATTAGTAGAAGGTGTTAACTCTGAAAAACAATAGCGCGGTGGACCATGTGCTGTCGGGACATTTCTTTAATCAGTGACACCTGAAGAGGATAATAAGGTGGTAAAAACGGAACAAATGCTGGGAAATAGATTTAAGTCTGTCTGGCTGGCAGTGATGGCAAGTTTTATAGATCGTGGGAAATTAGTCTGCTACAGTATAACTATAAGCGGTTGACATCAAAGGTACTGACAGCCTGAGAAAGTTTACAAATTTCTTAAAATAAGAAGTTAGATCGAGCAACAAGGAATCAGCTTGAGAAAAAAAAATTAGCGAATAAGAAGAGAGAGAAAGTTGATAAAATGAGTAAGATTGATTAAACAGAAAGCTAGGGCGTATTTGACATATGTAGGCGGTACAGAAAAGGAGATAAAAAAAGTGAGTGAACAGGGAGAAAAAAGAGACACAGAGTTGAGTTTTATGTGTGTGTTTATGGAAATGAGTTAGAACACACAGAGTTGAGAATTTGGGAGTGTTTTGCGAAGATGAGTTAGTGTCATACCCCGAGTTGAGTTATGTGGGTGTTTAGGAAAATGAGTTAGTGGGATTCTAAGTTGAGTTTTTGTTGGTGCTAAGGAAAATGAAATAGCCAGCGGACACAGCAGTCGAGATTTTCGTCGAGATAAGTAAAATGAGTTAGTAACATGGACAGTTGAGGGTTCTGTTGTGGTAGGAAATATGTGTCAGTTACCAGTTGAGTGTTTGGTCGTGGTGGGAAAGAGAAGGGTAACGCCCTGGAAGTTTTCTTCTCGAAAAAGTTCTTAATAGGTGGAGCGGAAAGGCGAGGGTAGCACCCTATGAGTTTTTCCTTGTGATAAGTTTTAATAAAGTGGAGTGGAGAAGGAGTTCGTGTGAGATGCCCTATGAGTTTTCCTTGTGATAGATTTTAATAAGGTGGAGAAAGAACGCCAGTCCCAGTGCAGCAAAGAGTTCCTAAAAATCATTTGTAGCAAATTCAGGTGTAGCTGATGAAGGAGATCCACAGTGAGCCAAAAATGGAAGTTTGAAACCACCCTGGAAAGCAAAGGGAAGAAAAAAGATAATAGTGAGTACTGTAAGTTAACAAAAACTGTTAGTAAAACAGTATAGTGATTAATTAATGAAAAACAGAGATAACACTAGAAGTAAATTGATAGATAAATTACCCCTTAAGTAAATTATATATATACTAACAGAGTTAATTAATTCAAAAAGGTTATTGTAAAATGCAAGAGAAACGGAAGATAAGTAATAGATTAAATTGTTATTCAAATGAGAGAAACGAAAGATAAGTAATATACTAAATTGTTGTTCAAATGATTATAATATGTTAGAAGGATAATAAAGTTTATAGTGAGAATCTTTGAATGTTTTAAGGATAGCTAATTGAATATAGAGTTGTATTAATGAAGAATTGTTGGTCCAACTGAAAGACTAATAACAAATAGAGACTTTAGGAATGTTAAGATTGGTCTTCAGTGTATTGTAAACGAATGGTGAGAACAAAGAGTATAATGATGAAAATAGCATAGTGATTGTTAAAATAAGAATAATATTTGCAAGGTATCCTTGACTTAACCTTGTATACATAGTACATGTTTTTTATTCAATTGCATATTATGTTGTATATATAAGTGTAAATAAACTATGTTATGTTATATATTAATGTGTGCGTTGTATGTCATTCCTGAACACACAGCCTTTCCGAAGGGAATTATACACAGTTGAGAAGTTCCCACGAATCTGGAATTCTCCTAGGAAGTAAAGTCAGATGCGTAAGTGGGAGAAATAAGAATAAAGTGGACAAACACATAATAGGGAAAAAAAAAAAAAAAAAAAAAACGAAATAAGAACAATAAAATAAAATAATAAAAAAATATAAATCACCATCATTCATTAAATTCCACCCCCCCACAGAATGAAATTAAATTCAGAATTAGAACACGGCGAAGGATATCCTTTTGATTAGTGGCGCTAAATGCACGAAAACTTCAGTGAGAGTACTTTAGCTTTTACTGGAGATTAGTATGCTGTCTTAGGACCACAGGGAGATCAACGCACTATTATGAATATATATTGTATATATTTACAAGTGTCCCATGATTTGTGACAGGACGGCACATAATAAATGGAATGGTGCATACTCAAAAGCTGGCGCTGATTTGAAATATATCACTTGCAAATTAATGCGGCTTGACTTCTGTAATGCAACCTTTTTGATAATTCTTATACAACCTTATAAATGCTCCCTATACCTGCCAGAAGATTCCCGCGTTCTCATTTGATGGTTATCCTATGGTACACCACCTTACCTATTTTGTACCCCTTCATCGCATGGTGCACGAGTTTCCCCACGTTTTCTGCGAGTTCTGTTAATTGCGTCGAGCAGTGTACTTGATTACCTTATGAAGGAATTTATTTATTTATTCTGGGAAATTATGGATGAAACGGCCTTGTTTTCTTTACTTAAATAATTCCATTTTATAGCTTTTTGTATATTTATTTATTATCTTTTGTTATTAGCACTATTGTTTGTGTGTCCAGCTATTTCTCTGTTTGCGTTTCTCTACCTGTTTACTACACTTATCTCTTCTTTCGTGTCTGTACTTTATGATTAAGTGTATTATTTCATAATTTGTTTTTACTGGTTTACTCTTTTGTACCGCAAATAAATTTAAATATTTTAATTATAAATTTAGTCATAACCCCTGGCATGAAATAACTGGACTGTAAGCAGTTGAATACACTATATTATCTGACTACAGATAATAAGCATTTTATAGTCGTATAATGCTTGCAAAACGAAGCAAACAAGAGAAAGAAAGGAAGAAGAAGAAAGAAACTATATCCTTTAAGTTAGGCGTGCTTTAGCCGCCAAAGAAACTAAGGTTATGAGACGTTAGTATATTAAAATTGATTGTATTTCTCGTCCGATTTGTCTGTTTACTAGAGGAAACTCAGTTTCTGGGATATAAACTACGAAACCCTCTCCTGAGTCCAACTAGCTTATCCACATATTATAAAAAAGCCTCTGAAATGTGTCCTTTTTACCTGTGTGTAGTTAACTGTGATGCAAAGTTATGCTTTAGAGCAGCAATCTTTAGCTGCTTTTTCTTGTTCTATGCATAGTGTAAGATGTGCAGAAGTATACCCATAGAAAATACATAATTAAACATATATACAAGCCTACGTATGCGTTATTTATCTTTTTTGTTCAATAAGAATAAGTGGTCTTCTCATTTGATAGTTTTTGCCCTTCAGCTCTGGAGTAAATGGGCAACATATTTGGCCCTTTGATCTAGACCGATTCCTAAACCGAAGCTTCTGTTGACTATTAATAGGATTGCTTTTTAAGTGAGCATATTAGTGACTGCCATCAGCTGAGGTCATTTGGCACAGACCTTCTAAATGTACTTTACATTTGGAGGAATTACACTACCCACTCTGAAAGGAAGTGCCCGATAGGAAGTGAAATATGAGTCAGTGTCACGTTACACTATCTATCTTTGAAGAGATGCCAGTAAGGAGTGATTAAGTACTCTTGTTGACGTAACAACTACTCACAATTGACGTAGGTTCTCACCAATCTGAGTACACACACGTACCTTTAAAAGCGGTGTGGACGATTCCATACCACTTTTAAAGGTGCGTACTCAAAGTGTACTATTTGCCATAAATTTTATTCGCCTTGTTGATAAAAAATGAATGAAAGAAATGACCCAAATGGAGTCAAAGTTAATTGAAAGACCCATTCGCACCGTTTATTCTTCATTTTGAATTCAGTAGCTATAGCTGCCCATTGAATTCTGCTTGAATGCGCAGACATATCTTGATTTAGGTAGATTTTTATTTGTTTGTATGAATTTAGCTCACGGTCTTAACTTGATTTGGTAAAAGCGTATGGAAAGGTCGGTAGTCTTTTCTTCAGAGAACTTCGTATACTTAAGTACCTGTGTATCCATCCGAAACGTGTATATACTTTTTTCAGATAAACGAAAACAGGAAGTTATTCCGAAGCTGTATTTTTTCATGGAAAAATTATTAATGAGATACGATGTACAATAGAAACAGGAGAAGCTTTTTCCTCATGATTCGCTCAAAAATTGCAGATATAAGAAAAAAGGTCAACGAATGAATTTTGGGTCGCAACGCACTTGTGATGAGTTTGAATTCTAAAAATAAAATTAATCTCGTTTTTAATACTCAAAAAATAAAGCAAAATGATACACTTTTTGACAGTAGGAATAATATAAGAAAGGTTTTTGTTTTTTGGAAGATGCAGAAGAAGTTCGCACTGTTTTGAAGTTATCTTTAATAACTATCTTTAATTCAAACATTAATAACTATTTAACCAAAAAAATAAAATAAAATGAAAACATATGTTCATATATAATAAGGGAAAATATCGCAATGAGAAAATTTGGCTCTGCTGCTGAAAACTTCTGGCTGTTATCGTAGAACATGGACACAAAAAAATCATCTTCAAAACGATTTACTATATACTAGCCGCATTACACCCATAAAAGCTGTTGTGTTAATAACCCTCCCATCATTGACAACAATTTCAGTGGCGAAATTCCATATCACCAGGTCCGCCACCGCGGAAGGCCCGAGAGGACTCCTGATTTGGAATGATTGTTAAAGATGACGTGGGAGTGTTCTGCAATTTCGCGGCAGTGCCTACAATTTATAGTTTCGCTACTGATACGGGCATTATGAAACAGCTTTCCAAATCCCACCTACTTGCACCATATAACGATCAAAAGAACGTGAAAAACAAATATTATCAAAAGTTTACCAATCCACTCTGCTCGAACACTGCAAAGCAGTTTTCCACTAACATGTGGACAATAGAATTATAGAAGCACGAAAAAAAAAAAATATACAGGGATGTTAAGCTGAATATCATTAAGAGGAAAATAAAATTTGATATACGCTACCAACATCCAGAAAGAGTTTCAGAGATGTATTTCATAAAAAGTCAGATATCAGAATCCCACTATTTGATCTTCGTACAGAATGATACGAGACGGATCATGCTGGAGCAAGAAAGCTATCAAGCCATCAGCAGATCACTAAAATTAATTGGTTCACGTAACCACAACAGTAAAAAGAAGCTTCTGCTTTCATCTGTTTCACTCCCCCCCCTTGGAATAGACAGATGTTGAAAAAATCTGGAAACATTTGAATGAATCCGTAGAGCGATTGTTCTCACAATGTTCGCATGCCTGTTAACACCAATCATGATCAAAATTTTAACTGCTACCAAACTCCGCTTATTTTCTGACTTGACTTCAAATGACTATTAATTTTATGGACCATTTAATGAGTTAGAGGAGAAAGTATCACTTCAATGCTGGCTGGCTCAGCAAACAATCATAGACAATATTTCACTGACCACATCCAGGCAAAGTTTTGCGAATGAAGACCTATCTTGCAAGATAAGAGATTAAATTGAAAACTAATGAAGTTTCTTGAGGGTTTGTATGAGTTTTTTTTTTCTTATTTAACCCTTTTTTGGTTTAATTTGAAACACTTCGAAACGCAGAACGAGAGCGTACAATTTCAAACCCTCAAATTTTCATTGATCTGAAACGGAGGTGAAATGAAGAAAGCAAAGCCTGGAATCGATTCCGACGATACCGTGCCATCATATATTATATTTAAACGATCCGGAGAAAAGCAGTAAAACAATAAAATCAACGAGCATCTTAGGCAAACGATACCCCTTCAATCAACCAAAACAGAAAATATCTCTAATAAAATTCAGGAAATTTAAGGAAAATACTGCTAAAAAGCAAATGTTCTTAGATTTTACAATAAAATGAGTGTATACTCATAACCACTACTGCCTTTGGACGAAGCCTTTGTTACTACAATAACCCCTACTTCTTACTCTCCAAACATAGGAAAAAATATCAGTATCATAATGATGCGCTAAATAAAGTAAAATACAGTGCACACCTTTTATTGTGATCACGGATAATATTATCAATCATGCTATGTTATCTCTTTTATGAATTCCCGATCAGACATATACTAATGCAAAGATAAAAAGATAAAAAAAAACCACGTATATTGTAATCAGCGTTCGATTTCTGTTATCGCTTGTTTGCCTTATTACATATATGCAGTTTAAGTGATTATGTATCAATCCAAATTGTTCTCGAATTCCTTTACATAACGTGTCCAAATACTGCTGTTAACAACCATTGAAACCGTTGCTTCGTACAGTTCGCGTGGTTGTCGGTGTGGTTACTCTGTGAAAGAAAGTACTGCTTAACATAGATTTGTTTATTTCTTTTTAATGGTTTCTATAGTTTTCTAGAAACATTGACAGTTTCATTTTTATTGGTGCCTTTCTCGAAGAAATAGTAGACAGTCAAAGTAAGTTGTAATAGATTAAGCTGTGTCCCGAAGTTATCACAATAAGTGGCGCCCACTGTATTAAGTGGACTGTTTTGCCATATTTAGTCCCATATGCCAGATTAAAATGGTTTTGTTACGAGTAGTTCCGGGTATTCTTAATTTGATCTTGCTTCAATTAAGGCACATACAATGGATGATCTTCTATGATAACTGCAATCCATGGGTTTGCCTTCTTATGATTAGTGGTTTCAGATTATATTTATATACGAATGCAGTGCTGTATGCAGTCTTGCAGTAGCATCTATTTGATAATACGGTTCTGTATTTTTTTTTTTTTTTAATTTGTTCACAGTTTTGCGAAATCAACAACCGTATTTGCCTTGCAAATTTCATCTGTGGTGAAATAAGAGCGGTGTATAATATTTTTGCCAGACGCAAATTATGCAGTTGGCCTGCGAATCTTTTGATAAATCCTATTATTTGAATACGCTTTTTAAATTGTTTGTGTTTCATGAAAATTAAATGAACAATTATATTCTAAAATTACTTCTAAATGTCACATAGAATTGATTACTTCTTCAGATGTTTTAATTATCTATTTCTTCTGAAAACTGCAAATTGGTGCAATCAAGTTGATCATTGCAATCTACGAAAAAAAATTGTGTTTTGATTAGGCAAGTGATATTAACGTTTCTTGGAAATTCAATTAACATCAAGTCGTTGATGTAGACGAATAATAACTATCTCTGCGATGAGCTCTGAGGTACACCATTAGAAATATAATCTCTCTGCAGACGTTACAGAAAAAAATATAACTTCTTTTGGTTTGCGTTTCATACAATCAGTTAACCAATCCAGAAGCTTGGCAGTGACATCATATGAATGTTTTTTTTTTTTTTTTTGATAGATCATGATTAGCAATATCAAACGCTTTGAATAAGTCTGTGTGCACCATCCACCCAATTTCCCCCGTACAGTTCCGTAGAAATGAAGTGACAGAGGCTCATTAGGTTCGTTACAAGAGACCCACCATAATGAAGTCCATGTAACCTTTAATAATTTACGTTGAAAATATAGAGCGAGTTTTTAATGGATAATAGTGTCGAGAGTAATAGCTGAGCTATTCAGCATTTTTACTGATTTGCAGTTAGTAGTTTCGCATTTTGCTGCTTTTTTGGATTGGGAATAGATATGAATAAATGTCTTCTTTAAAAAATTCCATATAAATAGACGCGTTATTTTAATGACTCAAAATATGCAGTAAGTGATTATTGGACGATGTCTAACAACCTATCTAAAATATAATCGGTACTTTGTCCGATCCTCTAGAGTATTCATTACTTAAATGATTAATTGCTGTAATTAAATCGTCTTCATGTATAATAAATAGAGAACACGTGTTTGCACTGACGTAGTTAATGCTGTAATAAGTTGTTGCCATGCTTGGAATATTGTTAATTTCCACGAAATGATTAGCCGACATGTTAGGAATATCCGAGAATGAATGTGCAGCATTCTTACTACGCTCTAAGTAAGAAATGTTGTTGATTCGGCTGTTTCCTGATGAATTAACTAAATTCCACAAATAGCGAGTATTATTGTGACTCGAGACACATTTTTAATTAACGAGGTTGCGCAATTATGGCGACAAGTATTAAATAATATTTTGCCTTTTTTTTTCTTTTCTCAATGTGTTAAACCTGTTTTTTTTTTTTATTATATTGTTTCTAATTTTAAAATCCCTACGTCCTTTTCTTTCCATTTATTGCAAGTCTCTTGTTAGTTGAAAATTAAATCAGATAGGGAACCTCGTACTGATATCACTTTTACTGGGAATCGTTACTCTTATAATCTCTTTTACTTTGGGCATGAAACAGTTTGTTATTTCGTTTAATGACGAATTTTGTTCCAACTGATGTGGCCAGCAGATTAGATTAATTTATTTCAAGTCATCTGTACAGAAATGTTTTGCCTATTTTTGTCATGCTGATTTTTTTTTTTTTTTTTTTTCACAGATAAATAAAACGTAATAATTTTATGGTAGGACACAAATATATATTCCTTCTGAACCCGGAGTATTTAATTCGGTGTTGAAAACACTAAAGAGAGAATATTTTTCTTATGGACTCGTAAAATGTTGCGTGAGGTAACAACTGTTCATAATTTGCGTTACTACGGTTGAATTTGAGTCTAGATGAAATTCTTTGCAATGTTTCGGAATGCTGATGTAACCAAGAATAATACAGACTCACTGGTAGGAAAATTAGAAACCTTTATTTGTTATCTAGTAAAGCTACCGTTTGCCAAATTTAGGGCCTGTAAAAAAAACCTTTGCATGGATTTCACCATGTGTGTGAGGAAGACTTCGGATTTGATCATTCTCCCATGGATATTTGTCATCTGCTGTATAGATAGTTAAAGAACTGCGATGTCGAAATGCTCTTTCCAGCATATCCCATACAGGGATCTGACTTATTTTCGCTTTAAATTCGCTTCAGATTTGGAGAATTAGGCAGCCAAAGTAGATTTTGTAAATCTTGAAAAAATGCTCAAATATAAATTTTGCAAGGTGGATAGTTGCTTTATTGCGATCTAGGTAAAAATGAAGCATTTCAGGGTGAAGTTCTTCCCGTATGACCTTCACCTTGACTTCCCGTAATTCGAGAAAGATATTCATTGAAGGTAATATCTTTCTTCTAAACATTACACCACCTCCACCTGCTTGAGTTGCGAATACCAGGCAGTCTTGATGCATGACCTTTGAGACTCACGCCATACTTTCACTCTTACATTGCTGCATAAAAAATTGTGTAAATCAAGAATCGTCAGATCACCTAATATTTTCCTCTGTTCCGCAATACGGTCTTGGAGTTGGCGGCTCTACTTCTGTCAGATCTTTCAATTTTTTGCAGGAAGAACTGACTTTCGTACACCATATTCCTGATTCTTCAACTCTCGCCGCATAGTTCAGTTTGAAATGGGCCTTCCTTTGCCTAAATTGAATTTTTAAATCATATGTGTGCACTATTGATTTCACAATAGTAATGCCCAGTTTGTTTTAAACTCCTGCGGTTTTGTTTTTGAAGTACAGACTTTCTGCCTCATTTTTTCCTTTCAGAGCTGCATTCTCCTTTTGTCTTCCAGTCATTATATACTTTTCGGATGGTTGCATTCGACACACCAGTGATTTCCTTCGTTTTATTAATTATAGCTCCTGCTAAATATGCTCGAACAATAACACCTTTCTGAAAATCGGAAAGCTCACCTGTTGTCTTTCCCATAAACGAATGGACTAAGAAGCCCAAGAAAGCGTACATTTTTTATCTGATGTTAAGGAACTTGTGATCACTCAAGGTGACAACTTAAATGTGTCTACTTATCTTTAATTATCTGTTTAAGTTATTTGCAAAAGGGTTCTAATTTTTTTTTTTTTTTTTTTTTTTTTTTGTCCAGGGATGTATGTGTTGGCCAATTTTGCAGTTGAGGTTGGTTGATCAATTGCATGATCAAATACGATTATCATTTGCTAGTAACAGGAGGGAGAGATAGACAAAAATAAATATACAGTTTTTTTTTTTTTATTGTAGAAATAAATCCTCAGTGATATAAAATACCCACAATTAAGAATTCTAAGTTTCGGTGGAGAACAGGATATCATAATCCTGTTAATGAATGATTTTACTTTGTTTGTTGCTTGGCTAAATTTGGCAGTGTTGCAAATAACATTTAATATGGTTAGATGTATATTACTGAGTTTTGATATGTAGGTTGCATTCGGCACACCAGTGATTTCCTTCGTTAACTGTTATTCGAGGTGCTATTTAATGGGTCGAAATATCATTTCTCTTTTTATTTAAGTCGAAAAAAATCTATAACAATATCGTCTGACCAATTATCTTATAAAGACATAATATCAATTGGATGTGATGTCTTTATATCAGTTCGATGTGATGTCTTTATATCAGTTCGATGTGATGTCCTTATATCAGTTCGATGTGATGTCTTTATATCAGTTCGATGTGATGTCTTTATATTTCGCAATGCACTGCATGCTAAAGAATAAAACGGGGAATTTTATTTTCATTTTTTTTTTTGTATTTGCGTTGACGTGTAATCGAAACTTTTCGTGGTAGTAATTAATTATGTGTTGTTCTGTTATTTCCGTTTGGTTTTAATCTCGTGATGAATAATCTGATCACGAGCTCTAGTTATTTTGCAGACATGTTTTTTTTTCAAATGTGATTTGTTACCCTTTGAGTTAATTAATTGAATGTCGTTTTTTTTTCCCTATGTTCTGAGATAGTTTATATTGAATTCATTGTTTGAGCATAAGTTCTGTTGGATTTAGTTGAAAAACCATCTGTGATGACATTCTGTCAAAATTTGTTAATTTTACCATTTCCGTAAGTAGGTGTTGTCGTTGGGTTTTAGAAGCATCAGCGACTAAGGCAAAATTGCTCAGTCTGCAAATTGCGTGTGTTTTGAGGTAGTTTTTCTGTTTGCTGTACGAAAACCACGAGTTTCCGGGAGAAAAATCCATGCTACCCTCGCCTGAGACCGACTAACTCAGCCACGTTGTGAACAAGAGCCATAAAAATTCCTCACGTCATCGACAGGACTCGAACTCAAGGGATTTTCTACCCGGTACGGGGAGGTGGTGATCATACCAACTGTACTACCCACAAGGCTCTACGACAACTAATAGTAATGTCAAGTCATGCATGGAAGCGAGCTTATATAGCATCAGCCAAAATTTAAAAAAAAAAAAGAAAACCCAGTTCACTCATCCGTACATTCCCAGAATTTTTCTTGTTCTCCCTTGAATTTATTCAATCCATCTATTTCAACAACAATGTCTCATCTTCTTATGTCTCATCCGATTAGTTAGTAATGATGAGGTCAAGAATCTTCTTACTCCTAGTTCTTTCACTAACATGCTGATACAAATAATAATCATCTAATTTATTTTAAAGCCTGTTCCAACAATCAACCACCCGCTAGCTGAAGACAAAACGTCCGCACATCAATCCTATAACCATTCTTCCTCAACTTGAATTTATGCCCCTTCATGTGCGTAATCTCAGCAATTGGAAGAATACCATTAACATTCAGCTTACTCAATCCATTAAATGCTTTAAACACCTCAAGCAGATTTCCCCGGAGGTGCCTGGTCTCCAGATACTGCAATTTGTAAAACTGAAGCCTTTTAGGTAAGAGCACCCATTTTTCTCCCTTCACCAATCTGGTTGCCCTTCTCTGCCCCCGTTCCAGCAGATCTATAGCCTTCCTAAAGTGAGGCATACAGTACCGAAGGTGCGGCCTTATATAACGGGGGATAATTATCTCCTTATCTCTGCGAGAAAAGTTTCACTACATCATTGACAAAACCCTGTGAGTTGGCCTGGAAACATGTCTGCACTGCTCAGAGAATTTTATATCTGACTGCTCAATGACCACAGGTCTTTTCGTTCTCTACTACCCTAAGTGTAGTGCCCCACATTTTATAAGTTTCTCTGGGGTTGCTGCTATCCATGTGCAGTACCTTTCATTTGGCAATGTTAAACTTCAACTGTCATTTCTCAGCCCATTGACCCAATTTTCCTAGACCTTGTTGCAGTAGCTCTCATCCTGATACTGTCGTTAACTACCCTGCCAACTTTTGTATGATCTGCAAACTTAGACATTAAGCTTGATAAACCTTCATTAATATTATTGATAAAGATTGAAAACAAAAATGGACCCAGCACTGAACCCTGGGGAACTCCACTAATAATCTTAGTCTACGAAGAGATTCCATTTACATACTTAAATACTTAAATACTAGGATACATTAATACATTAATAGTTATATATATATATATATATATATATTACACTTATACTGTACATTAATATGTATGTTTATATATATATATATATATATATATATTTAATCCATTAAGAATAATTGGGATAAATGTAAAAGTCACCTTTCTTCTTATGTCAGCAGTAGCTTTCTTTTGCATAAATATAAAACAAATAATATTACCACAACTGAAATTGAAAATTGTTGGCCTTCTGTTTTCTATATAACGTCGGGTTAACTGTTATCTTGCCTGTTTTCTGTTAAATTTAAACGTTAACCAAATAGTTAACAGATGGCAATCAGAAACAGATAGCTCTGCTAATTATTGGTGGGATATATTGAAAGGGGTTAGCCCTTGAAAAAGTTTCTTTCAATGTATCTATAGATCAATAATCGGCTACACAATCATTATTGTATTCTATATTATATATTATTACTAATTATATGTTTATTTCCAGGGTATGGCAATGTAAACCTACACAGGCTATCTTTGACTTTATAAGTTATTTCGGTCTTATGGCCCACTGTATACTATTATGCTTATATACATATTCAGTAGCTATATAGTATACATGATACTTTTACTATAATAACTATATATATATATATATATATATATATATATATATAGTTATGTTTATATAAGTACCATGTTTCTATGTTTCAATATTTATATTTTTAACTATATAGCCTAATAGTAGTGCTCGACCATGGCCTAAAAAGAGAACCAAATATCCGCCATAACCAGCGAAGCCATACTTAATCTAAAATTAACATAATAACAAATGAAGAGTATCACGATGTCGTTACTGCATAAAGCTTACATTGAAAGGCACGTTAACTTGGGGCTAGCGCCTCTCTATGTATGCTATCAGTAACAACATGAGCCATCTGTTTCTGCAAGTTACATGCCAGTCATACCTTATTAATATATACCAAATATAGTACATATATAGGGCTCCTCCGTAGCCAGGTGGGAAGGAGCAGCAGCAGTGCGTAGAACACGCTTTTTGATTAGACCGGGGTTCGAGCCCGTCACCACCAAATACGGAGGATGCGGAAAGGTCAGGGAATGACCACCGCATATCCCGGAGCAATATGACCTTAGTTGCTAATGCTCCTAAAAACCAAATAACAAAAAAAACAACAAAGTACATATATAAAATAGCTGAAAAGTCAGTTTTGAATTATTTAAATTTTTAAGCTAGGTAGCATTGGATGCTTTAAGTTCTAAGGAGACATCAGATTTAGTGTTGCCAGGTAATGTTGAAGGTAACAATAACATGCAGAAACATTCTGCAACCAGTATAGGACATATTAATGAGCTTAAGTTTAGTAGTTGTGGTAAAAAGGTTCTGCCAAACATGTCCAGTTATGAACCCACAGTTAGATATTACAGGGAATAACTTCCCGGATTTTTGTCCTCAAACCAGTGGGGTTATCTATCTAATCAAATGTGATGAATGTGGGGCCAAATATGTAGGGCAAACAGGTGGACCGCTGCATATAAGAATCAATGTTCACAGATCGCATATCCGGTCATTTTAGGAATAAAAATGAGGTAGAGTTGCAGCATTTTCAGTTTCATAATTTTAACAGCATTTAAATATCCATCCTTGCCGTCGAAGGTAATTATAAGGATAGGCTGAGTTTAGAAAACCTACATATTCTTAAGCAAAAATCGATTTATCCTTATGGATTGAACGGGCATTGCTTTGCAAATTATAAACATGAGCATTTATATATAGTGTATTCCAATTAGTAAAAACAACAGCAATTAGACGTTATGGTCAAAAGAGTTTGCAAGATAGAAGCAACAAGGATTTATGTAAAGCAGACATGATGGGTAATTTTTCAGATTTGATAAAGTCTTGGGATCAACCCGTTATTGGTATAATAATAATAATAATAAGATTATTTTATTAACATAAATTTTATACAATAGTGATTCCTCACACAGCAAGCCAGAGGAATCTTACAATTCGTTGTTTATTCAAGTGATTTTGTTTTATAATAGAAAAAAAAAAATGAAATAAAATAATAATAATAACTAAATAATAATTAATGGATCAAAGCAAAGATGGTAATCAAAATGTGAAAATGAAGTAGTAATTACAGCAAAAAAGAATTACAAATTGAGCAGAACATGAAATAACATCGGCTAACTAAGATCGGCACTTACATAAATGTCCTTTACAAACAGCAAGATAGGACAAGATGCCATCGCGATATGCCTTATCTATAGTCCACAGGTCGATGTCGAGCGAGTTTAGAGTGTCCAGAGTCACATTTCGGAAGTGTCTCTTGAAATTCTGTAACCGCTGGAGCCCTGATCATATGGAGGGGGCACTACGGAGATGTCTGCCTGGCAAACGCCAACCAACCGTGTTCCAGATGTTGATGTGATCTTGCTTAGCTGAGCACAGATGAAGGAATGACTTTATTTTTAGCACATGGGCTCTGTGGACTATGGGCATATATTGCAGGTTGCAGCAGAGAGTAGATTTAGATGTTGTGTAGATCTGGTACGACCACAAGTTGGCCTACTTCAGCACCCAAAATTCGAGGCCCCATAGTTTCCTGAGGCTGGTGGGTGGTGCCGCCGACCAAACTACCACGGCACAGGAGAGCACACTACAGAAGTAAGTTTCAAGGAATTTCTTGATTATTTGCTTACTGTGCGTTTTGCACAGATCAATTTTCATTCACCAGAACGCTCTCAGGGCTTTGGAATACTAAGCTTGGATTTGTTTTTATAGGTAAGGTTGGCATCAAGGATTACTCCTAGCAATTTGACACTGTCTGTGGAAATTAGAACATTTCCCGCCAATTCCGGAAGTAGAGAAGATGCAGTATCAGTAGAAGGCATCCGACTTGGCGTAAAGATGAGATAGTTTGACTTCTCTGGATTGACTGACAAGCCAAAAAATTTATTTGGCATACTTATGGAATGTATTTAGGTAGCTGTTTACAGACTCAGAGGCGGTTTGTCTTTCTTGTGAATCACCAACATGGCGTTTGCATGGCAAGTGGTAGATGACTTTCATCAACCGGTGAAATACCACCACTTTGCTTATTGGAGGCTTGAAGTGGTGAAACCCATGTTTAGTCTCTAGAGCAAAGTTTCCGGCATCCCCCTCCCCCCCATACTTCTCCTTCAACCCATGCACGGTACTAAGTACTATAGGTTTTGATACCTTTCGTGTTTGGGGTTTTCATAAAAAAAAAAAAAAAAAAAGTAGCATACGATAGGAAAGCTGGAATTTGATCCATTAGTGGAACGAATATTGCTGCAAATAACAAGGCTGAGAGAGAACCACCTTGTGGGATCCCTACTTCGACGCTTTTAGTCACTGTAATGCCATCGCCTTTGAAGTGAAGCATTCTCCTAGATAGAAAATTATTGAGGATCTCGAGCATATTTCCGGATATCCCGTAGAATCTCTCAAGTAAAGCAAGAAGGGGTGTTATTTGGACTGAGTCGAAAGCAGATTTCATGTCCAGAAAAATGGTGTGAAGATCTTGGTTGTCATTCCAGGCGTGAAGTATATTCTGTGATAGTGACTGTAGGCAGGTTACAGTAGATCTATTAGGCATGGCATAATGGGTATGTTCTGGCCTATGCGCAAAGATTGCGAGTGCTACATCATTATAGATGCACTTCTCGAGGCATTTCAGGAAGGGAGAGGCAATTGATATTGGCCTGAAGTCAGTCGGTCTTTTCGCACGAGGCTTCTTCGGAACTGCCACGACTCTGTGTGATAACCAGCTTGAAGGCACCTGTGCAAATTTGAGTGCTTTGTTGTAGAGTTGAGTGAGCTCTTTGCTTATGAAATAAGAAGCAATTTTTAGACTAAAAAGAGGTATTGCATCAATTCCTATGGTGGACTTGTCAGGTAGTGAATTTATTATTTTTATTAGCTGTTCTTCGAAAATTTCTCTGTTACTAGAAGGTGAAGAAACGTTAAACGCTTCGTTCCAAGGATATGCTCCGGACACACGGTGATCTCACTTAAAACGCAGCACATGCTCATACCATTCCTGGACATCTACAGATAGAGGGGTGTAAGTATGACTTGTGTACCACACACGTTTTCCCTTGGATAGCCGGCCGTTCATGAAATTGTCAATAGCAAATTGTTTACTCTTCTGGAAATCCATCCTTGCTTTGGAAAATTTGGCGTATGACTCTCGAGAAGGCGACTTCTTGTAGGAAGCATGGGCAGCCTGTTTTTCCCTAAAGGCCTTAGTCAGGATTCCACCATGGCTTTGAGTGGGGACTAAGGATGCAAGCTTTGGACATTGCAACCTTGCAATAAATTCCATCCATCTCGAAAGTCAGTAGGCAGCCTCATTTATGTTAAGCTCAGCCAGTATGTTCCATGGGTAAAGTTGGAAAAGGGTAGTAACTTTTCCAATGTTGATGTAATTTGGACTGACAGTGTTTGTAGTTTGTACTTGTGTACGTTCATCCTTGGGTGCCTGCAGAGATATCATAGCAGCAATCGGAACGTGATCGGACGGAAGGAAATTCTCAGTTATGGTCAGGGTTTCCTTTACTAAACAGTTTGAGAAGATGCGATGCAGGGTGGCATCGTCATGTGAGGGAGGAACATGAATAAGACCAATGCCCATTAAGACCATTCATGATTTAATGTTCGGTTTGAAGGTTAGCCGGTTGAAAGCATTGCTTAAAATAAGCAGAGGTTATAAATTCACTGATTTGAACATCTGTTATCGGACATTTTTAAGTTTAAACTGGGTAATTATATGGTAAGCTCAAAGGAGTTCATAAGTTTTAAATTTTCATATAAGGTCTTAGATAGAATAAATCTAGATCAGGTTTAATAGTTTAACTCTTAATAGTTTTAACTATGCACTTCCGTTATCTAACTCCATTATTGGAACTAGGTTCAGCTACGTTAAGCCAATTAGACTTAAAGTTTGTAACTACAAACATGAGGCTAGAAAGTTCAGTATTACAGAGAATGATGCCCTTTGCTTATACCATTTACACTATCATTCTTATGTCGATAAACACCATAAGCATGTAATAACAGGAGACCTGGGAATTGTCAAGCAGAATGAACTCAGGAAATTGTCAAGCAGAATGAACTCAGGAAATTGTTCACCTATGGTTTTAAATTTATACCCTGTTTTAGGGTTAGTATTAAACAAACCTCTTAGCAAATCCACATATATTTAGCACAATTTGCCCTGATATTTGCATACAAATACGGCATGCCAGTAGAGGCTTTCCGTATGTGGACCAGCCTTGTATACGAAGCACCGGAAAAACAGGTTCGGAGTACATTCCAATGGCATGAAAGAGACAAAATGTTTGATTTAAAGTTGCAGCAGATAATAGACCTGCAATCAAATTTTATTATAAACATTGTTGACAAGGCAGCTAACAACTTTGGGATTACCTGTAAAAAGTTTTATATCGACTCTTTGGCTAAAGAGCTTAAAAAAAAAGAGCTAAAAGCAGCACCACATATAAGAAAGTGGAAACTAACAGTAATATTGCCAAAAAAAAAAGGCTGATAGCTATGAGAAAAAGGTTAAATCAATCTCAACTACTATAACACCAAGTTTCCATATGTACATTGGATCTCTAAGTTTCATAAATCCCCAATAGCATTTAGGTTTATAACCTCTTGTAGGAATAGTTATGCAGAAGTTGCACATAAAAAGCTGGAAGCGTTGTTAAAAATAATATTAAGTAAAGCAGGAGACACGAAGATTATATTAAATAATGGAAAGGTTTTAGATTATCTTAATACCACAAACATTAGACATATTGGTACATACAACTTCAAAAATTTGTTTACTAGCATATCGCATAAAAAATTAAAAAAAGGTTTTGAACGAATATTGTTGGGTTATCCCTTGTGATAAATATTATTGGGATAATTTAATAGATCTTTGTTTATTCAATTGCTTTATAGTTAATGGAAGTGCAGTTTATAGGCAACATACGGGTATAGCAATGAGTGCTTGTAGTTCATATATTGTGGCCAACCTATATTTGCACCACTTTGAAAGTAAATTTAACAAAAATGCTATACTTTATAGATATATTGACGATCTTATAGCAATCAGTGAGCCAAATTTTCTGCAGAAAATGGCAACTTTTTATTCTTCGGATCTGCAGCTTGAACGTAATAATAATGATAGTTTTATTGCTGCCACATATTTAGATATCGGCATTAAAATTAAAGCTGGGAAGGTGTGATACTAAAGTGTACGACAAACGTAGTGACTTTAAATTTGAAACTATAAATCTCACGCATTGGCATTCGAACGTATCACGTAGAATTCATAGTAACGTAATTAAATCACAAGGATTAAGAATAATAAGAATATGCAATAGCCGAATTAATATCATAGCATCACTAACCGGTTTTATCAACAAGCTATGTAAAAATGGCTTTTCTCGTAAATTTATATTTAGACATCTATGCAATAAAATTATGGTATGTTAATATATGCCGGCAAGATTTTGTCAGGAATTTGGGTTCTCACTGAAGAGATGTCTTAGGTGGAACTTATAAAAGTTCCACCTAAGATGTATAAAAGTAAACACCAGTACTTCTCATGGAACAGTTCATCCGTGTCTTACCCTCTGGAAAAGTTGTACCCATGATTGTTCTATGAGAAGGAACATTTTCTTTCTCGCCAGAGGTCGCCTTTACTCATATCGCTTCTAATTGGTGGATGCTATCTCCATAATCGTATGAGTCTAAAGAGGGAGCTTTGAACTTTCTTTTGTTTCTCGCTGTAGCTTGGGTCAGTCCAAGTTTTTGGTAGCTCCAAAGTATTGGTAAAAATCTTTGCCTTTTTGCATTATTGTTAGCTCCAACGTATCGGTGAAATTTTTGCCTTTTTGCATTTTTTCTAGAAGATTGTCTTGCGATACTTAATGCTAGCTATTATTATGGCGTGCACTTAAGTCGCTTAATCTTAGCTGTAATTCTTCGCACAACGAATTAACAGGAACCCTGCTAAGGAAAGGCGATTTACGACCCCGGTAAAAAATTCCGAAGTAGTTTGCTGTCGTTACCTATTCTTTTATCTATTCGGTTTCTAACTCTAATTTCTTCCGCCTCGAAATCTATTAGAATAATTCGAGGGAAATTGAGGCGCTGCCACCATTGCTTTTGCCTGCTCCTTTCGCCTATTTCTTTGGCTTATGCCCTTTGCTTTTACCCGCCCATTTAGCTACAGTACCAGAAACACTTGTGTAACTATGGTAAGAGTAAAGCTATCTGTAGGGCTAGCAGTTATATTTTGCCAGGCAATCGTTCTTAAAAAAAAATATTGTGTAATTCATATTACGCGACTTTAGCATATTAAGCTATCTGTAACTTTAACTTGTCTTAAATCATATCTTAACTTAGCTTAAAAATTTTAAATTTAAAGAATTCAAAATTGACTTTTCAGCTATTTTATATACTATATTTGATATACATTAATAATGTGTGACTGGCATGTAACTCGCAGAATCAGATGGCTTAGGTTGTTACTGATAGCATATATAGAGAGGCGCTAGCCCCAAGTTGACGTGCCTTTCAATGTACACTTTATGCAGTAACGGCATCATGATACTCTTGATTTGTTATTATGTTAATTTTAGATTAATTATGACTTCGCTAGTTATGATGGATATTTGGTTCTCTTTTTAGGCCCTGGTAGCGCAATACTACAAGGCTATACAGTTAAAAATATAAATATAGAAACGTAGAAACATGGTACTTATATTCGCAGGCGTATGTAATGTTTAATCTAACATGCTGGCATTAATTCGTCCTGACATTTTTACTTTATCATTTTTTTTTTCTTTTCAGTAGTGTTTACATATAATTCAGGTATTGCAATTTAATTCTACTATATATATATATATATATATATATACACACAGGGTGTCTCAAAAATATTGGTACAGACGTTTAGGGGAGGTAGGTAACATCTAAAGGAATGTGGATCGCATAAGAATCCATAACCGGAAACGTCACGGGAAAGTAGTAGCAGAGGCACAAGAAGCAGAAATGACATAAGACAGTAATTAGTGGAAAACATTTATTTTACATAATATTAACAACGGAGTACGAGATGGATGCATTTCATGATGTTACAACAGATGCTCGAAGGTTCCACCATGAGACGCGATGCATGCGTCACACCGACGCAGCATGGATTGGTGGACACGGTCGAACACATCTAGAGTTTCTTTGACAGTAGCAGCAGCGCAGACGAGTCTAGCCACGAGATCCATTTCCGTCTCCACAGGCGATTCATACACGATAGAATTGAGGGGCCCCCACAGAAAGAAATCAAGGCTCGATAGATCAGGTGAGCGTGGGGGCCAGGCAACGGGTCTACCACGGCCAATCCATCGATGCCCAAAACACCTGTTCAAATGGTCACGAACACACTTTCCATAATGGGCAGGCGGCCCGTCATGTTGTAACCAAATGTTGCGTCTCACATTTGCTGGAACATCGTCACGTAACCCTGGTAGAACTTGTTCAAGAAAGATCCGATATTTAGCGAAGTTCGTGCGGGATGGTAACAGGTATGGGCCGACTAAGCAGTCACCGACCATACCTACCCACACATTTATTGCGAAGCGATGTTGTGCCGCATGGGGGCGCACACCGTGTGGGTTGTCGTGAGCCCACACATGAGCATTGCGCTGATTGAATAAGCCTTCCCGAGTGAAATAAGCCTCATCCGTGAACAAAACATAGGCTGGAAAATTCCAGTCTTGAACACTTTCTTGGAGAAACCACTGCACAAAAGCCACACATGCAGGATGATCTTGGGGGAGCAGTAACTGAACCCTTTGGAGATGAAAGAGGTGTAAGGAATCGTCGTGCCAGACACGCTGTACACTGCAACGAGACACTCCTAAGGCAGAGGCAACGGCACGTGTGTTGGTAGTGGGATTATTCTGGACGGCATTCAACACACTTTCTTCCATGGCGAGAGTTTGCGTCGAACGTGGTCTGCCCACACTACTCCTGTTACCTCTAAATGACCCATAATCGCATTTTGATGCACACGCGCAAACAAACGGTGGTCCGGTACATGTCTGTCTGGGAAGCGTTATCCATAAATTCGTTGAGCGGCTCGTCCATTGCCCTCTGCTAATCCATGTACTAGGTGCATGTCTGCCAGCTCACAGTTCGTATAACGATGCATGCTCTTCGTGAGGCGACTACTGTTTGAATGAGTAAACCAGAAATTTTCCCTCTCGCGAACTGATTAACAGCACTGTCTACCGACTTACGGTGACGTTCCCGGTTATGGGTTCCTATGGGATTCACATTCCTTTAGATGTTACCTACCTCCCCTAAACGTTTGTACCAATATTTTGGAGACACTCTGTATATACAAATAATGTGTGTTTTAAAACTCTATGTACACCCTTCTAGCCAACCAACTATACCGAGGGTGAAAGCAAACTTAATAGACAGAATAATAGTAATAAAATGTACATAAGATATAAACACCAAAGATTAGGAAGGAATTATTTATCATTATCGTTTACACTTTGGTAGGAATTAACCTGATTATTTCTATGAACTCATTGTTTTCTCAGACATTCTCCTTCCATACTTACTGAATAATAGACAATTTCCACTTATTATACTCACTATGGCGCTGAGCCCTCAGAGGTTCAGGTGGTTGGGCGACTGAAGAACCAGCCTAGATATTTTGGCGTTGCCTTCCTTTATTTAACGGCGAGCTCCATCGATTTGGATGGTTTCTCGGCCTCCTTCCTCCTGGAAACTCCTCTTTCCTCCCTTGAACTTGTAAGATCCGAAAATCTTACAAACAAAAAAATAATTTTTTTTTATAAAGACTTTAGAAATGGGTTTTTCTTTTTTTTTTTTTGGATCCTGCCGCTAGTAGAATAAGATGGTAACATCGCCAACAGAAATAAGAATTATTCTGGAAGGAGTTATAAAAATTAAATATCAGTAGAAATGAGGGCGGTGTCCAGCCTTAACTTCCGTTATACTAGGGTATATACAAGGAGAAAACTACGGCAAAACTGCATGGGGTCTATAGCAAACAAACAACTTAAGGTTTATGAGGGGTCACACACAGGAAACGTATTCTGAACAGCACACACTAGTTTCTAAAAATAGACGCTATGGTATCCAGTGTCACGTTTTGTGGTTTTTGAATGCAATAGAGACAAGCTGTTATGAGACAGAAAGAGTTGTTTTGGAGTATTCGGCCGACATCAAAGAACACAACAGATGTCAACAGGTTGTAAAAAAGGGTTATAGTGAATCACGTGCTACGGGGCAGGCTGAACTAGGCCTTCCAACAAATGAAAAGAGAAAAATGAAAAAGAAAGAAGAAGATTGGAAGAAAACACTGTGGAGAGGCGTGGCGAACTCCGGAGCAAATTGTGGATGGATACGGACACAAGGGGAAAAGGGGAGAGTGAAAAAAAAAGAACGAGGGGAGAGAACTTTTTGAGCGGTGCTAGTGAAATGGGTGAGTCGGGAAGAGTTGATTGAAAGATGATGAAGAAATAGCCGACGAAAAAATCGAAGTGAGGTTATCAGAAATGTAAGTGAGTGAGAAATTAGGAGATGAACGTGCAAGGGGTAGTTAAAGGGAGTTCGGTAAACAGTGAGAATGAGAGAAGAAGATTCCCTTAGAAGACCCAGTCCACCGAGGAAGGCGATAATATCCTGAAATAGTCTTGAAAGGCAAAGTAACAACCCTGGAACAGAAGGTAGCCGTCCTGACAGGCAAAGTAGCAGATCCTGAAAGCGGAGTAGCAGTTGCGAATGCCGTATGATAATGCCTGGAAGCTGTAAGATATTGCCCTGGATAGCAGAAGATAGCAGCTCTGGATAAGAATAGGATAGAAGGCCCTTATGAAGACACCTGATCATAGTATCTAAGTAAGTGAAAGGTATTTTGAGAATTCTGTAAGTTAACTGCTAGAGAAAGGACTGTAGTGCGATATTTGGGGAATTCAATGATAAGAGAAAGTTATTTCGAGAATACTGTAAGTTAAATACTAGTGAAAGGACTGTAATACGATATTGGGGAATTTAATGATAAAGATAAGATTAGATGGGTGAACCAAATAGGAGTAAAATCTACTCTAAGGCAATTATGGTTGGTTTAGGCAGTAATTTGGAGTAAGTAGGATAGTATTGAAGATGAGAAAGTGAACAGAAGGAATTGTAGTAAGAATAGAAATATTAAATGTGTGGAGATAAAATTTATGTATATTGCCAAACCTTAAAAGTGTGTTTGAATGCAATATTGCACTTTGGTCGGATCAAGTTCTGTAACTGACACTGGTTAAAGAAATATAAAAAAAGAGGAATAAGGAATTAAAGAATAAATTGGTAGTTATGATAAATGATATATTTAACTTTAATGATAAAAAGTGTTATTGACACCTATGAGGTATGATTGATTGTGTTGTAATAGGAGCAGAAATAAGGTGAGCATATAAAGAGTGTAACTGTTTAACCTGTGTATGCGTAATGAGAAAGGTGAGATAACAAAAATTTGTAATGGAGCCTGTTAGATAGGAAGAGACTGGATATGTTGGAAGTACCTTGGTGTTGAAACAGTAAAATTCTATTCTTAATGAGATTTGTTATGATTTAACTGTAAATATGCATAATAAACTTGTTTTATATATAACATTTGTGTAATTATTTGTTGTGCTAGACACAAGCCCATCCGAAGGGAATAATAATATACATCTAGAAGCCCCCCCCCCCCAAACCTGAAGTCTTCTGTGAAGTTGAAAGTCAGACACGCAAGTGGGGAGTAATAAATAGGGGAATAAATCTAAATATAAATTATATATATATTTCACTTTACATCCCCTCCACAAACTCTTCCCACACCGATTTCACTTCCACAACAACATACAACAACCACTTACTCCCCTGTTTCCAAAGGGGTTTGCCTTTTATACCTCGGAAAGCTCTCCTCCTCCCAATTATGGGAATCTTAGCTTTTCTATTCGCCCGTCCAGATCTGGGACTTAGGTCCCTATCACTTACATAACACCTGATCGTCTTCGATACTTGTCAGCGGTTCCCACACTTACATAATCAATTATTCTGTACTAAGAGGTTCAAATACCTATCTCTGATTACAACCGTGCAAGGCAGATTCATTTTCACTATTCCCCTTTACCTTGGAGCGGTAGCGTTACTATTTTAAGAAATAGTTGAGAACAGTGTGCTTCAGCTACAACGGAATTAATTTTCCTAATGTACTCTCCTCATTTATCAGCATGAATTAATAATTGCTCAAAGTACCTGGTTTTCGTTAGTGTTAGAACAATATAAGAGAATAAGGTTTTGTACAAATCCTTAATAAGTGGGCATTGAAAAAGGAAAGTAATTAAATTAATAAGGATTAATTTGTAGTAGGAAAAATAAAGGACAGGTATGCAAAATATAAAGACAGGAAAAATTATGAAGTCCGTTTCAACACACCCTTACGAAAGTAACAGCCTTTCACTTTACCTTTGACAGTAGTTATATCTTTAATTAAATTCCTCATTAGTATACTGTGATCACTGCCACCTGGGGTGGGTCTTTTTACCTACAGATTTTTAATGAGTGAGGAATCACTTGTGATAACCAGATCAAGAGTATTACTTCCTCATGTTGCCTCTCTAACATGTCATCCCAGAAATCCACAAAAGTCTTGCTAGTGTGTGAGTGACCAATAACCACAAATTCCAGTCAACATCTGGAAAGTTAAAATCCCCCATTATGAGACATTCTAATTTGC
The DNA here is from genome assembly GCF_048544385.1 of Mastigoproctus giganteus. Lineage (NCBI taxonomy): Eukaryota > Metazoa > Arthropoda > Arachnida > Uropygi > Thelyphonidae > Mastigoproctus > Mastigoproctus giganteus. Next base: position 148,658,454 of record NC_143577.1, read on the forward strand.
TGGCCCACTATGTATGGCTGTTTGGTATACTCATTAGAATCATTAGGTCTGTAACACACTCCTACTCTCAATTTTGTTTTACCAGTGCTTATATCACACCAAACGGACTCAACCATGCACTCCTCATTCAAATGTCAACTGGATGCACTGCCTTAGATTTAATATTCTTCTTAACTAAGATCATAACTCCCTCCACTGCTGCCCTATCTGTATTTTCTGAATACACTGCAGTCCTCATATTCAAATTCAGCACGTCTCCGTCATTCGTACAAAGTCTGCGTTTGATGACAATAAGTACTTCAAATTCATCAAAATTATATACAATGCTCATAGCATTAGTGTACACTGAAAGGATAAAATTCATGGGATAGTTGGTTCCTGGGCAACGCGACTCTGTCACCCCCTCACTAGTGGATGAACCCACCTCTTGGCAGGTATATAGGTACACAGCATCACTGCATTCACGTAGACGGTAATTCGATATCAGTATGGATAAAGGTCGTGAGTTAACCGACTTTGAAAGAGGGATGGTAGTGGGTGCCCGACTCATGGATCACTCTATCGCGGAAGTGGTATAGAAATTGCGCTATCCCCGTTCGACAGTATCAAGAGTGTATCGGGAACACGCCATTTTCGGAATAACATCTCATCATGGATAGCGCTGTCGGCGGCGAAAGGGATGAACGTGGCCGTCGACTTCTGTCTCGCATTGTTTCAGCCAACCGGAGAGAGACAGTGGCACAAATCATCACTGACTTCAAGGAGGTAGGTGCCAGAAATGTCTCCACCAAGACCATCAGGCGATCATTAGCCGCAATAGGTTAGGGGAGCCACCGACTCGCCAGAGTCCCATTGATAACAACACGACACATTGACTCAACGCTCAACTGGACAAAATAACATCGGCACTAGACCATGGATGATTGGAGGCGTGTCTCCTGGTCAGATGAGTTCCGTTTATTTCGAGCGGACAGGAGGGTGTGTATCTTGGGGAAACCTCACGAAGCTATGCACCCTTTATGTCAATAAGGAACTGTTCAGACAGGTTGACGGTCGGTAATGATCTGAGGCGTGTTCAACTGGCACACGTTGAGACCTCTGGTACATCTAGATGCATCTCTGAACGGGCCAGGTTATGTATCCATCCTTGTAGACCATCTGCATCCCTTCACGGTGATCGTGCACCCACATGGCAATGGAGTCTTCCAGCAGGACAGTACGCCTCCCCATAGAGCCATGGTGACTAGAACATGGTTCGAAGTGCATTCCGTAGATTTTACAATGGCCTTCCCGTTCACAGGACATAAACCCTGTAGAGCATCTTTGGGATGCTGTGGAAAGGTTCGTTCGAGCTTTGGATCCGCCAGCCAGGAATGCGACGGAATCATGTACAGCGGTGCAGCAAGCGTGGATGTAAATACCCGTGGAACGCTTTTGTGAACGAATGGACTGAATGCCTCGCCGTGTAACTGCCCTTATCCGGCCAAAGATGGGCTTACCCGTTACTAGGTAGATAGGTTTCCCATGATTTCTGTCCACTCAGTGTACCTTCAAGTATACATGCACCTATTCTCAGTCTTAATTACCTTAACACAGCCCACGTATTCATTTGTGTCACGAAACTTTAGGAATTCATAAGCATTCGTTGAAAATGCGCTATTTTCGTAGGAATTTTCCAGTAAAAAGAGAAGAAGAAATGTGTAAAGTAGCTGCCTGAAATTTATCGATATTTCTTTATAGTCATCCGGTTCAATTCATTTTTACGTGACATATTGGATTTTTGGGGAGTTGCCATTACTCTGATCATAGAACGTCATTTTCAATTCTTTTATAATAAAAATTTTCCACTGTTTCGAATGAACCGTTTAACAATTATTCATATATATATGGAAATTAGGGTAGCAAATATATCGTCTAAATTAGATGTCATTTTAGAATCATTAATAGGTACTATCTAGAAAATAAAACAGCAGTTTGTTTTTTCATCGAAATGTGAATGACTATCTACGTTTTCCTGATCATTAGGATTAACAAATCTTTCCTAAAGTAATTAATTTTTTAATTCTAGCAAAAAACTTTAATTTAAGTGTAATGAAACCAGAATTTAAATCAAGATTTTGAAACGTAATGATTGCTAACTCGTTAGCCAGTGAAGTCAGATTTTCTGTTTAGTTCAAAAGAGTCTTTTCAAAACATTTAAGTTTTGATCTTGCTTTTCAATTGTAGCTTGTAATTCGAGAAGGTTATTATGGGATTTTTCATTTATCCTATAGTTATGACTGAAAATTTGAACTTCGCTTAATTCCCAAGGAAGAACAGCACCAGCCAGAAGATTAATTAAAGCTATGTGGAGAAACACCACGAACTTACAAATATGAGCAGATAAGCCCTTTAAACTGCATATGTAAGGCCATACCATGTCCACTCCTACAAGATAACTGTTGACTTTCGGCCATCTTGAAAGATCGTACTTAGAAAATACTCAACCTCCGAATTTGTTTAAAACACATGCAAGGCAGTTTCAGGTGTAGATTAGAAAGCAACTCCAGAAGTGTTTATATCTAAGAAATATATAATGAAGAGGCAAGTTTTTATTATAACTTTTAGAAACAAAAACATCGCGTGTGATGTTTATTTCAATCCACAGATAAAGACAAGCTTTACCTCAACTGCAACGCAGTTATCGGGCATTCTCTTAAATGCTCTAAGGTAATCTTCCACTTACTTCTACTTGTATTTCGACAACAAGACGTAACTCAGACAGTTTAATTGAAGTGGCGTTCATGCGGTTGGAAAGCAAACTCTTGACGTGGTTACTTAAACTTCTAAAGAACACTTTGCTTAAGTGTTAATGAGAAGATATTTACAAGAGTGCTTGACTGTCTCGTCACGTAACAATATTTTCTAATTCCCAGTGAAGCTAAAATGAAATAGTTGTTGTTCAGTGTTGACACTACCAGTTTGCTGCTCTGCTAAAAGATTAAGTGATTACACGCGCAGAATTGTAGCATTTATTTAATAACGCAGCATGCCTGAGTGAAATTACTGTGAAAACATTCGCCTAACAAAATAACAAAGAATATTCTCACTCAACTTTCGTAGGTATAAGTTCATACTTCCATTTATCCTTTTAAAATGCTTAATTCGTGATGTGCACTGTTTTTTTTTCTACACCAGAATATAAAATACGTTGAAATTTAAAAATGCCTACTGCAATGGCATACTATCAAAGAGAGTGAAAATTTTAACGAGAGCGGTTGATGATAATGACTGTACGAACATTGAAATGAAAAATTATATTTTTTATTTATTCTTTGTGCAAAATATTGGGCAAGTATAAAATCTTCAGATACACAAAAAAGTAAACTACTGCACGTAGAAAAAGCAAGAGAGAAAGTCCTTATGGGGAAGCTATCTCTGTCAACATGAATTATTCACCCAATATCAAGTGATCCTTTAAGCATAGGGGCAAGGCCAAATCAATATTATCCATAACACAGTTCGCTACAATCCGCAGTTTACTTTAAAAACATGAAGAGTTATTCCAGGGTTCAGATTGTCTTCGGGCAATCACTTCATCCTTATAATTTGAAAATCCAGTGGTCATGGGCTTTTCTTTGCTCCTTATGGTACACTTCCCGTGTCCATAGTTTTATTTTCTTTTGACTGTATGGGTAGTTACGTATTCAGTGTCCACTTGTTGGGAGAACAGCCTCACTTATTATCCTGCACAAATACTGTGGTTCTGTATGTCCAGTTCTCTTCTGTGTGTAATGGCTCCCTTCATATGACCTCCGGCCTCCGGTTATTATTATTTACATCTAATAGAAGTGATCACTTCTCCACGTGACAGTAAGATGTGTCAAGGGATAAGCACGTCAGACATGATATAATTTGAAAGAGTAAGCTCTCTTTAACAGTAATAAATATTTTTAGTAATGACGATTGTACACAGTGGTGCTCAAAAATTGCATCAGCCCATTTTTTAGATTGTTTGTCCTTAAACTGGCAGCTAATCTTTTAGGAATAGCTGAAAGATCATAATCATCAGCCATTTTCAATCCATTGCAGGATGAAGGCCTCTCCAGCAACTTTCCCGTTCCTTCTGTTTTGTGCGATGGCCATCCATTTACTGCCCACAAACTCATGAATTTCATCTGTTCATCTCCGTCGTTGTCTTCCAGGTTTTCTTCTAGATCAGCTCCTCTTGGGTACCATTCTGTTATTTTCTTAGTCCATCTGTCATCATGTCTTCGAGCTATGTGTCCTGCCCAAGACCATTTTAGTTCTTTAGTTTTGATAAGCATGTCCTTTACTTGAGTTTGCTGCCTAATCGATGTGTTTCTCTTCTTATCTAACAGTCTGATTCCCAATATAATTCGTTCCATTCTTCGCTGTGTAGTTCTCAACTTCTCTTCCATTCTTTTGGTGAGTGCCCAAGTTTCACTTCATAAGTCATGGTGGGGAGTATACATTGGTTCATTATTTTACGTTTCAGACAAATTGGGATATTGCTCCTCAGTATGTGACTATATTTCCTGAATGCTATCTATCCAAAATTTATTCTTCTCTTGACTTCCAGCCATTTATCATTATTACAGCTAATGACTTTTGCCAGATAGGTATATGACTCTGCCTTTTCAATTACTGCTCCTTCAATCATTATATCCCTTGATGTGGCATACTTGTTCATCATTACTTTTGTTTTAGCCATATTCATCTTTAGTACAAAATCCTTACTAACTGTGCATAACTGATTAAGATTTTCCTGTAATTCTTTGGGATCGTGGCTTATGACCACGATGTCATCTGCAAATCCTAAATGGTTTAGATACTCTTCAATCACATTGACTCCTTTCCGCAACCAGTCTAATCTTCTGAAAGCTTCTTCAAGGGCAGCAGTAAACAACTTCGAAGATATTGTGTCTCCTTGTCGAACTCCTTTCTCGATTTTAAATTTGCTACTAAATTTCCTAATAAAAGAGGAAACATTCTCATATATTTTCTTCAAAATCATAATATATGAGGTATCTATGCTTTTTCTTTCCAGTGCCCGAAACATTGCCTTATGCTGTATGGAGTCAAATGCCTTTTCATAATCCACAAATGCCAGGCATAATGGTGTTTTATATTCATTTGCTTTCTCCATTAGCTGTGATATTACATGAAGATGATCCATAGTTGAGAATCCTGTCCCAAAGCCAGCTTGCTCTTTCGGTTGATTCTCATCAAGTATCCTTTCTAATCTTTTAGTAATGATCCTTGTGAACAACTTGTAGATGTGGGATTACAAAATAATTGGTCATAAATACATATGAAACTATTCATTGTAGAAAAATAAGTATCGTACTTTTCTCCAAAATAACAGCATGTTACTTATGGTTCATATAATAACAAAATATTTCGTTGGCCCACCTTTGCTTTAATGACTGTTGTACATCGTCCTAGCATCGACTGGATGAGGTTCTGAATTTAATTTAATTTACTGTTTTTACTCCGGCACGACAACTAAGTCAGTAGAGTTTACAATAAATCGTCAAAAGAAGTATTTATCGTATTTAGTAGTCACGGGATCGAATCCCGGTCCAATCAAGGAAAGCGTGCTATGCACACTCGCTCCTGACCACTTGGCTACGTCAAGCTGAATTCCTGGGAAATCTCATGGTACCGAAAGCGGATTACTGTCTCCTGCCGCTCTCTGAGTGTTTTTGGTTTCTTTTGCGTTACTGAAACACCCATTTTGTTCCAATAATTTTCAATTGTATCGAGGTCTCTACTATTCACAGGCCATGTTATTGTGTGATAATTTTTTTTTCAACCATTTTTGCATATATTGACAGTAAAGACAACGAAATAAATTACATTTTTTTTAAAGAGGGCGAGGCGTTTCTTAAATTTAAAACTTTTGCTAATTTTATGAAGTGGCACTTACGGTTTTGTCTTTATCATGGAACAGAGTCGTTCTGAAAAATGCAATTGGCAACATTCCCATAGTGATCTCTAATTTTGGGAAGTACTTTTGTCTCAAGAATGGCCTTGTACACTTTAGCATTCACTGTACCCTTCACGGATTGAAGACGACCATCTCCTTTATGTGAAATACAGTCCCATATTATTTGAGATGCAGAATGTTTGACGATGGACATGACACAGGATGAAATTATTCTCCTCCTCTTCTTCTAATAGTCTGCTGGCTGTCCGAACTATGAAAGTTGAATTTTGATTCATCAGAGAAAATAACACAATTTCATTGACCCTCAGACCACTTAGCACGCTCCTTTGTGCACTTTAGATGCTGGCTTTCATTTCTTGCTTCAAAAGTGTTTTTTTCCTCGGGCAACGTGCTACTACTCGTGATAAGAAAAGACCTCTAGGCACTGTAGCAGTACTTCCCTTTACTCCTGTATCCTCCTCCCACGCTATTTTGAGCTCTATCGATGAGAATCTACTGTTTAGGACATACAGAGGGACCAGAAATGTATCCTACGCTGTACACACACACACACACACACACACACACACACACACACACACACACACACACACACACACACATATATATATATATATAACGAAAATGGATAAGCAAGGTATGACAAATGCACCAAAACATGCAAAGCAACAGTAAAGGAGGCAAAAATATATAATAAGTAAGAATAGATAAGACTGATAAAGTTTGCATAGATGGAGGTGAAAATCACACAAAGTGCCAGGGACTAAAAGGATTAGGATAGCAGAAAAAAAAAAGTAATGTAGATTTGAAAAGGCGAAGGAATGTTAATATCCTAAAATTTATGATGAATTAAGAAAATTATGGGCTGAATGGCAAATCAATTTGGAGGAGAAGGAACTGCAAAGTAAAATTATTAATACAAATGATTAAACAAAATAAAGTAAAATAAAATAAAGGTGGTAAAGCTGTCATCAGAAATGGGTGGTGTAAATTTAATTATAGTTCGAATACAGGGAAGGCAAAAATGCACAGTCTGAGGTCAGTGGCAGTAAATATTGAGACATGGTTAGGTATTTCATCAGAGTACTACACCCAACCATGTATCAGGAACTGCGTTTCTATACTTGTCAATAATTTTCTGCGTTTCTATACTTGTATGGACAAGTTATGGATAACGTTTTGGCTCGTCGGTATATACAGTATTTAGATATGTTTCATAAAAGTAAAATAATACAGAATATTTCTTAAACATTTTATTAATAAGAAAGAGTTGGTTTATGCATGGTTACTGCATGTACATCATTTCTACTACCCAGGTAGTATGAATGCATCGTTTAATTATATCTCGATGCATTCATCCTACTTTGGTTTGTATGAATGATGTACGTGCAGTAACCATGCATAAACCAACTCTTTCATACTTCTTAGACATTTAGTCAATAAATATTTTTAGAATTCATTACTATGTTCATTTTGATCCTTTACATTAACACAGTAGAATATTGACATATTCCTCTACATCAGTGATTATTATGCAATATCTATAAACTTTATGCCATAGCACTGCGTGCTATGATATCAGTTAATATATATTCCCCATTGACTGTTCCTTGAAAACAATTTACGCTGTTTTCAAGGAACAAGCATTTCAGTTTTCTTGGATGCATTTATATTCAGTGGCAGACAAACACCAGATTGATGCCGTTTATTTATTCTTTCTTCTTTTGTGGATGTCTTGTATGTTATCGGTACGTCTGTACTATTTCATTTCCTGGAAGTTATGTCATTGCAAAATTTTTTGAAGTCATAGTTAGCTTATTATATATATAAGGGCAGGAATCAGTCGAATTGTCTCCTCATTCTCTCTCTCTCTCTCTCTCTCTCTCTCTCTCTCTCTCTCTCTCTCTCTCTCTCTCTCTCTCTCTCTCTCTCTCTCTCTCTCTGTGACGTTTTCAAGAGGTGGAGCATCTATAATCTTTGTAACCATTTAAGCTTACCATTTCAACAGCTTACCATTACACTTAATGTAATGGTAAGCTGTCCTCTATATCCAGTGGAGCAGATTAAGGTTGGAGAACAGGAGGACCTTAGATAGCGTAAACAGTTTCCTTGTTACCCTCTTCAACCACCTCATTAATTGATATTCGAGACATGAGCTGTTGAAAATAATCGCCGGGAGAAGACGTCAACATGCTCAACGTAGATCTGGATTTTGGAAAAACACAAGACTTAATGCTAAGAATGTCTCAACAACGCTAAGAAACTGAGAAAAGTATGGAAACACTTTATTTTACTTCTTCATTGGGATACAGTTCGATAACAAAAGGAATGGACAATTGATTTTGGATAGTCTGGAGTTCGGCCCGTGGGTATACTATATTTGCACGTCAGCCCCAGGTGTGGCAAAATATTAGTTTATTGTCCTCATTTCGTGAAATGAGCAGTGTTATTGCGGTAGCTTGACACAGACCTTTTTTGCAGTTTATGAGTTTATAAAATAAAAACAATAATGCAGTAAAATAGTTTTATATGAAGATTGGGTCGAAGAAACAGCTTCCCCAAAATAATTTTGGGGAACACCGAGACTTTACGCCCAAAATCGGGACAATTCTGAAGAACTGATCACCCCATTCTCACACTGAACTGTACACACATTCGCCATTCCTAAGAATCTTCCCAACTACTCTATACTACATGATATTAATACGTGGTGCTGCTACTGAAGAGCGCTCCAATTCATGAAAGGGGTAGGTATACCTAATGTTGTTGTTTGGTTTTTAGGAGCATTAGCAACTAAGCCATATTGCTCCGGTATATGCGGTGGTCATTCCCTGACCTTTCCGCATCCTCCATATTTGGTGGTGACGGGCTCGAACCCCGGTCTAATCAAGAAGAAGCGTGTGCTACGCACTGCTGCTCCTTCCCGCCTGGCTACGGAGGCGCCTAGGTATACCTAATGAATTGGTCACTCACTGTATACCCGTGTACTGTGCGATAAATATCATTTGTATTAAAATAATTGAAATGGATATTTTAGTTAGGTGTGGCACATTCAGTAATAATAATAATAATAATACTTCTCCAGATAACACTTTGCAAATGATATCTGCTAATTATATCCAAACTGTTTCAGAAATTTGGAAACAATCTTCTTTGAAAATTCTTCTCTCTCTACCCTTCAACTTACCCATAATTATTAAGAGAGCTTTTCTTTTCTTTAAAGAAAAACACTATCTTGAGACCATGTTAGTAGTAATCAGTCTTGGAGACAGTCCAATTGTCATTTTACGTGACAGTTTCCATAATTCAATTTTCTTTTTTTCTTACTGGATGTGAAGTTGGAGGCGTTCGAACAGCGTGGAATCTGTTTAGGTTTATAAGACACTTCACACTTTTTTTATGAAACCATTTGAAAATGTAATTCTTCACTGATGAAAAATAAAAATGCTTCAGTTTGCTAGTTTCCATTAGCACTTAAATAACTCTACACAACGTTAGATAGAAAACAGAAAGAACGTACGAAGAGAGAAGAAAAGAGATTTTTTCCTAGAAAGATAAAGGGTCTATGTAGTTCGTTGCGGAAGCCTATATATCACTTCGGTGAAACCAAGTGGAGGTAGGTATGAAGCGTGATGCATGGCTCCCATAAGTATCCCTGATGGAGTACAGATGTACACCCGATCCCTTGGGTAATGCACTTAATGGAAACTTCTTCCTATCAGTCATTTAGCTGTAAAAACTGTGAGACACCGAGGATGCACTTTATACACACGAGAACCGACTTTTAGGTCTCGCTAATGCGAACGAATAATTGATTGTTCGTTCACATTAGCTGGTTGGTCGTGATCTTTTCCAAATTGCCCAGAACCCTCGCTGATTTCCCTTAAATATTTGCAACAAAATTAAATTGCTTACATAATAATATATATAACTTAACGATATTTATCACTGTTAATATGGAATTGAGGAATTCCAATCATCATAATTCTTACTACGATGCCTTCAGATAACGTTTCCGTAAGCAATGGTAGACTTACCCCCTTCTCACGCCCCTCCATCTCTATACTTTATCCATTTTTCTCTCTCTCTCTCTCTCTCTCTCTCTCTCTCTCTCTCTCTCTCTCTCTCTCTCTCTCTCTCTTTCTGTACCCTATCTCTACCCTATTCTCTACCTTATATATCTACTCTCTGCCCTATCTATCTGTCTCTGTTTCTCCCTATCTATTTGTCTCTGTCTCTCCCTATTTATTTGTCTCTGTCTCTCCCTATCTATTTGTCTCTGTCTCTTTCTCCCTGTATCTATTTGTCTCTGTCTCTTTCTCCCTGTATCTATTTGTCTCTGTCTCTTTCTCCCTGTGTCTCTTTCTCCCCATCCCCCATTTATCTATCTCTCTTTTGTTCTCTCTCTCCTACTATCTGAGTCTGTTTGTCTTTCTCACTCTCTTGGAAAATCCATCGCCACGCAGTGTTTACTTTTGTATTGTATAAGTATCTTATGTAAGGCGGTTCCTGAACGCAAGTTCAACTCTGCCGTGGTACACTGTGATGTTATAAAAACTCTGCAGAAAGGCTAGAAATGTGTGTAATTCTGTTTGTGCCGTGTATGTGTTTGTTATGTTGTTTAGTTGTTTTTGGCCGGTTTGCTATCAGGAAGCAACAAGCACCAGGAAGGTGTGTCCTGATACCCGTCTACGCCACGAGGAGGCGGGCCACAACTGAGCGCGAACCGCAACAAACCTCGAATGTCACGTACTGAATGTCCAAACCATTGAAAATACTGTGTGAGCAAATAAAATAAAATAAAACAGTTAATTAATAAAAATTATGAAATTAAAAGTTAAAGTAAAAAAAATTGAAAACAAAAATAATAATCAGAAAAAATAAAGATAAAAAGAGTTAATAAAAATGAATAAAAATCCCACACCAGTGCAAAGTAGTGCCAGCAGATGATCCTACCTGAAGACTGGCCTGAGGCCAGCAGGAGGTAGAAGTCAAGAAGACACAGTGATATCATTCGGCATCGTACAAGTTTGATTACCAACTGACCAAGTCGAAGGTTGTGGTGAAGATGGTACTTGAGTTAAAAATGGTGGTAGTGACGACAGTGGTGGTATCAGGAGATGGCGACGATGGAGATGCTGGTCTGGACTGGAGATAGAGCCGGAATAGGAGTAGTTCCTGAAATTTGGGCACTGTTTGATGAGTTTTCCACGTCTGGCAAAGGCTTAATGTGCAAAATCTTGCAGAAGATGAAATTTTTCTTTAGAGTCCAAGAGAGACTACTCATTACCTGGAGAAAATTGTTGACACACGGCAGACAGAGGCTGACGAAGATCCAAGTAATATGGACAAGTGAAAAGAACATGCTGCTAGTCTTCTGGGCTGCCACAGTTACAGAGGGGAGAATCAGACAGGTTAAACATAGTAACTTTAGCACGAAGGGAACCATGGCCAGTTAGAAGAAAAAGAGTGCGAAGACTCGGACTGAACCATTTTAGAATAGACTTTTGTAAGGCAAAGGACACAGATGGAATAAACTTTCTTGTGACCATACATTTGGAAGAAGACAACCGATCTTGCCAGAGTTGAACCAGATGGTTCCAGCAACGAGCATTTTCGGCTTTAGGATCGCAGTGGATATTACAGTTAAGCCTAAAAAGTCAACTGGAATGGCATGTCTAAGGTAATAGCAAAAACCTCGATAAGCGATTTGGAGGTCCAGAGGTAGGCAACCGTTTAAAAACTGGAGCGCAGTTGTCGAGACAGTGCGACAGGTACGACTCATCATTAAGAGAATACGTCTTTGGATAGAAGAGAGTTTCTTTTTGATGGCAATCTTCTTAGTATACCAAAACCAGACGCCAGCGCCATAGGTACAAATCGGAACAAACAGCACTTTGTACAAAAGACGAAGGATACTTTTTTGGATACAGGCACTTTAACCCCGTTGAACTGCGCTTGATTTCTAATCAAATCTGGAGCAATAAAGCCTGGCCATGCCATCAAAGATGCACGCGATGGCTTATTTATAAACTCGTTTTGTTTACTTTCTATACAAACACGAAATTTCAGAATTTGAGAAAGTTCTATTAGATTTTTTTTTATAAATTTCGACGGCTACTGCATTTTAGACAATTCTAAGTTAAAATAGTTAAAATAAACGAAAAGATCAAATAATTAACCAAAGAATAACATTTATTCACAAAAAAATAGTCATAAATTCACGTATTACTTAAAAATCCAGTGATGAAATTGTCAAGAATGAAAAATTGTATATGTACGATATAAATCGTAAGCTCGACACTCAGTGAGAAACTGCTGATGCGGTAGACAGTGAGACATACGATTGATCTGGAAGTGCACTTGTCTGCCAGTCATATGCACCACCTCAACTTGTACTGAAATACATTATTAAGATTAATATCTCGAGTAAACACTCAGTTATTCCAAAGTACCGTTGGAATAAATTCATCTCTATTTTCCAAGCAAGGTATATTCTTGTCGCTGGTCGAAGAGACAACTACTTTTCGTCTGGACGGGAGGAATCTTTATAGAGATTTTTTTACACCTTGGCAGAGTTAGTTGGTCTCAGAAGAGAGATGCGACTTTTTTCAGGGAATTCATTTTTTAATCAAGCAAAACAGACAAATCCTCATGCCGTTAGTTATCTTTGCTTAGATTCTACCAGTTATTAAATCTGTCCTTTAGAGACCCAGTTGCTTAATTTATTAGAATTGAACTGCATGTGCAAGGACGAAAAGACTCTAAAAACGATTTTACAAGTTTCTTTAAGTATAACTCCTGTAAATTGAGAGAGAGAGAGAGAGAGATTTGGTGGTCTGCGTTCTTGCGTTCGTAAATATTATAGTGCAACAGAATGTGCTTTATGCTTTACTGTGAATCTGATTACTGTGAGTTTGAATTAGTAAAAGCGAATAACCTTGATTCACTTCTACGCGTACTCACATCTGCACTTTCTTAAGTTCCAGATCCATAGCTGGGGGTTCTCGTTTAATCTGCAGAAGTTTGTTCGTTTGAATTTGCCAGAATACCGTACAGTTTCCTTCACATTTTTCGGTAAGGTGATCTTGTAATCAATGCATTTTAATCTGCCATGTATATGGCAGATTAAAATGCATTGAATCGGACGCTGTTGATAAGATGCTTTGCATATTGATCTGCATCGAATTCTCTGCAATGCCAGCCAATAAGTTACGGAATCTAACAGAACTAAAATCAGCAATTATTTTCATGGAAATGCATCAAGTTCGAAGTGATTTCATCAATATCAATATATGCACTGCCCATCATTAAAACTGCCCAACCAATCTTGAAATAATGGAAAGATTTACCTGAAAATTTGGATGCATAGCAATGACTTATTACAGAAGTAAACTATTAGTATTCCTACCATATCAAGCTGATCGGCGCAGTAGAACGTCCAATAACTTTTCTTTTATCGTCCTCATGTAGGCAATAAAAATTAATGTCAATTAGTAGGCAAAAGAAACGGTGAGCGAATTCCTGTCTATAACTTTGAATGCCGTTATTAAGCGCAAGGCGACTTCATGCGTGCGTGAAGTCGCCTTACGCTCATGAACTTGGAAAATGGTCAACATGGCAAATTGCCGTTCATGTGGGTCGTGATTCTCGAATGGTTTGACTATGTAGGCAATAGTGGGATACTGCAATAGGGTGCAGGTAGTATCGAAAGAATTGGACAGATTTCCAACATCGAAACGCCATCCCCGTTTGTACCTGTTAGGTTAGTTTATGTGTATGAAACGCCGAAGCATCCAAGACTATGAGGAGCTTAAAAATAAAGATAATTAAAATTCCTCTCGTCCTTAACCAGATTGGGACTCAAGCCTTTTCTGTTCGGTGTAAAAGCACGATTTGCAGGCAAGCGTGAGACGTGAGACTGTTTTCTCACCGTCCTTTGATTCTTCTGCGTCTCTTGCCGTTCCTTCGTCCTTGGAACTTTCTTCATTCTCGTTCCGCAGATTCTTCGCAAGACAAGAATCTGCGGAACAAGAATGGTATCATGTCGTTGTCTTTAGTGACGAATCTCGTTTTTGTTTGTGATCCAATGATGGAGATTTACGTAAATGGAAATAAAGTATCACATTAGGGCCTCTCGATAACCAATTTATTTGTTTATGTGTAATATGTCCATAAATTGCGTGGTTCTTTGGTCGATTTTCCTGTTTTATGGCACTAAAACAGGCAAAACGATACTAAAAACCCTAAGGTTTTTCCCCCAGAAACTAGATCTCAAACGCGAGCCTTTTCAACCCGGTGTAGGACGATGGTAATTACCCAATCACTGCGCTACCAGCATGAATACCAACGGCCGTTTAGAGAGAGATAATCCAGCCTGCATCAGGAAGCATACCATCATTTACAATACCTGTTCACTTTTGGTTGTTACTGATGGCACGTTGACGTCAGGACATTATTGTGTTGAAACGATTCAAGCTGAAAACTTTCAAGCTTTTACCCTTTCTACCTTTTGTCCCAAAGCCCGGTCTCGTACCCCAAAAGCACCTATGTGATTTCTTGGCCTACGTTCCGCAGATCCCTCCCCATTGAACACATTTGGGAGATTATGGAACGTTCACTGACTTCCGCCTCTCAGCCTCCTACCACTGTTCCACATTACAGCCTAGCTCAATGTTCACGACATGACATTCGCAAACGTACCACGACGTTGGCCCATTACTTGTAGAAGCTACATACAAGAGGTCAAAATACTGTTTTCCGCTGTTCAGGGAGGACATAACTTAAAAATTATGTGCCCCTCATTTTCGGAAACAAATGCTGATGAAGATGTAGAGTGTAGAGTGTGTTTAGTGTCAAACTGCACCAGGGGTTTCCCCCATCTCCGCGTGCTATACATTGTGGGTGTGAAACAGAACACTGTCAATGCCAGAGGTTTAAAAGTATATGGATTTTGTATTTGTGTAGTGTCGTGTACCGTTGTTCATCTGGTCATTTAGCCGCTGGGCCCCTAATGGGACCCAACGTTGCCCCACTCCGCCCCGTGGAGGCAGACCAGGTACACTACTTAGTTATTTACTCTGGCAGATCCTGCCACCTAATTTCCTGAGATTTCAGTGGCAAGGACCTAAAAAAAAAAAAAAAAAACACGCTATAGATAGGGATCAGCCAAAAACAAAGGGAGTACTAGACTAGTTGGGCGATTTGATGTTGTTAAGTTTTTGGAAGTAGGGCTCAAACAATTTGGTGTTGATTCAGACAATAGTTGTAAGTTAGAGAAGGAGAGGGAGACTGAAGACTGGGGGGAAAAGACATAGATATGGGGTCCATAGGGAAGATGACCCCAAGTCAGTGGAGCAGGCCCATGCCCCACCAGAGTGAAAAAGAGGGGTGGCGAGTGGGGAGGACACCAGGGATGAACTCCCCCTCCCGCCATGGAGTGGAGGCAAAGGACCACGCAAGGGAGCGCGGCTAGGGAGGCCTAAAGGCAGCAGCTGAGCTGTGCTGGTGTGGGTTCTGTCACTCCTGGGACGAAGGAAGGAAGGAGTTTTTTTTTTTTTTTTTCCTTCTCCTGAGAGGACTGTCATATCCAGGAAGTTTCTTACTTTGATCTTCAGTGGGTGGTGTTTCGGTGCCTAACCTGTCTAGCAGTGAAGACAGACTGCGCAAACTCTGTAAAGGCGGCATAGCGCTGCTCATCCATCATAATCAGCTGCTCACAATTTCGGGGATTTTCTTGCATTTTAGTGGCAAACCTTAGCCGGAACTCGTCATCTTCATGGCAATCATACATCACGTGATCCCACGTTTCTTCAGCCCTGCATGACATAGCGGATCTTCTTCTATGCCTAGGGATGTTAACTTCGCTTTAAAGGGTCCGTGGCCTGTCAATGATGAAGATGTGTGGAAATTTGCCTTTAGGTGGTTGATTGTTGGAACAAACTTCGATCTATCATAGTGGAAGTTGACAGCTTAAATAAATTCAACGCCGAAGTAGATAGACTTTTGGAGTGTATGGATGGATGAAAAAGGGAAGGTTTTTTTGACTGATGCCATATAAGCTTGCTTTCTCGCATAATCTACTACTGATGATGTTTTATGATTTGCAGGCGTTGATATTTTCCAAAGCTAACTTGATTGAAAAATGTATGTTTTCTACAATACAATGCAATTTTATTTCTAATGACAAATAATTTCCTTTGCTATTTGAAATGAATAAAGATTGTATTATTATTATTATTATTATATTTCTTCTC
This sequence comes from Mastigoproctus giganteus, assembly GCF_048544385.1. Classification (NCBI taxonomy): domain Eukaryota; kingdom Metazoa; phylum Arthropoda; class Arachnida; order Uropygi; family Thelyphonidae; genus Mastigoproctus; species Mastigoproctus giganteus. Next base: position 148,674,663 of record NC_143577.1, read on the forward strand.
CTAATGGATATTTTCCCATGTTGACAAATGCAGAAAGGTTGCCTGAGTATTCACCGTCCAGGTGAATACCAGGGACGAGGCTTGGGACAGGGGATAAGGGCGATTGTGGGGAAGAACTTCTTAGTTATTTCTCCTTTATTTGTTGCATTCCAGGACTCCTAACATAGACGCTGTAGGCGGCTAGCGATACGTATCTTTTCTTGCTTGTGGTCATTTCTGAGGTCCAGATGTAGATTCGGTAGTTGGGTGGGAATGCCTTTCTTGTGGCGTTGGTAGAGGCCTCTTTTGACTACGTCCATGTAGAGGGGCATGAATTCTGTGATGACTCGGAGCGCAGTGGTGCTGACTGTGCTGCACATCCTGGTAACAGACAGAAGCATAAATCGCTGAATTGAAACCAGTCTACTCCTGTTCCGCTCAAGTGTTGCTCTAGTGCACCATATGGAGGCTCACCAGCAGATAATTTTTCTAGCAGGGATAAGGAGGTGATTATTCCCTTGTATAAGGCAATGGTCAGGCCACACCTAGAGTACTGTATATAGAGCTGGAGGCCTCATTTCAAGAAGGATGTAGAGCTGCTGGAACGAGTACAGAGAAGGGCAACAAGATTAGTGATTGGAACAAAGGGGTGCTCTTACGAAGAAAGGCTTAAATTTTGCAAATTACAGTGTCTGGAGACTAGGCACCAGCGAGGTGATCTGATAGAGGTGTATAAAGCATATAAAGCCTTGAATGGTTTGAGCATGCTCAATGCTGATAGGATTCTTCCTCTCGCTCAGAATAATCACCTGAGAGGGCATAAATTCAAATTGAGGAAAGACAGATGTAGGATAGACGTGCGGAAATTTGCCTTTAGCCAGCGGGTGGTTGGTTGGTGGAACAGACTTCCATCCCTTGTTGATAGCCTAAATAAGTTTAAGGCTCAGCTGGACAGGTATTTTGAACGAACAGAGGGGTGAAGTGGAAGTGGTTTTTTTTTTTTTTTTTTGCCTGATGCTGCATAAGCTTGCTTTCTTGCATCAAATGCCTCTACTAATGCTAATGCTAATAATCGGTACGAATACCGCTTTGTAAATTAGAGAGATGGGCCTTGTGCTTCAGACCCCAGTCAGCCCGGCTAATTCATCTGCTCATAGCGGCATATTTTCTTATTTTAACGGCAAGGTACTTCAGGTGAGGATGAAAGGTGGGGTTTGCATCTATGTGGAGAACTAGGTATTTAACTTCAGTATATAATCGGATTGGTATGTTGTTTTTATTGATGATATAGAGAGCTTAAAGAACCACCTACGAATAACATTTATGGCACGAGGAAAAGTGGTATTTTCAGGGGCGTGTTGTATGTGTTGTTTGGGCGTGCGCCAAAGCAGCTAAGAGTATCAGGCATCAGTACTGTATATTGTGCCTGTAAATTTCGTGTATTGGTTGCATTCAGTATATGTTCACAGTATTCATGGTGGAAGATAATTTCATTCAGTAGAAATATTTGATAAGTTACTTTCCAGTGTTATTTTCGGCTCTCTCTCTATATATATTTGTTGCTACTTTACATGTACTATAATTGAGTGCACTGTTGCAGGTTATGTTTCAATTACAGAATTGTTTCTTTGAGTATGTTAAAAAAAATTCAATTTTAAATTCAGTGCGTGCTTAATTTTTTTCCTAGTTTGTGATTTACTGATTTCATCTCTCTCGTAAAGTAAATATTATTACTATACTGGAATATCTTGAACTCCTGTGATATTTGTTATGGTAAATTTCTAAAAAAAATGACTGAATGAAACCCTAAACCAATACAACTAATACAATATTTAGATTTTGCTCTGAAATAACCATTGGTCAACACCTTAAACTGTTGCCATACATGAGCAATAATTGACTTAGGGATGCTCCAGAAATTATTAAATATTGCGACTGCATCGTTCCCATTGCTATGAAATGTTCTTTTTAATTGCCCACCTCGACCTTTAAAAAGTTCTCAGCTGCTCAATCCTTAATAAGCAGGACTATTTACTTGTTTCTGCGATTATTTAATAGCATCTCTAGGTTAATAAGTGATTTAGATATTTCCTCAACGGCTTACAGTTTAAAAAGTAGTGCAAGTAATTTAAACTTTACATTACGAAATGTATTGCCTCATAAATTCTTCACTTATATAAAACTTTTATAAATTCGTATCGATTTCAGTTGTATCTTATAATGTACACATGTTATAAATCAAATTTTATTGTACGCCTAATCTTGCTTCTTAAATGCCGTATTCGCATTTCATATTTTAATGAAAGCTAATCTCAGTAACACCTTTTAGCACGATTTTACTCATTTTGTGGCAAACAAATAATAAAGGTATTTACGTGCTGGCTTTTAACAGTCATGATTAATGGAGCTTACAATTGCATTTCCCTGGATGAAAACACCCAAATCTGTTAATTGTCGCTAATGTGTTTTCTGATATTGAGGGCTTAAGGAACCAGCCACGAATAACATTCATGGCAGGCAGAAAAGTGGTATTTTCAGGGGCGTGTCGTGTTTGTTGTTTGGAGAGCGCCAAAGCAGCTAAGGCTACGAGGCATCAGTATATTGTAGAATAGAATAGAATCTTTAATTTCAGCATGACATACATACAATTAGTGCCGTCACGTATGTTTACCACAGCATACATACAGTTCTACCTTTTCAGTTCGACGAGGATTCCCTTCCTGTATTTATTATTGTTGACAACCTCTTGGAGGTCACAGTCGATTGCTTGCAGTGAGGGCAGCATTTGCTTTGGAAGGAATCTGTCGTTAGCACTAGCCGGTTTTGGTCTGCTAGCAGCTGCGCTGAAGGCAGGAGATAAGTGGGAGGAATGCGTCAAGAGCAGTGATCCCAGAAATTCGGCTCTGTAATTTTACCGGTGGCCATCTTGTTCGTGAATAGTAGCCTTCTTTCTCCAGTGTAGGATCAGAGCCTGCGCAGTTGAAGGGCGTATGCTAACTATTTAGCTCTCAGAGCTGGGGGAAGGTGAAGTTTGGTGTTGGCCCATTTTAACAGCCAAAATTAGGCAGCAAATGTCCTTTTAAGGTTGGATTCGGCAGCCGAGGTCCATGTCTCTAAAACATATAGCTCTGTCGGTTATAGGTTTGATACGATGCATTTTTTACCAGATGTGTGTCGTTGTTGTGGAGCCTGTAAATTGCATGTATTGGTAGTATTCAGCCCGTATGTTCTCAGTATTCATGGTGGAAGATAATCTCGTTCAGCAGAGTTATTTAGTCTATTATGTTTCAGTGTTATATTCAGCCCTTAGTAATTGTTTCATTGCAATTAAAACGCTATTGAAGTTCGTGTTTAGTTGTTCTTGAAGATTTAATGCAGCGATCTGTCTTCAACATCTCACAAGACAATGGTGATAAGAGCATCTGTGTCAAGGTCGTCTGTGAAAATTGCGTGGATACTTACGTGGAGTGTAACCTGCCAACTGTGAATTATGTTCCTGCATGAAATATTTTAATAAAAAATTATTGCGATTATCGAAATCTCGATATAAGTGCCTGGATTTTGCAATGAATACCAAAAGAAATCTACAAATGAAGATCACAAGAAGGAGATGGAAGCATTACATTCAGACAAAGAATATGAAACAAGTCAAGACAGTGACGTTTCCACTCTTTTTCTCTCAGGATCATATTACTGTATTATTATATTAGGGTTACCCGTAAATGATTACATTAATCAGTATTCGTGTCTGTAAATTGCGTGTGTTCTCTGGTCGATTTGTCTGTTTTGCTGGACGAAAAATCCCAGTTTCTGGAAAAAAAAAAAC